>NC_092454.1:37934624-38307124 GCF_036169615.1 Heliangelus exortis
ATGAAATGATTCTTCCCCACAATTGGCAACATCACCTCAACTTTCTCTGCAAAAAGCACCAGATAATTGCCTTGCTTGCAATAAGGCACCATAGAATTGCTTGTAAAATTCAATGTGATACGTTTTCTGGTGGGAAAAAGTCTTTTGACAGAACTTTTGTTTCCAATACTTTATCAATTGCAGTGGAATTTTTAACCTTCAGTTAAGTAAATGTTCTTCATTAGGATTTTTGCAACTGGCAAGATAAATCCAGTCTGGGCTTCAAGCAAAATAGTTCATACCTTTGAGCAGCAAAATGAAGTAAGTGTCCAGCTGAGAGATCATGGGAGCAGTGATTTTCTGTATCCCTGTGTCAGTCTGTAGTCACTTTTCAGGGATACTGAAAAACAACTGCTCCTATAATTAGTTCATGAAGTGTCACTTTGAGGGTATTCACTAAATCTAGCTTAGGCTGTCAGCAGCAGAAAGCTACAGCAGAAACCATTGTTGCAAGCTAATGGTTGTTTAGTGACCTCTGCTAAGAGAAATGCAACTTAATGTAAAGAAAAAAAAAAAAAAACAAAACAGGGAAACAAAACCCTAAGTAAAATTTCACTTGTTACAAAGTGTATTTTCTCATGAGACATGTTAGCTGTAAATCCTGATGGGCATATTAAGCTCTTGTGCAATTAATTTAGTGTCAAGATGGCTTGAACAACTCTCTCACTCCTGCACAGTATCTTCTGTGAATCCAAAGAGGACTTCAACCATCACACTGTTGACTCTGGACATTCCATGTCTGAACCAAAACTGCCCACACCCCTTTCTTGTCTATTTACAATAATCCGTTTTGCAAAAACTACACCAAAGAGGAATGGGTTCAGGAACCCCAGAGATGTTGACAGTGTTATGCTCTTCACATGGAAGCTGTATGTCCTCAAGGACACACCAGCCACTGCTCACCACATCTGTCCTCCTGCAGGGGTAACGCCACTCTACCTTACAGAGGGACAGAAAGGGACTGAGTTATGTGAGATCAAAAGTTTATGGAAATGCAGGAAGACAGTAGGACAGAGCATTCCATCATAGCCAACAAGGCAAAGAAGGCTGAAGTCACTATTGCAGCAGTAAAGTTTGGTTTAGCTCCTTAATTTGTCTACTCCCTGTTTGAAACATTTATATTTTTTCCCTCTCCAACATGCAATGACTCTTCATTATGTGTGGGGTGGCACAATCATTTCTTCTGTTTGTTTTAAACTGAATGCCTAAACACATTCCTGCTTCCCAGACTGCACATTTTTGTGAACAATGTAGTATGAGCTTTTCCATTAGAATCATTGCCCTTAGAGTCTGTTTCAAGGAAAAATAGTGCTTCTTATAAGTTTGGCTTGAATTTTTCAAAATGGTGTTTTCACGTATTTATTTTACAGCTTTGTTTGATAGAGAAAATGGGGCAGGAAAGAAAATGACATGTGAAGCTGACTGGGTCTGTTTCACAGAAAGCATGGAGAAACAGTCCTACCTATCCCCCAAACAAAACAGACTGTTTCATAAATCTGGAAGCAGCAGGACACTTTGTAAATATTATGCAAGGGGATCTAAACTTGGGTTTTGCCTGCCTCCATAGACATATCTGGTGTTTCTGTGTCAAAGCTGATACCCATGCTGAGCTGGGTATTGCTGAAGGATTTCCTGCTCCAGCTGGTAAATGAACCCACCAGGGATGGGTCCCCACTAGACCTTCTGTTTACAAACAGAGAGGGGCTGGTGGAAGATGTAGTGGTTGGAGGCCATGTGGGGAACAATGACCATGGAATAATAGAGTTTTCAATACTCAGGGATGCAAGGAGGGCCAACAACAAAACCTCTGCACTGGACTTCTGGAGGGCAGATTTTGGCCTTTTCAGAAGACTGATTCAGGGTGTACGCTGGGAAACAGCCCTTGAAAACAAAGGGGTCCAGGAGGGATGAGTGTACTTCCTGAATGCACAAGAGCAGACTGTCCCTGTGTGCCAAAAGGCAAGCCGGAGGGGAAGACGACTGGTCTGACTGAACAGGGAGATATTGAAGGAAATAAGGGTTAAAAAAGAGAGCTTACAGTCTATGGATAAAAGGGCTGACTACTCAGGAAGAGTTTAGAAATAAAGCTAGGTCTTGTAGAAGGAAAATTAGAGAGAGGAAGGCAGGATTTGAACTCAATCTTGCCACTTCCATTAAGGATAACAAAATGTCTTTCCACAGATACACCAAGGGCAAAAGGAGCCACAGGGAAAACCTCCCTTCTTTTTTGGACATGGGGAGAAACATAGTTATCAAAGATGAGGAAAAGGCTGAGGTATTTAACACCTTCTTTACCTAGGTTTTCAACAGTAAGGTAGGCTGTCCTGGGGACAGCTGGCTTCTGGGGCTTGTAGAGAGAAATAGGAACCGAAGTAGCCCCCGTAATCCTGGAGGGAACGGTTCGTGACCCACTGAGCCACTTGGATCCTCACAAGTCTTTGGCACCAGACAGGATCCACCCCAGGGTGATGAGGGAGCTGGCAGAAGAGCTCACCAAGATGCTCTCCATCATTTACCAACAGTCCTGGATCACTGGGGAGGTCCCAGATGATTAGAAGTTGGCAAATGTCACAGCAATCCAAAAAAAAGGGATAAAAGGAGGACCCAGGAAACTCCAGGCCTGTCAACCTGACCTCAGTGCCTGGCAGGGTTATGGATCAGATCATCCTGGGGGCAATCACACAGCACCTACAGGATGGACAGGGGGTCAGACCCAGCCAGCACAAGGTTAGGAAGGGCAGGTCCTGTCTGACCAACCTGATCTCCTTTTATGATCGGGTGAGCCGCCTGGGGTATGAGGGGAAGGCTGTGGATGGAGTCTGCCTGGACTTCAGCAAGGCCTTTGACATCGTCTCCCACAGCATTCTCCTGGAAAAGCTGTCAGCCCAGGGCTCAGACAGGAGCACTCTGTGCTGGGTTAGGAACTGCTGGAGGCCCCCAGAGAGTGGTGCTGAATGGTGCTGATCCAATTGGTGGCCACTCACCAGTGGTGTCCCCAGGGATCAAGACAGATAAACAGTATCAAATGTCCATGGATCCTTCTTCCCTGTACTAATATTTATGTGGGAAGGGTTACTATGAAGAAGAGAACTGCAGTTTTATGCCAGGACATAGAAAGAGGGGAGAGAGGGAAGGGGAGGATATTCCCTTCCTCTCCAATCGTTCCTACTTATGTAAAATTGAATTCTTAAAAGATTTTTTTTACAAAAGAAAAAGTGTTACAATAAGAACATGTTTATTTTACCCTCCTGATAATGACATCAGAGGAACAGCCATTGTAGCTGGAAGCACTGTAACCTTTCCAGAGATAATTTCTGAGGTCCTCCTGATGTGCAGTCTCTGAGCATTTACAAAACTTTATGTTCTGGGACAAGTAAAAAAAATCTGTATTAAATTACAGACATACTTCAGCTTCCACCCCAGCAAATTCCTAGTTAAAATAGCATGACTGCAAATAGATGCACAAAGTGCAAAATCGTCCCTTTGGATAATTAGTCATACTTCCATTATTCACATGAGCACTCAGAACAATTTCATTTCATTTTCTAAATTGTCCTTAAAGCACAATAAGCTAAATATTCCAGTATTATGGTGAGAAGTGGGGAAAAGACAGCTGAACTGCATGACACCGGGATCTAGCAAGGAGAAGCATTTGTAACTTGATTTCTAAACCCTAGATTATCTTGCAACCCCAGTATTCTCAGAGATGTAAAGACTAAAAGATGCTAAAAGATTAGCTGTCCTTCTCTTCTGTAAGAAGGTTACAAAAGAAGGTCCTGGACATTACCAAGAATTGCTTTCTCATAACCACAAGCTTTTAATAAGACTTACTCATCCTTTTACACTAGAGGGTAAGTTAGTCAGCATGGGCCCCATTGCTTTTTCTGTCTTTGAAAGAGGTCAGAAAAAAACAGCTGGGTGCTGCTGCTTCTCTGACAAGTGTGGGCATATGATGATGTGCATGAATCTCTCTTTGCCTCAAGGATTCACCTGCCAGTTCTGTCCCTTTCTGATGAGAAGAGAAGAGAAGAGAAGAGAAGAGAAGAGAAGAGAAGAGAAGAGAAGACAAGACAAGACAAGACAAGACAAGACAAGAGAAGACAAGAGAAGACAAGAGAAGACAAGAGAAGAAGGGAAAGGAAGGGAAAAGAAGGGAAAGGAAGGGAAAAGAAGGGAAAGGAAGGGAAAAGAAGGGAAAGGAAGGGAAAAGAAAAGAAAAGAAAGGAAAAGAAAAGAAAAGAAAAGAAAAGAAAAGAAAAGAAAAGAAAAGAAAAGAAAAGAAAAGAAAAGAAAAGAAAAGAGAAGAGAAGAGAAGAGAAGAGAAGAGAAGAGAAGAGAAGAGAAGAGAAGAGAAGAAAAGAGAAGAAAAGAGAAGAAAAGAAAAGAGAAGAAAAGAAAAGAGAAGAAAAGAAAAGAAAAGAAAAGAAAAGAAAAGAAAAGAAAAGAAAAGAAAAGAAAAGAAAAGAAAAGAAAAGAAAAGAAAAGAAAAGAAAAGAAAAGAAAAGAAAAGAAAAGAAAAGAAAAGAAAAGAAAAGAAAAGAAAAGAAAAGAAAAGAAAAGAAAAGAAAAGAAAAGAAAAGAAAAGAAAAAAGAAAAGAAAAAAAAAGAAAAGAAAAGAAAAGAAAAGAAAAGAAAAGAAAAGAAAAGAAAAGAAAAGAAAAGAAAAGAAAAGAAAAGAAAAGAAAAGAAAAGAAAAGAAAAGAAAAGAAAAGAAAAGAAAAGAAAAGAAAAGAAAAGAAAAGAAAAGAAAAGAAAAGAAAAGAAAAGAAAAGAAAAGAAAAGAAAAGAAAAGAAAAGAAAAGAAAAGAAAAGAAAAGAAAAGAAAAGAAAAGAAAAGAAAAGAAAAGAAAAGAAAAAAAAGAAAGCAAGCCAGTGCTGACTGCTTGCAAAGGTCTAAGAAACATGCTCTGATACGCAGCAAAAGACTGCACCATGTTGCTCTCCTCTGTGATGCTTATGCTGCTTTGGGAGAGTTAAACATTTCTACAGGCGTAATTTTACCAACTGCTTCCAACCTGAACAGCACAGGAAGGTGCTTATAAAGGGGAGTCTTGTCTGTTCAACAAAGAATGCTTCCCCTTATTAAGTAATATCACCTAAATAGTTGCTTTGGGTGGTTCTGTTATTTAGCCAGGCTTCTGAAGTGTTAATTGTGATACTTGTGATAAATGCACTGAATGATCATTTGATTTTGCTGAGTTCACTAAATTTCTACATGTTTAACTCTAAAATAGAGCTGGGCGAATGGACTTCAAAGAGATATTTAATAAACAGATTCCTCTGCTACCCACACAGATTATGAGAGTGATTTGTGTGTTGTCTCTCACTGTTATCAACAGGCCCCTCACTCCCCTCTGCATTTCTCTTGGTCCATTGACTGTGCAGATGGTGATTACCTTTAGGGAACCATGACCTTTTTGATACTAAAGTAACAGTTGAACATAATAGCAGAAGTTAAAATGTTTTACTCTGGACTTTGGTTTTATATATCTTTGGCATAGAAATAGAAAAAATGCTTCTAATTTTTGCTGCTTGCATGTCAGGTCACCTAAACATGACATAGAATTCCTGGTTGCAAACCTCTATAAAATTATAAAACAGGCAGGAAAAAAAAGTACTCCCCCATTTGCCCACCAAGTAATAATTTCAGTTGCATTTACCCTTGTTTGTGGTGCTGGTCTGTCAGTGTGCATGGGCAACCAGGAAAACCTTTACACAAATCAGGTCAGATATGGGCAATACTCATGCAGAGGCTATATAAAGGATAACCACATATTGCAGAAATTCTATCTTCATCACTTTTAAAGGAAAAACATCACTCTGAAAATTAAGAAAGGGACATGAGACACAACATTCCTTCACTAGAGAAAACAACATGGCAGCTTGAGAGGTTTTGGGTGGCCTTTGATGTCACATCTGAGCACAGGTAAAAGCAAGATCAGCATCCTTTGGGGAAAAATCAGTCTTCCCTGGCACTCAGAGTTAGTGTGGGGGTATGACACTGTTTGCATCAGGTCAAGGGGATGCTGTCCAATACCCACAAAGGCTCCACTTCACCTGACTGACTTCAACCATTTCCTCCATCTTTTAGGCACTTGTCCCAGCTCCCTAGGAACCAGCAGAGGCAGCGCAATAGGTTTAAATATTTGCCCCCTTTGCCATACACCTGGCAGGGGTTGGGTTGGTCCAGGAAGGGCCTGGCATCTTGTTGCATCCACTCACTGCCCAAATCCCTTCATCCAGCATTGTAGTGGTGGTGTGGCACGGGCAGACTCTGTCTTTGGTGATGTGAATATACCTGCCTTTGGATTGCCTTTTTGGCTACTTGGAAAGCCTTTGAGCTCTGGTGTCCATTGGGATGTAGACACAGTGCTCTGATTTCATGGTGCTGGAACTTGACACAATCAGGACAGATAAAATAAACTCAGACCTTAAACCTTTTCCAAGGGCTAGCTGATGAGCCTGATGATTTCTTTAACTAAACAAATAGGGTACCTTTGTCCTAGTTTGTAGCAGTTGAAAGGGGGACCTTAAGTTAGTTTCTTTTAATTTCCATCTAAATGCAATTTCCGTTTATTGAAGTTTCTTATAAATACACAGAGAGGAGGAAAAAGAAGGCAATTACTCAGTTGCTGAGTCACTGATGAGAGAGTTGCTGGAGAGGTACTGCTGGGTTGGGAGAGGGTGGTCCAAGGGTGGCAGGGCAGTGGGTACAGCTGGGAGTCCCACAGCTCCACCACCCACCCCGGGACTGCTGGAGGGGCACAGGGAACCCAAATCAGGTTGTGGAGAGGGATGGCAGCTGGGACTGCCCCTGCATGGGGATGGCAGTGCCAGGGCTCAGCTGGTAGCCTGGACAGCCTTTCTCTCCAGCAGGGTTAGGGAAGTGGTGGGACCTACATGACAATCACTTTCAGAGGAGTCATCGGGGGGCTGAAAAACAGAGAAGAATGTGGTTAATCACAGGTTATTTTAAACTGAATCAGATTCCTGAGCTGGTTGTGTTACTGCTTTTGTGGGCTGAGGGCATCTCTCCTTGAAGCAGGAAACAGAAGAGATATTTGCTGTGCTCATGGCCATAACCCTTTGTACACAAGAGGTTTTAAAAATGCAAAACCACGCATCCAATCTCTGAAAAACACAAGGCTTCACTTCTCAACATGCAGCTCAAGTGGGAGAGCAAGAGGAAGGGGTTTTCAGATCCAGCTCTCATGTAGAACAGAGCAGCTCACCAATGAGGCATTTTTGAACAACAGATTTTTAATAAACCACAATGTACAGGTTTGGGAAAAACACAGGGGTTTAATAAAACCCCCTTGCCTGTTCTCCACCTAACTAAACTGTATCTGGTTAAAAAAAAAATAAACAGAAGCCAGAAACTTAACTGATACTTGTACAACTTGCCTTAAAAAGAGGCTTAGTTAGCAGAAGAAAAAAAAAAAAGGCAAAATTACCCTGACTGCTTAGGACTTGCTGTTAATAGTGACATTCTTATATCAGCTTTTTCTAAAAATAGCCCTCTATTTGTAGCCCAAACCAATATCCTACTTATAGTCTAAAGTAGTCTGTGCATATATTAATTTCTTTCTCCAGTACCAATATGATCTACAGAGATACATTCTTGGCATAATCTTTTACTAGAATTAGATAAAATATAACACACACACAGAGCAGCTTTTCAAATTCTGTGAAATGCTTTAAGAAACTCACAGACAGATTTGCTCCAAACTACTGAAGTGCTGCCAGGAGGAGAGGGGGAGATGAAATGAAAGAAGAAAAGCCAAAGCTGCTGCAGGAGCTGGTTACTGGAGTGAGGGTGTTTCTGAGGCCTGGGGGCAGGCTAAGGGTATTCTTGCCTATTGCTGCTTTTATTGTTTAGCGTAGGTACGACAGTTTTTTCCTGAGCTTAAGTGCCGGCAACTGAAGATTTTTGATAGCCTGAACAAAGCATGGTGGTACAGACTTTACCCTCTGTAGAAGCACACTGGAGTACTCAAATATTTTGAGGCAGTGCTAGCTGTAAGGAAAAATTAGGAATGATTATCTCTGGGCTTCATCTTTTTTTGCCTGCTAGCACAACAGGATGTAGGAGTGGGTTGTGTTGTGCCTGCTCAGGCCCTGATCAAAAGTATGCTGCATCTTCCTGGCTCTCGTGGATTTTGAGGAGGGAAGTAAGCTGTTGCCACCCCAGAGCTTGGGGGAGGCAGGAATATAGTAGAAGCTCTCTTGAAAAAGCACTGCATCTGGAATCTGTCACTGTCACTGCTACTTTACATATCCAGGAGCAAGATGATGTGCTCCTCTTGCTGAAAAATAGGTTTGGTCTGCACTTGGGGCATCCCTAGGTGTTCCACCTCTGCTCCTGGAGGTGTAACTCACCCAACCTCTCTGTGATCTCTAGTATTGTTATTTCAATTGTGGACTTTTAAGTTGGATCACTTGGAGAAAAAAAAAATATTCAGGAGCAATTTCATATGTTAGGGTGCAGGGGGTGAAAAACTAAAGCTGTAGGAATGTTAAGCAGCTGGTGGCTGTAGCCTGGTAATATGGTTCTGCTGAAGCCAGGACCACAGGGTTGTGCCCCTGATGACCCCTTCCACACTCTGTCCTCACCTCTGTGCACTGGGGACAGCAACCCTTACCCACCATCATGAAGGGCTCTGGGAAACAAGGAGGAAAAGAGCTGCAAAAGTGTTAATGTTCTATTCACTGATATAAACTTTGGTCCTCAGCAGCTATTTGCAGATGAGTGTTAAATGCCTCTATTTACTGAAGGCTGGCTGACACCAAGAAATTACTCTGTGATGACCTGTGAGTCACCCTCACCAGATGACAAACCCTCAAACACAACATCAGCTTACCTGAAACACTGAGTAAAATAACTTTTAACTTGAGGCCTTTTCATAACATAATATGATTTCCTAACTCTGGCTGAGGACCCAGAGAACTATTCCCATTGTTGGTCCTTTGTTGTTATTATTTGGCAAATGCCAACATTTACATCATTGCTACATGCTTGAAACTATCAGCCAAGTCTCGGCACTGAGACTGAAACTTCAGTTCCTCAGCACCCTCTGCAAATCTGTGGATGGTGGTCCCATTTCTCCCACCTGTCTCTGCCTCCTCCTTACACTAAATCTGTTCCTTGGTGGACTTTCTTTAAGCTGTTGTGGTGAGAGAACTGGCAGCAAAACATCCAAATCTTTGGTTCTCCAAAGTCAGTCAGAAGGTGAGCTTCTAGTAGAAATAGACAAATCCGTATGGATATTACCCATCAGATGAGCCCAGTACAGCAACCAAAGGAACCAGCTCAGTCTCACTCTGAAGTCTGTGACCAGACTGAAAGGGATCAGGATTTTTCCAGGGTCATAAACCTACTTTTCCCTCATAAATCCCATGCTACTTAAAATACAGCTAGGGAAAATCTACTTTAGCCTAATCCTGTTTAAACCTAGTTTGACCTGGTCTCCCAGAAGCTTTGTCAAAATCAAATGGTCCTGTGCACTAACTGTTTCACAGGCTCCCTTGGGAACTCAGGGCATGTTCATCATGTGCCTAACTTTTCACTGACCTAGTAAACTTCAATCAAGTTTACAGTAAAAATGCTGTCAGCTCAAGGAAAATCCTCATCAGCAAACGAGACAGGTGCAGTAGCTTTTAGATGATATAACATGAGCATATATGATGGTAAAGAGTACATGAAAAGGAATGAGGAACAATTAATTAAACTGCTTTTCTTTTCCTCAGATCTGTGCTACAGTCTCAGTGATATTGCAAGTGAAGATTCACATTGGGATTGCATCCTGTCTCACTATATTGCAAAATAGCCATCAGTCAAAAGCATCAGAGAGGTGCTCTAGGTTTCCAAAGATAAAAGGTATGAGCCTGGGGGAGCATTTATCCACCAACCGATTTCCATGCTTGGCAAACACCTTGTGCTTCTAAAATCTCTTTCACAAAACAGTACACAACCAAGCTGATAAACATCTCCACAAAAAGGCTTTCAGAAAACAAAAATTAATAACTACATGTAAAGATTTCTGTAAATGAAATCTGAATATAAAATCAAACAACCAAGAAATGCCCAAATACATATGTCTAAATATGTCTGGCTAACATTTCATGACAACTTTTAGACACTGGACAAAGGGACTGAGGAACCTATCTATGGTGAGGAAATGAAGCTGGAAATTATTTTTCTGTGAGCAGGCCTCATGCTGAATCATGGCTTTTATATTCTGTTATATCAATTTATATTCTAGGTCATGTTGCCTCTACTTATATTGATTTCATTCTTGTACCAACAGAAGGAGGTACAGGAAGAACCTGTAAACACATGAGCCAGAAAGAGCGGGTTATAAGAGATTTACCATCCATAGTGCTCACAGCCCTACCAGAACCATGTAAAAAACTGAACAATACCCTCAAAGCATTTTAAAACTCTTGAGCAGCAAACCAAGTAACAGTGAGGTTGCCTGGCTGGCTCTGGATATGGAGGAGTGTAAACCAAACTCCACTCTTTAAAGTAGCTTAGCAAGTGAAGCAGTGAGCAGCTAAGGGGTCAAGTCCAACTAGGTAAGAAAATTCAGCTATATTGTGACATCAGTGACTAACCCTTTCCTTGGATTTAAACATTATTTCACAAGCAATGCAGCCTTGGTGGGTCACGTAACAAACCCGGTGCTTGTATATTTCAAGGAAGGTCATCTTACACTGATATTCAAGATGGGCTTATACAGAGATACTCACTTTATGCCTACAGTATATGACATTTCAAGTACACAACTTGTACATTCAGTTGAATCCTTTGAGCTAAAGAACGTTAACTGGAAGAAAAATAAAAAGATGAAGGAACTTTACATTTTATGATAAACCTGCTTATCACTACTTGGGAATAAATGCTGTGATCTGGTTGTAGATAGAGGGAGATAAAAAGTTAGGATTACAAGGAGGTTTGGTAAAGATATAGATATCTTTCTCAGGGGGCTTGAACCAAAGTAATATTAATGTAAAAAAAAAATAAATATCCCAACATTGCTACTGTACTGACCATGAGCTTACAGGAAAGAAACACACATTGAAATGAAATTGGCATTAAAAGTATCTGTCACCTACATCTTATCATCTAGTACAAAAAGCAAGAGTAAAACACAGCTTCTTCAGGAAGTCATATAATAATTTTAATAATCAACACTTTATTTTTAAATAGTACACATTTTTATTGACACAAATAGGCAGTCAAGCCACAGAGTTTTGAGTTGCCACTGTAGGTGCTGGTTTTTGCATTTGTCATCTCTGTTTTACACCTCTATTTTATTTAAATTGCAGACTGCTGATACTCTGCTGCTTTGCACCCCACATGCCAAAGCTTGCCTTCTTCTGCTTGAATTCAATTTATATGAGTCAAAAATCTGGTCTTCGGTTCTGTTTTTTTGTGTTCATATGTCTTGTCAAGCAGAAACTGTCTTTCTACTTCAGTCTAGCAAAAAGAATAAACCCAACACTGCTCTTTGGCCATCACTAAATTACCACTACAATGGACAACTCACAGGCTGAACGTACTCTGCAGGAGTCTTTATAGTAGATTAAGAGGTAACTCAAGGCTGTGAAATGGCATTTTTAGCTCTGTTCTATTAGATAAACCTTGTTGTGGTAATAAGTAATGCTCACTGCAGTCAGAGTGAACTTTGCTCCTGGACTGTTTCATTATTTTTCCAGGTCCAGTTTTTTAACTGTTCACCTCAAAGTAATTGTCATTCATTAGTCCAGTGGAATCCAGGTACTGTCAGGTGTACTGCCAGAGTCCCTTATGTCTCCTAAATCATAGCACAGTCCACCAAAATTCATGTGTGTTCAAGTTTAACTACAGAAAAGATCAAGGGGGTCACTAATAGGTCACATGAGGAAAAAAAAATTTCATTGCTTAGCTGGCTGAGAAACTAATAAAACAAACATAAAAATCATGCATGTATATAGAGAGCAAAGGTCCTTTTCTTACCGAATCATTGCTACTTAACACACCTGGATACCTGAGACAGAACAACTTCCTTGTTTGCTGTGAAATTTCCTCCTTCAAGCATATGCATCAAGTGACACTGTAGAACTTGTCCAGAATGCTGAGGACCTGCATTTTGACTTATTTAAAATCCTTATTTAGTATCCTTTGAGTCACTGAAACTAATAAACATGACAAATGCAAGTATCTAAGACAATACCTTTAGACTGCAAACAACCTTACAAAACACTCGGCAGAGCAACATTATCAAAAGCATGTTTTTCAAACCAAAGATAAGTCAGGGGCTTCTTGGCATGGAATCCCATGCTTTACAACAAAGTCATCTGGTAGCTCACCAGCCTTACTACAGGTCTGAAACACCACAGGAAGGCTGTCATTATACTCTAACCTGCGAGTCTGACACTAATGACCAGTAAATTTGCAGATAATCCCGTGGAATGTATTATTTTGCACAGCCTCAACACTAGCTAGGCAACTATTTCACAGATTGAAGATTACTAGTTTTTGGACACCTGCTTTTGTTTACTCATTTGTTAACATTCGCTCTCAGGATATCTTTATCTCAGGATAAAGGTAATTTTCTGTCTTGTACTTTTGCTTTCAGGTAAGTCTCTTGTAAGTAGCTGCATTGCTGGAAGTAACAGCAAGTTTCTCAGTCAGTGTCTGCTTCTGGGACTGATAACTCTCCATGTTTATAGTTACAGCCAGAGATAAGTGTGCAGAACCAAGGACACTGCTCGGTTCTGAGGAACATTTTGCCCTCCAGAAGGAAAAGAAGAGTAAAGAGGCCACACCTGCAGCCCTCCTTTGGGGAGGAACAAATAAGATAGATGGCCAAAATTGACCAAAAACTACAAAAAGTCCCCATCATTTGGTAAACTTGTTTGGGGCAGAGAAAGACTCTTCCCAGAATAGTGTGTTTATGTATAAATTAAGACCAGCCAAACATCAAGTGAGGATCAGTATCACATGAAGCAATCACATTTCTTTCTTGGAAGCCGTTTGTTACCGTAATCTGGAAGAGCAAATGTCAGCAGCTATATGAATGGCTTGTTTAGATTTTAGGGCAGACTCTCCTCAGTATTTTTACTACCACTGCATTAAATCTGACTGTGCCATAGCAGTTGACATTTATTTTAGGAATATACCAGTCTTCAAGTTGTGCAGCAGGGAGCAGGACCTGAAGCTACATTCTTAATTCTGAAAAGGAACATATACCAGTTTTGGCATCCAATCTGAAACACAACACATTCACCCCCCCACCCATTGGCATTACCTGCTCCTTTTAAGCAACCTTCCAACTCTTTGAGCTTTTAGTGAGCCTCCACAGAATTAGAGCTCCTGAATTACTATGGGTACTATGTAAATTATGAAAATAATGAAGCTCAGGGGAGTTTGCAGATTTACTCCCTAGTACATGCTCACATCACAATGTGGGCAATTTACACAATAAAGTTTATTTCACAGGAAAAAGAGGGATTTTTCATTCCATACTTTCCTCCTTGATTACTTTAAGTCTTCTCAAATACTGTCATTCTTCAGATGACAGTACAGGCATCGAGAGTGGGACTATGGTAAAGATTAACTACCAATATCAGTACTACTAACCTGTCCTAAAACACTCAATCAGAACAGTGTCAAAACAGACACATTGTCCTTAAATATTGATACTGGGTGTTCACAGATTCAAAAGAAAAATGAAAAGCATTCTATCCTGCAGTGGAGTAACTGATTATGCTTTAACACAGGTAGAAAATAGTTGTTTTTGTACTTCAAAGGAGTTCCATGATTAAGTTATAAAACTGACCCTGGAAAATGAAAGTCCCAGAGCACACCTATATCCCTGTGTTTGGGATACACACAGTGGCTGTAGTAGTAACATACAATGTATCAGCTGACTGGTGGGATGCATGCTATCCATACCTAATAATGCAACTTTTATGCATTGTCCGGCAGTGAAGATGACTTCCTCCAAGGCAAAAGATGCTATGTGCTCTGTCCTTTTCACCGGGAAGGATAAATGTGGCATATTTAACATCTGTAACTGGATGTCTGACAATAACACTAGGTCTGCTGGTGATGTGGACAGAATGGCATAGTCAGTGTACTGGCTCTATTATAACAGATCTGCTGGAAATAGGTGTTGTAGGAAAAAAAAAAAAAAAAAAAGGAAAAGAAAACCAAAACAAAAAAGCCCAGACAAAACCAATCACCTTGGAAGTTCATTGTTGTTTGCAACATGTTGTTTGTTGGCATTTTTATCAGGCCGTCCAGCAATTATCTGTATTCTAGCTGCTTGTGAAAGTTACCTTAAATGTTGGTATTTCCAAAAAGGAAATAATGATGCAGGCAGGCTTAAGCATAAGGACATCTGTAAGAACTCTGTACTAATTTTGCACCTTGACCTCTACAAGGTCACCTTCTGATTACACAAGTAACTAGAAGCAATGAAGTATTTTATTCTGTACACTTTATTATTTACATAATACAATATAGCATAGATGCTGAGTAGCATGATTATGTGCAATACATAAATATGAACTATCTGTACATGTTTGCATATCTAATCATGTCTAACTCAGGACAAAGTAAAAAGCAAAAACCTGATACTTTCAATAGTGAAGAAAAAACTAAGACTGAACATTGCAATAAAAATCAGAAGTTCAGGGGTAGAGCCTTGTTTACATATATAAGTATTTACAAATGAGAACAGGCATTACCACAAGACTAGTCTAAACTGTACTTGTTTATATAAAAAAAAACACTAGTTTCATACATCACAAAAACCCCTTCCATTATAACACAGAAGTGATATTACCAGACAAGCATCAGTGAAGTATACTGCCTTTTTCTAGAGTTGTTATTGTACAATGCTGTAGATAATGCAGCCCATGCAATACACCCAAGAACACTACAATCCTACACCCAAGTACAGTTAAAAATGATAAAGCAGCCCTCCACGAGTGGTTCCAGCTATAACTTAAGTCTGCAGCAGCCACGTTTGGTATAGTTTTCCATGCAGAATGGTGCAATTGTTACAGTAAAACTAGAAAAAAAATCCCAATATTCTTTAGAACTTGGAACACACAGAATGTAACATATGAATAAGATACTGCTCTAGTACTTAAGCAGTTTACTTGTCAAATGTGTTGCTTGATAGATCTCCCGGAGTATGTCAAAAACATTTAACATTTTGTCAAATCTAGCTCAAAGTACTGTGCTACGCAACAAGTTTAGCTGTGCACGGAAAAGCAGACAACTCTGTTGCAGGCCAGTTTATGAAGTAACATGACATTTTCCTTTGGGAATCTATCTGCATAATTCAAAAGTCACTGCAATTTCCCAAAACAATTTCTTCTCACACATTATCTGTTTTCTTTCCATTATTCTCACTACAACTAAAAACCAACTTTCTGAAACAAGGCACCAACACTTACTGTGTTGGAATGGTGGACTCCTCTAGATAGATTGTATTCCGATGGAAAACAATAGACTGTGGAAACTAAAAATAGACTGAGACTTTAAGTCATAGAAGTAGGCTGCCAACCCTTTGATGTATCCTGCTCACAATCAGGCATGTAGCACTAGCCAAAGATTATATACCTCAAACAACATCTCGAAAGGCAGATCTGCTGCAAACATGCAGATAGGGTACATATGTTTGGCACATGTGAACTAGAGAGTCTGTCCTCTGTTTGTGTATTCCTGTGCAGGTTTCAGATCATCCAACTACATTCTGGGGAGGGCATATATTTTTCAAGGGCTGTATCTATTCAATTTTGCTGTAACAAACACCCAAACATTCTTAAGTATCATTAAGATGGACAAGAATAAAAGAAAACTTTGGAGAATAAGGAAAATGGCCATGCACCTGCTCTTTTGTGTTTCCCTAGGATATATTATAAAACAAAACAAAGTCAGTCAGTCAGTCTTTTCATGAGCAGGCTAACTTATATTCTTTGTATTTTTTCAGCAACCACAACTGGATTCTCTTTCCTGATTTTTGCTGCAGCTTCTGCTTTGTAATCATACGGGCAGTTATGCTTGTCAGAGTAACGGTGAAGTCCACAAAATAAGTTTCCACACCGGCAGTCAAATCCTGTACAAAGTAAAAAGCAGCAACATCACTACGATGCTTCATAATTAAGTTGTAAATTAAGGGCTTAGTCACTACAAAAGGTATGTTTGCCTACTCTGAGTAGACACAGAGTACGAACAATTAAGAGATGTACTTTGGATATTTGGATATCAAATGACCAGTTAAGTTTAGTAGTAGGTATTTCCTCAGGTTTAACCAATCAAGAGGCAACTAATCATACATGTGTTCAAAACTGACAAAGCATTCTCATACCTGTAAGACCAACTTTCTTTCTGCACATGAAACATCTGTTCTTCTTTGGTTTGGGCAGTTCAGGTGCTCTCTCTTCACTCTGTGAAGTACTAGGCTGAGAAACTGATGGGCTTGGCTGAGTAACAACTGTTGAATAAGCAAAGGAAATCAAAGTTAAATTCCCTGTTCTTGACTTCACTAGCTATTCAGCAGCATTCATGTACTTCGTAAGAATTAATCCCTCTCACTAAAAGCCTGATGTTTGTTGTCCAAAGTACTATATAGACTAGTCTTTGAAACTGTAAATCAGGATCTATTTTTCCCTTTTGGCTCAAGACAGTCTTGAGTTTTCCCACAATTTCACCACCTAGAAAATATAAGGCACTTATATGTTACACCTATACAGGTGCATATTGGTGTTAAGGGCTTGGAAAGCACTCCAGAAATTTTATGTACACATTTAATAATAAACCAAAAAATCATATGATCAAGTAAAAATTTAATCAAAACCAATAACACTATTGTCAGGGCTCTACTGAATAGAAGAGATGCTTGTAGAGAATTCAACTAATAGCAACATATTTTGGAAACAAATGAAATTCACTAATGAGTTAGTATCACAATATTGGGTTACTGTGCCTATACAGTTGAAGTCAGACAGCTGAAACTAAGACAACTGCTAGCAAGCCACTGATTCTGATAGATCAAGAACACAGCTACAAGCCCGAAAAGGGCCCTCACATTTCAACACCTTCATCAAATTAAAGAATGAATTGCAGATTTATACTTAATTTGCCCTTTTATAACCTTTCATCAATATGTTCTTTTGATTTTAAAGGTTAGTGGTTTTTTGGGGTTTTTTTTGGGTTTTTTTTGTTTGCTTTTAATCTTCTTTATACCCAAACCAGAATGGAAGAAATAGGAGATGTGTTTGTACATAACTAATGCATGCTGTCGTTAATTTTTCTGGACACTCACAGCTGTATGGTGACATCTATTGTTCTAAAATAATAAAATACACATTCCAGAATAAAGGGCAGTACATAAGATTATTTGTAATCAATTGTATGCACACAAAAAGGATTTGTTAGTTGAGATTCTTTGGCATCAGCAAGTGCTGTATCGTGTGAAAAGTGACATCATTCATGAAGACATGATTCAGTTAACTGGTTTTCTATCCTTGTTCTTCATACTTCATTTTTTACAATGCCATTTGCACTACTATGTTCATAGTTATTCTAAGAAGCAACTCCCTATTATCACCAACACCTAAAATGCCTCTCAGTTCACAGTTCAACAAGACATCCCCCAGTCAGGACTTCATAACCTAAACAAGATTTAGAAGTGAGATCTCAGAGTTAACTCTCTGAAGATCTCAGAAGACCCTTCAAGTACACATCACAGAAAAAAAAAAAAAAAAAAAAAAAAAAATTATAGTTGCTAGTATTATTACACTTTACGTATACATTACCACAACAGTTCTATTGAAGAACTAAGACCACTCACTACCTTTATTTTTTGTCACCTTTCATAGACCTTGTTCTAAAAAAATTTGGGAAATTCAGTGTCAGTGTTATTTTGCTGATTCTGAAGGTTAAGAAAACTATTACAGTACTAGCACTACAATAACTATTGCTGTTGCTATTTTTGGAGTAATTTCTGCTGCTGCTTTTAGGTTTTGAGAAAATTTGTCTTTACGATTAATGTTTCCTGCATGAACAGATACACTCCTCTGAACTCATCTTGAAATCTCAAGAAAAGCAACGTTCAGTATCAGTTTATATGTGAGCACATGACCAAAATGCAGTATTACTAACAGTGTAAACCTATCTGATTCTATGCCCCTTGGCTCCTTGCCATCAGCTATGGCTGTAAGAAAAAAAAAACAAAACAAAAAACCCAAACACCTTCTAAAAAGAATGGTCAAACTTTTAGATTTTTTACATTGGTAACTTGTTTAAAAATTAAATGCTACTTGTAAGTGATGGCAGATGAAAAAGAACCAGAAATGCTCACATACTTAGCGGTTTGGGGAAGCTGCATCACAACCAACTTCAAAATACCAGTCCTAGGAACATGCACTTTGTTTCCAACAGATGCAAAACGCAGCACTGGAAGGGCAAATCAGCAGCTAAATACATCACCTCACAACATGCACTAAAAGAAATGCAAACAAGAGGAGCAACCTTTACTACTTCCTGACATGCCAACAAGGAAGCAAAAGTGGCAATGGCAACTTCTCAGGAATCACCAAGGCAAAGACAGTCTAGTACATCCCGCTACAGAACAAACAAGAGTACAAATCCATCTAAGGAAAAATATTACCAGCTACTACAGGTATACTTCCTCCCTCTTCCTCCCTTCCAGGCAGAAATTTTTAAAACTGGTGGGCCAGGAACTGGAAAGTGATCCTAAGAAACAGTACAGGCATATTTCCTGGAAGGGCTGACAAACAAGATCCTTCCCCCACAACTAACACACATTCCAAAAAGGAAAAGCAGTACTTCAGACACAATAGTGGGCACTAAGAGGTCCCAAAACAAGATGGGTCATAGTCCCCATAATCCATATTAAAAAGTTCATCTATTGTTCTAAATAATAAACTATAGATGGGTCTGTAGTCCCCAAGACATCTTGTCTTATATGGGACTATAATAAAAGAATAAAAGATTCTCCTATTTGTGTTATTCCATCAGAATTAAGTCTGATGATGAGTTTTTATCGTGTTAAACTTTCACAAACATGCATGCTTCTATGTAATGACTAGGACTGATGCAAAGCAGCCTACCCTGTACCCCTTAAAGCTCAGAACAAAAGCCCTTTTCCACCAAAAAAATGCCACACATTGTGGTTATTTTGCCGTGACATTAGGAGTCAATATAAATGCATCAGATAGGAAACTGGCAACTGGTTGTCACAAAGGTTTCCTTTAGCACAGAAGTCAAATTCAGTGGGGCAAGTAGAATTCCAGCCACCAGCATAATTTTATGCCAGAAATCACTGTTGTTCATCAGGCAAAGTGCTCCAAATGACTGCCCTATAGCTTGAATAACTGAACAAATGCTGAAAACTGGAAAACAATGGTTACTGGTAACTGCAGACTTTCTTTCTCAATACCAGTGTTCAGATGGAGCTAAGCACTCACCAACATAACAAGCTTTATCACTAACAGAGTTGCTGCTGGCATATATGCCTCTCCATCACCTTACTCATTTTCCTTCCTAACCTTTGCCTCAAGGGGTTTACTTCACTCTTACCAGACCACTTCTACTCTAAGTCCAAAAAAACTTAAAAGCAACAGATTTGCAGAACTGGGTAGGCTTTTATTAACTGTTCTTTTCTCTCAAATTATTATCTGTAGGCACTGAGATGCATCATACACATCATACACAGGGAAGACCAATATAATCTTAGTATTGGAGAGATAGCTGAAAAAAACCCACACATCTTCACAAAGGGCATACGGAAAGAGCAGGGCCTCTGATGAGACAATTTAGCCACATGCCACAGCATGACAGCTACTCAACCTACAAGCAGAAAGGCCCTATAAACAGGAGAACAAAGAATTTCTCAAGACCCAGAAGTACTAAGCCACAGTGACTACGTGGGACTGACACTCAAAATTCAAAACACTCTAAGCTCATAATTTTTCCCTATGCAAACCTATACGGTTGCTGTAAAAGAGAGTACCTAATGTAGGCATTTTCCCACCAAGACTTCCTGTTGGAAAGTTTGTTTGAAATGTTTGAAAAAAACCCATGAAAATAAATCAATATTACTTTTTAACCCTTACCATAGAAAAAATGACTAGAAAGCCCTACTGAAGTTAGCACAAAGATGTTTGTATAAAGTTCATAAGGTTTTATAAGGTTGAACAAAAGTTAATCAAAATACAGTACCAACAACTTAAGCTGTATGACTTTCACAGTACTGCTAAGCGGTAAGCATACCACTCAAGAACACTCTTAAAAGCACAAAAAGATGTAGTCTAAGGACTCTGGCTTCATCAAGCTACCACTCAACTCCCACCATGGAAGAATCAGAAAAAAAACCCCAAAACAAACAGTAAACTGTCAACAGGCATGAGAAGTGCACATTCGAGTGCACTTCTGCAGTACCACAGCAAAAAAAATTATACAAGAGATTGTTTGATCCTTCTATTACATATTAACACAACAGACTTGCATAGAAACTTTTAGTATGAAAAGATAGAAAGTCGTTACTATACTTTATCAAGCTTCATGAGCATAAATTCATTATTCCTCAGGAAAAATTCATTATTCCTCAGGAAAAATTCATTATTCCTCAGGAAAAATTCATTATTCCTCAGGAAAAATTCATTATTCCTCAGGAAAAATTCATTATTCCTCAGGAAAAATTCATTATTCCTCAGGAAAAATTCATTATTCCTCAGGAAAAATTCATTATTCCTCAGGAGATAAAACTGCTATGCCAACCCAAATGCCTATGGATAAAAGGCTGCAGAGTAAACTTCCATGACTTATAATTCCATGCAAAAAAAAGGGAACAGCTATGTTCTGCAGCATGCAACTCATATCCCACATGCACAACAAGTGTATTAAGTGTCTTCACTGTCAGATCAATACATTGTAAAGACACCCTCAGCTTCAGTATCACACAGAAATATGGCCTAATTTGGTTGCCATGAAGACTTGAAGTTTGCAGTATTGCAAACATACAATACTGCTATTAAAATAAAATAGTCAAAGCAGCTGACAGCCAACTAGGAGAGGACCTACAGCTGCACCCCGTCTCATTTTCCAAGTTAGAGAGCTTCATGGCTTCAAAGAGACTACTACTTCAATTTCTCAAGTGTTTCAACCAGGGGCACCTAGTGAAGTTACATCAGATGTGGAAAGCCTTACAATGAGCTATTTATTTTTCCACACAAGACAGTTGTTATATTAGACAAGTTTACCAACAGCCACAGAAGATTTGTTTAAAGATAGCAACACGGTTAAAATACTAAAGCCATGTGTGAAAACAAACTAGAATTAACAAGCACTCATTACAAAAAGATCTAAGGAAGATTATCTAGTGACCACCTTGAACCTACAGTATCTCATGAACTAGCTAGCATCTTACACTATTACCTGCAAAATACAGAACAAAGAATCACAGAATGATTTGTGTTGGAAGGGATGTTAAATATTATATAGTTCCAACTCCTCTACCATGGGCAGGACATCTCCTAATGGACCAGGCTGCTCAAAGTTTATTCCAACCTGGCCTCGAACACTTTCACAGATGAGGCATCTACAAGTTCCCTGGGCAACTTGCTGCCACTGTCTCACCACCCTCACAGTCAACAGTTTCTCCCTAATGTCTAATCTAAATCCAGTTCAAAGCCACTACCTATTGTCCTGTCACTACAAACCTTTTTAGAAAGTCCCTCCCCAGCTTTCCTGCAGGCCCCCTTCAGGCACTGCAAGGTCACTATATGATCTCCCCAGAGCCTTCTCTTCTCCAGTCTTAACACCACCGACTCTTTCTTACCAGCCTGTCCTCACAGGAGAGGAACCCCAGCCTTCTGGTCACCTTTGTGGCCCCCTTCTGGACTTGCTCCAACAGTTCTACGACCTTTCTGTGTTGGGAGCTCCAGACCTGGACACGGTACTACATGGTACTACTACAGGTACTACAGGTACTACAGGGGGTTATTGTGAAAGCAGAGTAGAGAGGGAGTATCACCTCCCTCAGCCTGCTGGCCAGGCTTACTTTGATGCAGTCCAGGATACAGTTGGCCATCTGGGCTGTGAGCTCATGTTGCCAGCTCATGTTTTGCTTCGTACAAAACAACACTCCCAAATCCTTCTTCAAGGTTATTCTCAATCAATTCTCTGCCCAGCTTGCATTTGTGTTTGAGATTTTCCTGACACAGGTACAAGTCCTTGCACTTGGCCTTGTTGAACTTCATAGATAAAACACACGGATGCTATGTACAATGTAAGTGCATGTCTCGCCCTGAGCACAGGACAGCTTGGCTTGGTAGAAAGCTAAGAGACAGATGAGCAAACCACCACTGCCTTATATATTCTGAATACATCAGAGTTAATTCAGTGACAGAAGTGGTAAGTTAACAGTATTTGGATATTTTTAAAATGTGTATTATGTAAGAACAGAGTTGAAATTTTTTTGTTTGTTTTGTTGTTTTTTTGTTTGTTTGTTTGCTTTTTCCTTTCTAAGTGCTACTCTGTAGCTGTGGCTTTACAAAATGATTGCTAATCACACTACTCCCTGAAACTGATGGTACTGGGTTTAAAGAAAACAAACAAAACCAAACCCCAAGACTCTAATATACACACACTAATACTAACTACACCTGTAAACTCTGACAAACCTGAAGGGAGGCTCATTATTCAGCAAGGCAGCGATCCACAAACACAAAAGAAAATGCTAAAAATATACTGTGACTTGAAATAATATGATGGGTTTAAAAATAGTTGTTTTCAAAACAGTTTATTTTTAGTGGTTACTATGTAACTCTATTCTCTTTCTTGTAGAGATCTTTTATTTCCATTTGAATACCTGCTAAAAAAAACCTCCACTGCTTCTCAAGGAACAGCTCCACTATGCCTCACCAACTTGGTAGATCTGCTCTGATAAGAAAAGAGTTTGCTAGTTTTACATTTAGTTCCTCATGTTTAGTTTTGCATTTAGTGTCTCATCATGGTAAAAAAGCAGTTATGAATCACATTTCTAGAATGCACTGGGTATAGTCTGACTTTGGTCAAGACTATTAGAATTTAATTCTTAACAGGAAGAGTAAAAGCTCATAGAAATCCTATTAGCCTGTAAACAGTGGCCACATATGAGTTCGGCTTTAGACTTCTCTGACTTACGAGCAGTTCAAACACACAGAATTGCAGTGGACATGTGCCACTGTTCAATTATAAAACTGTAATGAAAAGGCAAGTTGAACTTAGAAACCACAAAGTACAAGAAATTTTAACACATTAGACATGCAAATTACAACCAGCTAGGTATACATCTACAATGACTTTCTTCATTCACATGTTAAGATACAGTTAACTGTCTTAGTACTGGATAGGTTCTGAATTAAAATCCAAGTTGCTACCTCTATCTGTGCAAAAAAGAAACAAACAAACAAAACAAACAAAAATAACCAAAAGAAACAATAAAAAATATTACACTTGTTAAGTTCAAGTTTCATTGTTCTCAGCTCCACCACCTTTGCAAGTTAGCTGCTTCAACTCCAACAGCAAAAGTATAATTTTATGCTACAGGCTATTAAAAAAAAAAGAAAATCACTTGACTGCATGTAATTCAGTTCTATTTAAAACTTTGACTTTTAAGAGAAATATCCAAAATTACATTTGCTAGTGAAAACCTGGAAGAAGAGAACATGACTTCATACTCTTCGAAGACATTAAAAGAAAAGCAAGCTACTCTACTCGAAGGCTATGTTGTTTAGTCATTACCTGCTACTGTCTGATAAATAGTCATGAAATACAGTTGTTAGGATCAGACTGATACCAGGTAATATGTTAACAATAACTGAAATTGTCCTTTATACCTGACAAAGTGACAAATTCCTACTGGCAGTCCTAATAAGAGTTAAGTAACCTATTAGTTCACTGCTACCATATTTTTATTTGTTCCTCTTTCCCACTTGCCACATATCAGGTAGAAATCCATAACAAGGTAAGAAAGCTACCTCTTCTTGACTCCCTCCCAGAAATAGTTTACACTTTTAAGTTTAACTACTGGAGCAGAAGCCTTTCAGTAAAAGATTAAAACTTGTAAATTGACAATTCACATCAAGCTAAGTCTGCAAGTATCCCACATTAGCAAAACAATGCTCTAGTTGTATCTACAGATTACTCAGTTAGTTCAAGAATCCTAAACAGCTTTTGTTGGTATTATTTAAATCATATATTGCCTTCCTCAATAGCTTCACTGCTCTGTGGAATTTATTAACTCCATTCTACAAATACTACAAGCCATTTGAGTGCCATGAGTTAGCAGGAACTATAATGCTAAATAATACACAAAAATCTCAAGATCTTGACTTCAGAACTAAACACCATGCCTAAATGAAATTTCAGAGTGCCCTGCTTTTGAAAAAGAAGGTTTAGGAACCAAAACCAGCCTCACAAGCGTCAAACATTTTTTTTTTTACTAACATTGGACATGCATCTGAAAACTCTATTGGGGCAGTAGTCCTTTTTCATAACTCAGATGAGAGTGTACTAAGAAAAGCACCCTTAAAAATAATCCTGAAAGCTCAAGACCACCACCAGGAGATGTCTGAGACAGTAAACATACCTTCAGATTCCATTCCGTCGCAGTTGTACCTAGCGCTACTTTGCAAACCTACCTGGCTCAGCCTCTGTTATCGGTGTTACTTTTTCCTCTCTTGAAATACTCATTTCTGTCATTTGCTGCGTTACAGGCAAAGCGGCAACAGGCACATTTCTGTTCAAGTACAGTGGAATATGTGATTTATATTAGTTTTGCATTCATAACAAGAACTTAAGCTGTCCATACCCTTTATTAAACTACCTGTTAAATTACTACTGATATACCAGTAATTTAACTCTGACCTTTGCAACTACTATCTTCAAAACATTTTTACTCTACTTTAGTTTCTCTAACAGGCACACCTGTAGCAAATATTCCTCCAGATAAATCAAAACCATATTTTCAAATGTAGCAGTCCAACACCAAATATTTTAATCAGTTCTCATTTACACAGATTTATGAAGCACTATTGAATATTCCATCAATTTTTCCTCTGCAGAAACTCATGGCAATAGGCCAGGAGTGCTGGAGGCCTTCAGTTTGCTGCACACTCACAGCTCATTGAAACCTCAAAATAATAACTTCATCTTACCTTGATTTTTCAGATGTGCTGCCAGCAGCACCTTCACAGTTGTTTAAGCTAGTGTCTGGTCTCTGTACAGATGTATTATCTGAGGTAGGGCTGTTTGAACCACTGGCTGTTCCTATGAAACAGGAAACATAACACATCTAATGAACAAACTGGACAATATATGCAGCTATGAACTACATGCATATTATCATCACTGCTACTGTGTATTACTTCTGAAAGACAGCTCATACTGTTAACGACACAAGTACAGAGATTGTATAAGAATGTTAACAGGAGGGTAAGTGGGAAAGTAACTTATGGCTGAATGCCAAGCAGACCAGAACAAAACATGCAGCAATGTATTGTTACCTTTAACGTGATTTAAAGTAGTATTCTCTTTGACATTAACTGTTTCACTACATGCCCTTCAGAAGTTCTCCTAAAAACGTTCTGTGATTCCTCATTATTCTAAGGTTTTCTTTCAAAAGTAAAAAAATGACACAACAACCCCACCACACACCCTTACCAATCGGGCTTATTCTACCACTATTCTGCTGACGCTGAAGATGCTCTTTGTAGCAAACAGAACACATCCCATTCGTCCTAGGGTTTCCATAAAATCCGCATCCTGTACTACACAGCATGGGTCCTGGGGTCTGATTAGTCTCTTGAGTCATCTCAATGCTGTAAATAAAACCAAGAACTGCATTAGGAGTTGGCATGTTACCAAAATCAATTACAGGGTTATAGAATTAAAGTATGTCAGCTCACCCTGCCCTCCAAAAGTGATATCAGCATTCTTAAAGAGGATTACATGGATGTTAATATACCATTCAATACTGCAATTGTATTGCTAAGTAACATCATTATGAACCTTTAGGAGAGGAGAAAGTGTCATCATACTATTACTGAGAAATAAAGTACTTGTTGGGCACTGAGCTACACGCGCAGGTTATGACCAATTTGACAGTCCATTTGACAGATGAAAAAGCCATTTATTACCAACCTCTGAGCACTAATGGTGATATGCAAAGCAAGAACAAGCTCACAGGTAACAAACGGTCCTGGCGCACAGCATAGTTTTCTTTCCCAACTCAACAAAAGATGCCCACTTTTTCAGTAACATTGACTTTGCATTATTTTGATAATAATTCCACTAGCAGTACTTTCTACTTTCACAATACGCTTGTTGCACAGACCAACAAAAATCCCTGAAGTATTGGCAGCATAAAGTCTGCAACACTACCTTTAGCAGGAGTTTCCAAAACAAGGGCTTGAACACTGCTTAAACTGTGTATGAAACCCGATACCGAGTACTCACTGGCAACAACACGCATACACCGTGTGAAGTAAGTTTAGATCAGGTCTTATTCTTCCACAAGAAATAAAATGAACAACTTTCAACTGCTGAATATGTTCAGTTACATAGCTGGTGCATTAAAAAGCAGAGCCCAGAAGAGCCTGAGGTAAGTCTTCTGCCTTTATAAATGAGTAAAGTGATGGTAAGACTCCGAGCTTTCCCAAAGGCTAGCTCTCTGTGAGAAACAGCAGAAATCTGGAAGAAAAATACTTCGCTGTTGGTTAAGATCTGTCAAGCAAGGTTAGTAGAAAAACTGAATGGAAACCAAATCCTTGATTCCAATGGGCAATAAAACTAGAACACAAGCAATGTGTTGAGGGCACAAAAGAATACCACACTCTTAAGTACTGTATCTGGCACCTGGAGATATTTCAGTGTAATCTCCAGATTGATGTCTTCCTATTCAGGTACAGTCACAGTAAGAAATATTTAACTGCTGGTGCTTGTGACCAGTATGCTGAGAGCAAGCTCATTACAGTGTATAGACAAATAAACATCTTTTATTTAAGAAATACCACACTGCAAGTACTACTTGCAGTAAGAACACAAGTAAAAAAGTAGAAACTTGTGTTCCACTAGTATCAAAGTGCAACTGACGGCTGCCTTTTATCTAATAAAACTAAATTTCTGGGATCAAACTAAATAAAGAACAGGAGAAAGTAAACAAGCAAAATTCATCTGCTTGCCTGCTGGTGGTCATGGAACTTTACTGTCCAATTATAAAGAGTTGTTTACACCTTTAGAATACCCTCCAGGTATAAATAGTTTCTTTTCACGACTACAAAACAGCTTCAAACTTATTCTGGTAGTTTTACAGCCATACACACCAGACAAGGGAGTGAGAACAAACCATGACCCAGTTAGAGAAATTTAAATAATCTTGTCATCTCAACTGCAAGCCTATGTCTATATAATAGAAATAAAGACTGTACTTCTGCCCTCTTATTAAGCAAGTAATCTCCAAGTGCTCTCAAACACACCACCACCATACACCCCGGTTTCCTGGATCTGCTTCCAAATGAACATGCTGCAAACACGTTTCACTTCTTACTAAATCTAGCTGTAGGTGCTAGTGCTGGTGCTAATTAACCTAGTACAAACCGGTATTCCGCGGCGCCTCTGTCAGCACATTCTTCCCCAGCTTGAATTGCGCGCCCCGAACCTGAAGCTAAAGTTATCGTTATTCAAGGCTAAGAAACTCCTGGTTCTCCAGCCCTTAGAAGCTGCTAGGCGTACCACCTCCTCTTTAAGAGCTCCCTCCCCAGCAGGGTTACCCTTGCCCCGGCTGGCCCCGTTACCGCACCTCCGTTCCGGCGGGCTGCCGAACCCTTTCCCCCGGCCTGGGAGCCGCTCCCCCGCCGGTGCAGACCCCGCCGCCGTCCGAGCCCAGGCGTCACGTGGCCCAGGGCCTGCGCTTCCGCCTGTCAGCCGGCAAACCCCGGCCGGACCCGGGCGCTCCGCCGCCGCCCGCAGGTATTTATACCCATCTCCCGCGGGCTGACGGCCCCGCCCCGGCGGGGGGAGGGGGCGGAGGCGAAATCCGATTAGCCTTTCCTTCCAGGGGGCAGGGGGGAGTGAGGATGTTGGAATTTCAATCCAGGAAATGCAACATCACCAGCCCCTCGTCTCCCACAGCCATTTTCGCCTCCAGCTGGCACGGAGGACGAGCTGGGTGCAAACGGGGGTCCCAGCGGACGGCTACCATAAAAAAGATTTTCTTCTACCGCCCACAGGAGCGGGTCTCAACCTCGGGGATGTTCCCACTTAGCCCTGGCACCTCCTAGCACAAAGAGGAGCCGTTCCACTCAACGTGTTACCTCTAACTCCAATACACGCCGCTCACTCCCGCCGTTCCTAGCGAAACTCGGAGCGGAGCGTAAACCCCCGACAGCGGCCTCACTCCTAGGCTGCCCCTCACGTTCCCTGCCCTCAAGGGGAAGACCGGCCCTCCCCAGCAGCGATGGGCACAGCCGGCTCCTGCTCGCTGTCCCCGCCGGGCGAATGCACATTCCGGAGTAATGACCGAAATAAAGACCTCAAAGCGCACCGAAAGCGATTTAAAAAACCCAGACACGGCGTCAGCTATCTGCTTGCCCACCTAAATACTTCCCTACCTCGAAATCCTCCTCTCGGGATAGGTCCACTACTAACCAAGAGAAACACGTACCCGCCAACAAAAGAGGGGTTCACCCAGCTCCCTGCACGGCCGCGCTCGGTACAGAGTTGATACAGAAAAGGCGGCCCGACACAGGGCGCATTCCGAGGGGGGTGAAGCCCGGTTGGGTAAGGCAGACAAAAGGGGAGCCGCTGCCAAGCGCCCGCAGAGCGGTACTTCTTAATTGCCCCCGCGGCCTCCCCCCGTCTCCTCCGCGAAGGATAGCAGAACACAAAAGGCCGGAGGCTGGCGGACTGAAGAGCAGAGATGGCGGGAGGGGGGACCAGACGAGGCGGCGGGGCCGGGCCGGTCCTCACAAACCCCTGAGTCACGCTCGGCCCGGGCGCCTCCAGGCCCCACGTCCCTGCCGGCCCTCACGACCCCGCCGCCAGCGGCTACGGAAACCTTATTGTCTTAACCCACAGCGCTGCCCTGAACCGGCCCGGGCCAACCCCTCCCCCCGCGCCAGAGGACGGGCAGGAGGCCACCGGGAGAGATGGAGGAACGGCGAGGCCGCCCGTGGGGAGGCCCCGGGAGCTGCCCGCCGCACTAACGGTCCTGTCAAGCCCGGGCCTAGTCCGTCGCCCCTCTCTTACCTCTCCTCGGGGGGGGGCAGAAACCCCGCCGCGAGTGTCTGAGGAAGTGCGGCGGGTGGCTCCCGGGGGCTGCAGGGAGCGCGGAGGTCGGGGGAATGCGGGGCGCGGGGCTGGCGGCACCGCCACGGCCGCTTCCTTCCTTTGTTCCCGCAGCGGCGGCGTCCGTGCCGGCGGCTCGAGGCGAGACGCGCCGTGCGAGGGGGGCGGGCGCCGGGAAGGGGCAGGAGGGAGGAAGGCGGGGAAGAAGAAGAAGAAGAGGAGGAGTTGGAGGAAGAGGAGGTGGAGGAGGGAGCCGGACCCTCCCGCCGGCTCTGGCTCCGCCCCCGCTTCCTCCCAGGGACCGCCGGACTCCGGCACATGCGCGCTGCGGCCCAGGGGCGGTGAGAAGATGACGGGGGCGGGCGGGCGGGCGGGCAGGAGCGCTCCGCCTTCCCGCAGTGTCGCCTCCGCCCGAGGGGGCGGTGCAGAGTGACGTCACAGAGCGACGTGGTACCGGGAGGGAGGAAGCGAGGGAGGGAAGGAAGGCAGGAAGGAAGGAAGGGGCCGTGTGCAGAGCCGTAGCCCCGCCCGGGGGCGCGGCGCAGGGTGCGTGAGGCGGGGCCCAGCCGCGGCCCCGGAGGGGTGGGGGGGCGGTTCCGAGTGGGTCCCGGGTGGGTTGGATATCCAGAATGAGGGCCGGTGGCTTGTTTTAAGGGTACGGCTCCGCGCCGCCCGTGGTCGCGGGCTGTTAATCTGCTGCGTGGTGGTTTCTTTCTGGCAGCCGGCAGTGCAGAGAAGTTAGTCCAGTTTATTGTCAGCTGTGCTGCTTCAAAATTATGGATTTTTGGTGTTTTTAAACTGAACTCTGCTAAGAGCGAAATAATCCTTGGTGTGCGAAGGTGTCAGCTTGAAACCCATCCACTTCAGGCTAACTGATGAGCTGTGACCCACGCCCAGCAGGCCCGTTCCCCCTTATGCCCTGGGCTGCCAGGGTGTTCACTGCCCTTCCCACAGCCCAGAAACTTCCCAGAGAGGAGCTTCTGAGGGGGCTGTCACATTCAGAACCCTGACTACAAGCTGTAGCTGTCAACCCGTGGAAGCACAGGGAGGGCTTGAAGACCAGACTGATACGCATTCAGGTTTGCAAATTTGTCTGCCGTTGAACTTCGATGTTAAGTATTTCTGCGTGACCAAACTGTTTGGAAGATGGTGTAGGTACAATAATAAACAGACTTCATGTCCATTGGATGTGCATGAAACTATTGTATTGAGAGGATGTGGCACTGACTGAGATGGTAAAGAAAGAAGGAAAGGTTGTGTCACTGTGGAGAGAAGGAACTAGAAGGTCATGCAAGCCTGAGTAGCACAAGAAGAGAAAGAAATCTGAGCAAAGCTTATTTTATACTTCCTGCTCACTCTTGAAAACAACACAGGGTACCAGATGGCCTCAATATTAGTAGATATGGGATCACTTGTATTGTCACTGTAAACTGAGGGCAAATTTGTTTGTTGGTTTTTTTTTTGAGGTAGTGTTCTTGGAAAGTGGAAAATACATGTAGTTATACAAGCAGACATTCAGCTGCTGGAGTGAGTTCAGAGAAGGACAGCTAAGCTGGTGAAGGGTCTGGAAAACAAATCCTATCAGGAGAGGCTGAGGGAATTGGGAATGTTTAGTTTGAAGGTGGGGAATCTGAGAGGAGACCTTACTGCTCTCTACAGTGTCCTGGTTTGGGCCAGGATATAATTAATTTTCTGTCTTGTAACTTTGCTTTCACCTTCTGAGTCTTCGAAGTAGCTGTACTTGGTGAAATTAACACCAAGTTTCTCAGTCAGTGTCTGCTTCTAGGGCTGATAACACCCAATGTTTATAATTGTGGCTTGGGAATGACCAAAATTGACCAAATGGAGTATTCCGTTACATATGTGTCATACTCAGTATAAATTTGAGGGATCAAAAGGGTCAAGCCCTTTCCCTTTGGTCCTCCTTCATATCATTATGATTCTTTCGCATCCGGGGAGGATTCTGTCCGTTCGTCTGCCTGTGCTCCTGATCTGTGCCAAGCTGAATCCATGTGTACTACCTCCAGCCCCTGACTGCTGCTGACTCCAGGAGTCCAGCCTGGACTTTCCCAGAGCTGCCCTGCAGCCTCGGTGGTGATGTGAGCATCACTTGAGGAAAGGGGGGAGGAACATGATACAATTTTTCTGTATATTTGTATATATTTAAATATTTTTTTCTTTTTTATCATTACTGTTTCATTAAAGCTGTGTAGTTTAATTTCCAACCTGTAAGTCTCTCTCCTTTATTCTCTCTCCTTTCTTTACCAGGGAGGAGTAGGGGATTAATAGAGACCATCTGTCATTGGGTTTAATTGCCAGGCCAGTGATTAACTGTGACATACAACAGCCTAAAATTTCTTTTCTCAAGTAAATAATGATAGGAGGAGGAAGTGCTTTGAAGTTGTACAAGGGAGGTTGAGGCTAGATATTAAACAGAATTTCTTTACTGAGAGAGCAGTCAGGCACTGGAATGTGCTGCACAGGGAGGTGGTGGAGTCACAATCTCTGGAAGTATTTAAAAGCTGTGTAGATCAGGCACTTCAGGACATGCTTTCATTGGCATGGTGATATAGATAAATATACTTTATTTATTGGGGGGGGATGTTGATGGTTGGACACGGTGATCTTAGATGTCTTTTCCAGTCATGACAATTCTTTGATTCTGTAGTTCTGTTGGATGGTTTGAATACTAGGGATCTTACAGGGAGATCACTCCTGGGGTAGCCTCAACATTTTGCCAAGAGACCAAAAGTGTACTTGCATCTGTAGAAACCACAGCTCCAGAAGGAGGTGATTTTGGACTTCGTGTTTACTTGCTTATTAGCATCAAAGATGAGTTGTACTTCCGAGTAAGCAGGAAAATTTGACTAGGAAGAGGATTTTAAAGAAGTCTTCTGAGGTGAACACCCTCTTTGTAAGTCAATAGATAGAGCAGAAACATACATCTTCCACTATCTTACAGCTATTGTTCCTGGTTGTAGTTTGTGAATTGTTCAAGGGTGCAGGCATCTGGAACTTGGCAGGTGAAGAGGGCGGGAAATACTGAGGTTGGGGACTCAAGAGTGAGAGAGTGTGGAGTAGGGTTCTGGGCACTCCCCTGAAAGAACAAGTTTACCTTCTGGTGAAGAGTAGCTGCCCTCTGGAGAGCCTTGATGTGACATGGAGCATCCCTGAAATGTTTTGGTGGAGTTGTCTTGCTTTTAGAAACAGATGGTGAGCAGTTTTGGCAAAGGGACAGGTGCCCATTTTTTCCACAGGTTCTTTTTCTTTCAAATGTATCGGTCTACTTCATGGTACGTAACTGTAAGTTTTTAGCTAAGAAGGGCAGCATAAGGGCTGCCAGTACTTCCTGCACCCTACTTTCTTCTGTAATGACATGTACTCTGCATAAGGTATTACATTCATTATAGGCAGGGGAAGACTTGTAGAGAGTGACTAGAATACAGGCACTTTGACAATGGCTTTTCTTTTTTTCCAGCATATATATGCTGTTTACTATTTAGTCATTCTTGATACAACTCCTCTTCCTAGGTATAACTAGATAGTGACAGTAGTAATTATTGTTACAGTGGAAGCTTTGAAAGACAATGAATTGTCACGTGCATGATTACAGAACGTGGAGGGTTGTTGGCAAACCTTTATGTATCCTGTTACCAGTTTTAATGAACTTTCTATTTTGAACAGTTCTGCTTTAATTGCACTTTATAGAGCTTTACTGAAATGAAATTCGTGCGCATACTTTTGAAATTAATGCACTGAGTAGCTCAGCCTTTTCTATGTCTGCTGGGACAAGTCATCTGCTCCACTTAGCAGAAGTTACATATTTTTTTCCTGTCAGTCTTTTACTTCTGACGTAATACTGGAAGGTCTTCTTGTTGCTCTTGATGTTTCTGGTAAGCCTCAACTCCAATTGGGCTTTGGCTTCCCTGATACAGTCCTTACATGGCTGGGCAGTGTTTCTTGCTACTGCTTTTGTAGGCTGCCTCTGCTTCCATTCTCTGCGTGCTGCCTTTTTGTGTGGAAGCTCTATCATAGGCTTCCTGTTTTGCCAGGCTGGTTTCCTGGGATGTCTACTTGATTTCCTGAGTGTAGAGGTGGACTGTTCTTGTACTTGAGTGTGTTCTCCTCAAAGGCCAGCCAGCTTTACAGGCATTCTTTTTCTTTCAGTGTTGACTCCCATAGTATCCCACCTACTGGTTCCCTGACCAAAAGTTTGCTCTCCTGAAGGTCAAGGTTTGTGCTCTGTTACTCTCCTTCCTCCCTCACGCCCCTCAGGATTGTGACTCCACTATTTGGTCACTACAGCATCACTCACTGTCCATCGTCCCTGTTTGGTGCATCCAGCACCTGTATAACAAGAAGTTACGCTTCGCACCCATCAGCAATCTCCAGGATTGCTGGCATCCTAAGACATAAAATTTCATGATGAGACGAGGGTCTGTGACTCAGATTTTCCAGAGAAAGCTCCATCTATTTCCTCACTCTGGTCTGGGGTAACCACATCCCACCTCTATTCCAGCTCTGACCAACAAGCTTTTACCCAGACCTGACCCCACACATCCAAGTTGCTCCATTCTACAAAGGGCAGATCCTTTCCTCATCCCTCTGCCTGCCTCTCCTGAAGGTCTGGTCTCCATCTTTTGCAGCACTACAGCCAGACTAGCTGCCCCACCACAAGGTGCTTGCAGGAAAAATACCTTATTGCATGCACTCTCTTTGAACAGCTAAGCCTATTGTCTTAATGAAACTCTGATCAGTGGCAATGCCACATGACAAAAGCCATTATCTCCGAGACAGTCAAGTCCTTAGTAGTTTTTGGCTTTTATAATCAAATCAGCCACAATCAGCTCTTTTTTCTGCTTGATAAAATGCAAGTCTGAGCTGCATTTGGTAACTGATGAACAATGGTAACTGATTTGGCAGGAACATCTTTTGTATATATCGTATTAATCTGAAATCCCAGGTAGCTGAATATCAACAATCTTACAGAAATGTAGTTACAATGAAGAAAATACATATAATTAGGTTTAGCAAGGGCTTTATGTGACTGAAATGTCCACATTCTTAAGCAGATAAAAGTAATCTACATTACCTGAACAGCCCAGAGCATGCCAATTTGTGAACCTCTGTGAATGTCGTAGATGAGTGCCACAACTATGTTATCTGAATTGATCCTCGACAGTGCTTCTCAGTTTCCTTTCCTCATCGTGCTGATGGCACCTCAGTCTTCTTCAGACTCGTTTTAGCATCAAGAACCTAATGGGATTCCAAAGATGTGTCAGTTCATTCTGCAATGTGTAACTGCTCCTTGTGTATGCCTCTGTATTGTGCTCTCATGTGTCTCATTTTCACTCCTTTAATACATTAATACTTTGTTTCATAATGGTATTTTAGACAGTTTTGTGTCTAAAATTTCCTGGTGGCCCACTGGGCAACTAATTTAATTTCTCCAAGTGCCTTGTTTTAAAACCAAAATTGATATGCAGAACATAATCCTTACTTGTATAGCCTGTACTCATGAGTAGCAAACAACACCTGACTGTAGGGGATAGAGGTTTCTGCATCCAACTGTTTTCTGCAACACTGCAAGGAAGAGATCCAGGTGTCTGTCTCATTCAAAGAACTGTGGTTGTCAGAGTTCCTTAGATCATCTAAATCAGTGGTCTTCAGAATGGGTTGAGTGAGATGATCCACTGGGATGCAGGAAGAAAATATTAGAACTTCAGTAATGCATACGTGTAATTTTTAAATATATGTACACTGGGTGTGAATGCTCAAATACATTTTACTAACAGGGTTACAGGATCAAAAAGGCTTGGAGGCTACCGATCTAAATTATGTCAAGCACATCCATCAAATCTGATTGCTACAAGAAAAGAATTTCACAGCATTTTCAGAATTAGCACTGTGCTATGAACCAAGAAGTGCCTCAGCACACATATATATTTAGTTGTGTTAAAAAAAATACATTGATTCTTTTGTAATTACTAAATATGTAAAAGCTTTGTGACTTAAATATATTGCAAGCATTGATTATGTTGTATTAAGCATTGATTGTTCAGCTTTAAGCATGTCAGTTTGGAGACCTTTCCCTTCTTTCTGAATCTTTTTCCTAAATTTTGTCCTGCCAGTCCACAGGGAGAGGGTATGTGCTGAAATGTAAGTATACAGTATGAGTTGGGAAATGGTGTTCATATCTCACTGTCCAAAATCTATTGCATAGAATAAATCTTAGCTTTATGAAGATAGCTATGCTTTACATTTGTGTAAAGTATGCTGTTTGTAGAATGTACTAAGAATAGAGATACATCACTATTTTGATTAAAAATACTGCTTTTCAAATTACCAGAAGCTGTTGCCTGATGAGAAAGAAAGTGTATATAATTTCACTAACAACATTATCAGCCATGTGTGCTGAAGTGGATATGTGCATTGTTAATTACTGAAATATTTGTTGCTGGTAAATGAATATTATAACATTTTAAGATAACAAATATAAATAATAGATTAATTTCAAATCTTGTAAGTAACTTCATTTTTTTTCACAGTCTTCAAATATTTTAGTACTACTGATCTGCATAATGCCCTGGAGAACTCTCTTTAGTTTTCCCTTGCTGCTTCATATTTTTCATCATGTTGTTTCATGTTCTTTCAGTCTTGGCTGTCTATTAGTTCTTTGAAAAAGGGCTATGTTACACTTAAATATGTACATCAATAAAAATTTAAATCCCCTGTGTTTTATCAAAAGTGTATACTACTGGAGATAAAGCATTTCCTCAGTAAATTTCCTGATGTCTTAGGTGACTTTTTTTCCTTATGATTTTTTTTTTTTTTTGTAACAGTCCTTCATTTCAGCTGGGTTAAAATATGATGTAGGTAAATTCACAAATCCTAAAGACTTCTTTTTCCATTTATCATTATGTTAAATGATAGGCCCAATTCTGGTCCTAGTTACATCAATGAAGATTTGGGGTAACTGAATGTTGACTGAGAAAAAATGCTTAAAAAACACAAACATTGAAATATAGAAAATCTCTACATAGCTTTAGATCTTTTTGCTTCACAGTCAAAAGTACAAATTCCTACAGCTTTTATGTTCTCTTACTGTGTACTGGGAGAAGAGAAAAATTATCGTCATGCTGAGCAGTGTTGAAGATGTCATTTTGAAGTTTTAGCAAATTACCTTTTGTTAGCTCCTGTTGGTGTTTTTTTAAATTTGTTCAGCCATTTGCCTTCCTCACAGTGATTTTCCTGAGGAAGCTGCTGTTCTGATGGATTAATTTCTCTTGATAATCTTAATTTTCTGGATTTTTTACTTACAGTAACCAGATATGCTCACTCAGATTGCAGGGAATATCTGCCTGATATCTTATTTTTATCTACTGTGACAGTTTAATGTTACTTTATTTTCCTGGTCAGATTTCTCTGATCTAAGGACAAAAGTCAAACTGTACTTGTGCTGTGGTGTGTCCATGCATTCTGATATAGAGAGACTGAAATATGTGCAAGTCTCAGTCCTGGAAAATCAACAGATAGGTTTTCATTTATTGTAAAGGACACAGATATTTACAGGTAGAGGCTGTGGCTGCCTCATTGACAGATGATGAGGTCAGAGGGCTGAAAAGCTGCATTATGGCAGGAGGTGTATTTGCAGCCCCTCTTTGTTCAAGTCAGCAGAGCAATGTCCTAATTCATGTCCAGATTTGATGGTGGCCAGATTCTTTGTGTCTGTGTCACTGCATAGGCCCTGCTAGGCTACCCAGCTCTTCTTGTGGACTAAGTTTGTCTTAATACAGTAATTTATGTTTCACATAAATGTAAACTAATACTTTTTGATCAGTACAGGGACATACCTGATATGAATGCTAATTTCTTCAGGGCTCAACAATTATTCAGATTTCTGTGTGACATAAAAAAGATTACTGCAATAAGGGAAGGACTTTGTTTGGAGCAATTCACCTTTCAATTATATCAAACTGGGATTATTTTGAGCTAATTTGGGGAAGTGGTTTATCATTTGCTTACCACAGAAATGTAAATATTTGGCAGGACACCACTTGTAATGGTCTATGAATGTCCTCATTCAGTTTAAGTAAGAAAAAAAGCAAACATGAGTGGCACAACTTTAGCTCCCTCCTCACAAGAGTTTTCAGGACAGTATTATTTTATTTTTTTTTCTCTCAGGCTGGGGAGGAGCTCTGGGACAGTTCATCAACTTGCTCAGAAAACTACTAATCTTCATTCCCTATGCCCCAGTTGTTTCATGTGCTGTTGTGTGGGAACCTGATGAGTACCATTGTGTTGGGTCAAAACCAAGCATTTTCCTCAGAGAATGAAAATTGTGAATGTGAATTTGTGGAACCATAAGAAATTTACCCTTTTAAGCTGCTTAGATCCTTCACACAAAAGAGCCCCAGGAATTCTTATGCCTTGGAGCTAAGACCAGATCAATGAAACAGAAAAGAGAAAGCTTTACATCTGCTGCCATATGGAGCCTCATGCAATACCAGCAAAGATGTAATGAACAGGTTTCCAGGGTATTGGATGTATAGAAGCCAGATCTATTTTATGTTCAATATGGAACATTTAAAAGGCTGGAGTTTTAAAGGCATAGATGATACTTGCGTATCAGGATGGAAATGTTCCCCAGTAGCAGAAATAAATACAGAATCCTGCTAACTTCAGAAGACCATTGGTCATGTGAAGCATTACTCAGTTATTGGCCTTTGAAAATTTGCTTCTTGCTTAAGTTTGCAACATCACTTAACGGAAGACAGAAATTATGCTATCCATTATGCTAACTTTTCACTGAGTGAAAAATACCTTTTTTTGGGGTTAAGCTGTTGATATCCCCTGATTCTGACAGTTATTTATATTATTATATTCTTCAATACCATAACTTACATTGTGTATTATGTGTTATTTACTGTTTTATTGGAATCTCACAGCTAGATGTGGCTAAATAAAAATCCACATTATTTATAGACTAAAAATACTACAAATTGTTACATAAAGTACTAAATACAAATTGACTTCAGAGAAAAATAAATAGTATAAAAGCAATATTTATGTGCTCTCAAATGAACTAGCTTGATATACATGAAAATAATTCAAATACCTCAGATGTGTATACATTTAAATAGTAACAGTACATGTTTTAGGAGAAGTAACAGGGTGGAGAATGATTTTCTCTTCCTATACACCCTTACTCTTGTTTACCTCTCTACTGAGAAGAGGCTATTGCAGGATGTAGCACTGCTTGAGAAGGTATTTGTTAAAATATGTTATGTTAAAAAGCTCTTGTGGGACAGTAATTTGTAAATTTGTAATTCTAAAAATCGTATCACCCTCAGAAAACACTGGTATAAAAGTTGCTTGGTGAAACTGAAAGCATACATGCACCCTTTTAAACTAAAATGCTGTATGCTTCTATTTAATTTGAAATAATGAAAATTCCAGTGATGACAACATTGCCCTGTGGTATTGGTATGTAAAATGCATAGCTGTTTTTCTGCTGATCATTTCACTACATTTTTTCTTCTTTTATAAAGCCCCAGATGCCAGAGAGAAGATATATTTCTCTCTTCTGCTGAAGAGGGTCTTCTGTACTGGGATCAAAGTGGGAATTATGCCAAAAACTTCTAGAAAACAGGTCAATACCTAAATATGGGTCTATATATGAAACTTTGGTTGAACATGTTGATATAAGAGTCTGGGACAAGAGCACAAGTTAAGGCAGTGGGAAAATCAAATGAGCAGCAGGAGCCTTTGCCCTATCATTTGTTTAATGCAGGGGAATACTTCAGTACTCACAGTACTCCTTGTAAAGGATTAGCTTATTCTAGACATTATACAATCCTGGGAAGCAAATTTACTGATATGAATGAGTGTCTTCATGTCATCAGATCACTCCTTGTACCATGCTTATTGGCAGGGGCTGGACAGTTTAGTTACTTTGCCACTGTCTAAATTTGATGGCTTATACTCTGGAGATTGGGAGCTGCAGATGTTGCTGCTCTTCTTTGAGAGCTGAAATTCATCTCTCTCTTAAGTGTGAAGGGAGGTTTCCAGGACTACCCTGAGCAATGCCTGTGATATTGCCCCAAGCACTTTGGCTTTACAAAAAACAACAAAACAACCACAAAAGAACAACACAACAATAATAATAATGCTATCTCATAAAAATATATCCTCATGTGAAAAGATAAAATATACTGGCACTTCAATGAAGTATTAATTGTTCAGACTGTAATTGTCTGTTCTTGCTTAATTTTGCAGTATTTCTGACATCCTATGATATATCTGATATCTTTTCATTTTTTGGGCTTTTCAGTACCTGATCTTCATTTACTTGTTTTATGCACTTTTTAGTTTTTCATCGAATCATAGAATGGTTTGGGATGGAAGGGAATTTGCAGATGATCTAGCTTGAACTCCCTTGCCAAGGGCAGGGACACCTCCCACTAGATCAGGTTGCTCAGAGCCCTGTCCAGCCTGCCCTTAAAAACTTCCAGGGATGGCGCTTCCACCACCTCTCTGAGCAACTCAAAGGGGCTCCAGAACTGGATGCAGTACTCCAGGTCTCAGAAGAGCAGAGCAGAGGGGGAGAATCACTTCCCTCAACTTGCTGGCCATGTTTCTCTTGATGCAGCCCAGGATCTGGTTAGCCTTCTGGGCTGCCAGTGTGCACTGATGGCTCAAGTTGAACTTCTCATCCACCAGCACCCCCAAGTCCTTTTCCTCAGGGCTGCTCTCAAGCCACTCACTGCCCAGCCTACATTGGTGCTTGGGATTGGCTCGACCCAGATGCAGGACCTTGCATTTGATCTTGTTGAACTTCATGAGGTTGGCATGGGCCCACCTCTCCAGCCTGTCAAGGTCCCTCTGGATGTCATTCCTTCTCTCCAGTGTGTCAGCAGCACCACACAGCTTGGTGTCATCAGCAAACATGCTGAGGGTGCACTCAATGCCACTGTCCGTGTCACCAACAAAAATGTTAAACAGGACTCTTCCCAACACTGATCCTTGAGGGACTCCACTTGTCACTGGCCTCCACTTGGACACGGACCTGTTGACAGCCACTCTTTGGGTGTGGCCATGAAGCCAGTTGTTAATCCAGTGGGTGGTCCTTCCACCAAACCCATGTTTTACCAGCTTGGACATCAGGATGTTGTGAAGGACAGTGTCGAAGGCTTTGCTCAAGGTCCAAGTAAAGGATGTCAGTTGCTCTTCCCTTGTTTGTTCATGTTGTGACCTTTTCATAGAAGGCCACAAGATTTGTCAGGCAGGATTTGCCCTTGGTGAGGCTGCGTTCACTATGCAACTTCTTTTCATGTCCTTTGAACATTAGGAAACAGCTTAAGATCAAAAGTACTTTCCTAATGTCAGTAGAAAAGAAAAAAAATTTAGCATTGTTTCTTCTATTGGGTTTCCACTGTTGATAGCCTTTCTGTTACCCTCCATTTTTAGCATCACATTTTATTGTTTAAGTCTCACAGTTTATGACTAAGGAAGATTTTGTAGCTAGATAGCCACTGAGGACTTCACTGAATATTTGCCAGATGGCACCGAACTCTTGGGGTTTTGGATCCTCATTTCTGTTCATTTCATCCAATTTTGCATCCTCAAAGTCATGGTAATGACATTTCCAGAAGATTCACAGTGCTTTTTCACAAGACCTCCTCTCTACCACTAGGATCTCATCAGAAAAAACCAGTACAAGGTCCCTTTTCACACACTGTAGAAATTCTTTTCAGAGTGTTCCAAGTAGGCACACATAAGACAAATGAATTTATTTTTTGTTCCTGGGAAGAGATCCAACAGTCAGGTATCTTTCTTAAGTGGCCAGTTTTAAGTAAGTAATTGCTGAAATATTGTTAGCCTGGTCTCTACCCTTTTCTCTTACTAGTCAAGTTATTTGTTGAAGGAGGTGTATAATTTCACTGACATCTTTCCTGTTCACTTTATTTATCTGTTCAACACTTTAAAAGCTCAGTAGGCCATAATTACACCCAAGAGTATAGTTTAATATTGAAAACATTTATTTCCATTGCTACAAAGGAACTGGGTTTTTCCAGACAAAGGTAATGTGCCTATGAGCAGTGCAATGAAGGAAATTATTACTACAGATCATAAAATATGAAACAAAGATAAATATAGAGTATGGAAGAGCTCTGTGAAGTCTGATTTAACTAGCAAAAAAGGAAGTTATGTCTAAAATATAATTAGTAGTCCAAAACCAAATATTTGTGTTTTCTCTCTTTTTTTAAACTGCTAGTTTTACAATTTGGAATTTTTCAGTGCTTCAGTCCACAGAAAGTGATAAAAACAGCTGGTAGTAGGCAACTTGAGGTAGACAACCTGTTAATATAGGCTTGCAGGTACCACTGCTGATACTGAGACCTTATTTTATGGCTGCCTCTCAAGCTAGTTAGGGATTAGGTATTTTGGGGTGATGTTTATATTAGATGTTTCTTAGCTATGTTGTCTCAGACTGACTATGTTCCAGACTTTCCTGAATGACACTTTTGGAATGACATAAGTCTGGTTTTTTTTATTTCATGAGACATCTTTCACTTGTGTGAGGAGTTGGGGAGAGGTTTTATTACACTGGTGCCAGAGGTACTCTGGTGGAACAGGAGCGATTTGTCAGTATAATACACCAAACCTTGTGTAAGGGGAAGCTTCCTCTGGCAAAGACAGAGATGTCTGCATTGTAACCTGTTTTCAGACTTAACATTGGTAGTGGCATCTTGTGATTTGTGTTGATTCAATTCACAATCTAAACCTTCTTCCCATGTCCTTTGAAAATTACGAAGCCATTTGAGATCAAAAGTGCTTTCCTAATATCAGTGGAAATGCACAATCTTTGACAAAGAAAGAGGTTAGGAGTGGAAATGCTGCCATGGGGGATGGACTCAATAGGGGAAGGGAGATAAGCAGGAAACCTGGGCACCCCTATGCTACTGAAGGAGTCACATGCATGCAGGTAGACTAGGAGTCTGCAAGTAAATCCACTAATTAAACATCTATACTTGCCTAAACACCAGCTAGGAGGTCATACTTACAAATTTCTGTTTCTTCCCCAGATGTACTCATTATGTACAATGTCAAATAATAAGTTGAGAACCAGGGTTCATTTTAGGGGTCCATTTCATTTGAGGCACAAAGTGCATAGCCCAGTTAGTTGACAAACATACTTATCAATATTGGAGCTATAATGAGGAAAGTGGCATTGAAGCTAAGTAGTTGTAGGGCCGAAGGTGAGCTGGGGAGAAAGAAAGGTGCTTAGGTATTTGGCTGAGCCTTTTGAAGAATCAGAAGAAACATAAGTATGGTTGTCAGCAGTCTCAAAATCATGACTACAAAATAGTTAAAATGATGTAGCTCTTTTTAAGAAATCATTATAAAAGATGATGGCCAACAGAGGAGTACAATTAGGGCTGGCATATCATCACACATGTAACTTAGCTTCTTTTGTAATTGGTGGTAAAACTCTTAATGACTATATGGAGCAAAACATATGCAATATTGAGCATTGCATACAATTAGGACCACAGAAGAGAACCAAAGACATATAAATGTAGCATTTACTGAGCCTAACCAGGACCTGTGGAAATGTCTATGTGTAGAGGATACCAAAATATTGGTTGGTCTATTTTGGTGAGGCTGATTATATGGCGAACAGGTAATGAAGATGGTTACTTCTTCCAAGGGAAGGTACCAAAGATGCCAAAGCATGGAAAAAGACATTAACAGTCTCAGGGCATCCGAACCATAAAGAGATTATAATGTGCATTTTTTTATCTCTTCTTCTGTTTGATATACCTTGGGAAAAATATCAGTGTTTTGTTATTAAAGGAAACTGTGTTTACCCTCCACACTGGAGGCTGTCTGTCCCAGAACATTTTCAACATTGTAACTCCAAGGGCAGCAACCACTAAGGTAATTACTGATAAAATTATAAAAGAATGTATAGTAATGAAACTGTAGTAATGAAAGGAAAACAGAAAATCTAGAGAAATTCTACCTACGGAATTTCTTAGTATAACTCTTGCTTGTAGTTTCAGCATCTCAGAGAAATTCCCATGGAAAACAACGCTGATGTGAACTTGTTGGTCATGGTATCTCACCTTGCCCTTCTGTCACGGTTTAACACTGGCCCGGCAATTAGACCGAGTAACAGATGCTCTCTATTAATCTCTCTCTCCTCCCTGGTAAGAAAGGAGAGAAAACAAGGGAGAGAGACTTATGGGTTGGAAACTAAACTACAGAACTTTAATGAAACAGTAATGATAAATAGGAAAAAATTACTAAATATATACAAATATACAGGAAAATGGATACCACATTTCTTCCCCCCTCCCCCCAATAGCTCTCACATCACCACTGAGGCTGCAGGGCAGCCCTGGGAAAGTCCAGGATGGACTCTTGGAGTCAGCAGCAGTTGGGAACTGGAGGCAGGAACACACAGATATGGGCTGGCATGGATCAGGACCACAGGCAGACGAACGGACGGGATCCTTCCAGGATGCCGGGTGAAGGAGGGGCAGGCAGCCACAAGCTGGCTTGGCCCTCGTGATCCCTCAAATTTATACTGAGGATGACGTATATGGGATGGAATACTCTGTTTGGTCAATTTTGGCATCTATCTTGTCCATTCCTCCCCAAAGGAGGGATGCAGGTGGGACCTCTTTATGTTTTCCTCAGAGCTGAGCAGTGTCCTTGGCTCTGCACACCAGTCTCTAGCAGTAACTGTAAACATCAAGTGTTATCAGTCCTAGAAACACACACTGTCTGAGAAACTTGCTGTTAATTTCAGCAAGTGCAACTACTTACAGGAGACCTAGCTAAAAGCAAAAGTACAAGACAGAAAATCACCTTTATCCTGGCCCAAACCAGGACACCTTCCAACAGACACATGGAAATTTTTGTGACTGAGTATTGGGCATCAGTAACTTCCCTCTGCTCAGCAAAATTAACCCCAGTGCTATGTGGAGTTATTCTGATTTCTTCTGCTATCAATTCAGGTTCTGGGACACTTCCAGTGTCAAAAAAAAGACAGGAATGAGCAGCCAGACCTTTCCTTGGCTGCAGGTAAGCAATGCTGCCAGGCAGGGCACAACAGGGGATTGCTCATGGCTGGTGAGGCCATAAGTGAGTCAGTTCAGGGCAGCCTTTTGGTCATTGCTTGCTGGAAATTTGATTTATACTGCCAGCAAGATGGTATTATAAGAGCAAAAGGGAAGGTCCTGCCTTTGTGTTTGCTCAGGAACAGAAAGGGAAAATCCTCATGGAGTTTGCTTACCCACAGCTTATCCAGCTTATCTGGCTTTATTTCAATTTAGGCTGTATTGGTCTCTCAAAGGTGCTAAGCTGTATTAGCTGAGCTACACTAAGTGAAAAAAATATATCCTTTTTTATGTTTCTAGCCTGGGCCCAGATGTGATGAATCTAGTGTACAGGAAGTAGGGATGAGGTAAGTTGAGAAAGGTTTCAAATATGATACCAGTGATGTTTCTGTGGAGACCTTGAGAATGGCCCAAGGGACGTGGGACCTTTCTATTTGGGAGTGTACCAGAAGCTTTTTGTTGATGATGGATATGGAAATTTTCTGAGATGTCTCTTACATAATCCTTTACTGAAAGTGGGATCATGGAAAGGCAGTGGCTAGTTAAAGCTGTCTCTGTCATCTGGCTAATACTGGCTGTGGCCTTGCCCAGGATCCCTGCCCCACTTGCACGTGGTGGCCAGAGCATTACTTCCCTATCTGCTTCTTTTCTCATCTTCTCACAGTGATGTGATCCTCCATAGTAGAGGGTCATGGTGACTGTCCATGTTCCCCTCCTGTGACATGGAAATCTCAACAACCCTGCCATTCAATCCCCACATTCAGTGTCTTTGCTTTCACTCATACCAGTGTGAAAGCTCTCTTCTCTGGCTGTAGGGCAGCCTGGCAGCCATTAGCAGCAATCCTGTAAAATTGAAAAACAGTTGCACCAAATAAAAATGTTGTTTCTTATGACTTAGAAACTCAGCTTGGTGCATCCACAGCTTCAGTTTACCCTAGGAAGAAGGGGAGCTAGTGCACACTTAAGCCCTTCACCCATTTAAATTTTTTTTCTGATTGCCTTGGTGCTCCTATTAAAAAGCCAGAATTTAGTGAGCAGTTCTGGGCTGACTCCAGAGTGTGCAGATGAAAATGAATGCGCAGAGTCCCTTTCCAGCTTGCAATTGTTTTATAGCAGGGCTGGGGTGTGCCCTAAGAACAAAATCAGACAAAGACTTGGCTTGTCTTTAAGCTGCCGCCTTTTTTAGTGTCTGGATTTGGGCAGGAGACTGGTGGAAGGCTTTCCATGCTTTGCGCAAGGACTTTGCTCATTTCAGCTGTAAAATTAGTCATGCTTGTAAGAGGTTGTGCCAAGCTGGTGGGTTAGTGACTTTGGGGAGGTTACAGTCATGAACTGTGGCTTTTGTTGAAGGAAATGAATAGACTGCTGACTGGTTACAGGCTTGAAACTGCAGGGAAGAAATATGCAGAGCCCAATGGGATCTGTGTTTGCCTTTGGGTGGCATTTTACCTGGTGCCAGTGTTGGGACACTGCTTGTTCCTCTGCTGCTAATCAATATTTCACGTTAATTCTTAGAGTGGATTTTTTTTGTGACATATGGTTTGATTTCACCCCCATGCCTTTTAACTGCTATTATATTTTGGAGAAAAGTTACAAGTCTTTATTACTCAAATCTGAAATGCTTTCTGGGAAGGTTTGTCATGGTCATGCTTTTAGCTCTGGACATAGAGCCCCATCTCCATGCCACTGCATATATTTAACTTTTTCTTCTTTTAGTAGTGGATTCTTTTAGTAGAGAGATTGTAAAACCATCTCTCTGCCTTTCTGAGGTCAGAATAGTGTTGAATTACATCACACCAGAAGGGTATCAGCATGTGTAGGTGAAGCACAGTGGAAGAAACTCATTGAATGGTGATGCAAGGATGGCTAAAGGACCATATGGGGCTCTGGTTACACCCTGGGTACGGAAGGAGTTCTCTGGCAGCCCGCAGTTGCAGAAACTGTTGGCCATCTTTCTGGAAAGCACAGAGTTATTAAAGTGTGCATTTAGCTGAGTCCCAAAAGAGTCAAATTAGAAGAAAAAACAAGCTGCAAAGATTTATATTCATCTTTGATGTGCAGCCTATTTGCAAACAGTTTCTGTTCCTGTCTACAAGTCTGTAATTATTGTGAGTTAATGTATGCTTGATATGCAATGCAATTTACCAGGCCAGATTAAATTTTGGGGTATCTAACCCTGCAGATTTTAATGTGTTGATTTATTTAATGTGTTGCTTTTTTGTTTGGGGTTTCTTTTTTATGTTTTTTGTTTTTTTGTTTTTTTTTCTCTCAAGTATTCATGATATTCTATAGATACTGCTGCTTATATCACTGAAATGAAAAACTTTGGTGAAACCTTACAGCTTATTCTGACTTTGGGAATAATGACACCGTTAATCCATGGATTTATTCATGTCTTATGTAAGATGAACTCTTACTCTTTGAAGGAATGGACAGGAGCTGTAAAGTAGTGCTTGTTGTTAATATACAGCTCAGCATCTTAGCATCTGCTGATAACAATTTAGAGATTTCTAAATATCATCTGTGCTCCATCTTTGCCAGTATTCCTTGGCTCAGGAGCTCCATTGTTTCACTGAAGACTTTTTCATCTCCTTTTTCTAAGGTTATATGGGCACTTTCTAATTTTAATGATATTTGGTTCCCTGAAAATAGATTTTTTCTAAATGGGAAACTTGGATTTTAGACTGTCTTTGGTAGCAAAATATATTAATCCTGCAGTTGTTTTTTTGAACTTTGCTGTTACTAAAACAACACAAAATACAGTCGTCTGTGTAAATCTAGCATTTTGGAGGGAAAAATTACTAGAGAAGCTTGCAGGTTGATCTAAGTATCAAAAGTCTGCTTTACTGTTTTGTTTAAAACTACTGCAAGAAGTCAAGATGAAAAGGTTGTCTTTAAGAAGTGACACTGCATGCCTGAAATCACCCAGCTCTTACAACAAATCTTTGCAAACCAGTGAAAAAAGACAAAATATTGTAGCAACACTCAGGGATGCTGACCCTGTGACCTCTGGTCTTGCAGTTGTAACAGAAGCTTTCAAAGTATTTCAGGATGACATGGTTTTTTAGATATATCAGGGTCTGCTGTGAGTCACCTGGTTCTTTTTGCTGAGTAATTTAACAGGAAACATTATGTCATATGTATTAATAGCATCTCTGCATGTTAGAGTTTCACCTACAACCAGAATAGCAAATCCCATATATGCAGAGAAGGATTTTAAAACAAACTTCCTGAATTTGTGAGGAGCCTAGGATGCTGTTTAGTAGTAGTGGCTTCATTCGTCATCAGAGAAGAATTTTGCTAAAGAAGATGAGAGCTTACAGGAGAAATTTGCTGATGACACTGAGCTGTGTGGTGGGGTTGATACCTTAGAGGGAAGTCAGGCCATCCAGAGGGTCCCTGACAGGCTGGAGAGGTGCGCCCATGGCAACCCAATGAAGTTCAACATGCCCAAGTGCAAGGTCCTGTACCTGGGAAGGTGCCAACTCCAGGCACAAATACAGGCTGCTGGGAGGATGGATAGAGAGCAGCCCTCAGGAAAAGGACTTGGGGGTGTAGATAGGAAGTTCAGCATGAGCTGCCAATGTGTGCCTGCAGCCCCAAAGGCCAACTACATCCTGGGCTGCATCAAAACAAGTATGGGCAGCAGGGAGAGGGAGAGGATTCTGCCCATTTGCTCTGCTCTTGTGAGCCCACATGTGGAACACTGCATAAAGCTGTGGAGACCCCAGCACAGGAAAGATACAGACCTGTTGGAGAGGGTCCAGAGAAGGGCCACAAACATGATCAAAGGGCTAGAGCATGTCTGCTGTGAAGAGAGGCTGAGAGAGTTGGGGCTGTTCAGCCTGGGGAAGAGAAGGCTCCAGGGGGATAGTGGCCTTCCAATACATGAAGGAGGCCTATAGGAAAGCTGAGGAGGAGATTTTCACCAGAGAGGGTAATGATAGGACAAGGGGTAAACTGAAAGAGGGTAGATTTAGGTTAGATATTAGGAAAAATTCTTCCCATGAGGGTAGTAAGACACTGAAATAGATTGTCTAGGGAGGTTGTTGATGTCCCCTCCCTAGAGATTTTTAAGATGAAGCTTTGTCCTGGTCTAGTGGGAGGTGTGCCTGCCCATACAGTGGCATTGGATCTTGATGATCTTTAAGGTCCCTTCCAAACTATTCTATGATTCTAAGTTCTTGTACTGGAAATACTGCAGCTACCAAGTGTCAGCAACCAGAGTAGGTTTTCAGCATAACAACTTGGAGTTAAGATGAATGTCTTCTAGGAAGAAGGTTTTGCCGTTATTTTATGAAATTCAAAAGTGAGTGCAAACAATGTGTATTTTTATGGTCACTGTAGCTATCTTGGTTTTCTTGAATTTAGAAACAGGAAGATTTCATGGAACTTAAAACTTTGCAAATTAATATAAGTTGCTGCTGCTTTTCTTTTTTTTTTTTTTTTTTTTTTTCCCCACAAAAATGTAAGATGTATTTAAAAAATCCATGTTCTCAAGGTTGTCTTTGAAGTCAGGTTTTCCATAAAATCATGCTTTCCATCTAGCCACAAGTAAAGCTGACAGTGGATACATCATAGTCCAGAAGCCTCTAAGAAAGAAACATGAACATTGTGACATCTAGTATTTAAAAGTTAGTGTTGCTGGGGCAGCCTTAGTTCAGATCCCTTGATTATGCCACTTAGGCATTTTAGACATTAAGCTATCGGCTTTAATTATATTGTCATGTGTATTTTTTTTCGATTTAGACTTTTATCTACTGTTTTGCTAACTTCTACGAACCTTTCAGTGTTTGACTTTGCAATATTAACTTTTCTCTTTCATCAGGCTTTTCTTATGGTTTGGAGGAATCTGGAAATATGGGGATGTAACTTCCTGGAATTTTTTAAAAGGAAGTTACCTTTTTAAGCTGAAGGAGTCATCTTGAGCTCTCCTGATCACCCTTCATAAAGATTCTTAGCAGAGGTAAGGCATCCTAACATTTTTCTCATCTATTTGAACTGAACAACCCTGTGCAATGCTACAGGCTTGAGGTGGCTGGAAAGCTGCTGGGCAGAAAAGGACCTGGGGGTGTTGGTCAGCAACCTGCTGAATATGACTCAGCAGTGTGCCCAGGTAGCCAAGAAGGCCAGAGTATCCTGACGTGTATCAAAAATATTGTGGTCACCAAGAGAAGGAAAGTTACCATGCTCCAGAACTTGTCACTGGTGAGGCAGAATCTTGAGTACTGTGTTCAGTTATGGGCCCCTCACTACATGACAAACACTGAGCTGCTGGAGTGAGTTCAGAGAAGGACAGCCAGTCTGGTGAAGGGTCTGGAGAAAAAGTCCTTTGAGGAAAGTATGAAGGAACTGGGAATGTTTAGTTTGGAGGAGTGGAGACCTCATTGCACTCTACGGCTACTTGAAAGGAGGATGTAGTCAGGTGTAGTCAGGATGTAGTCAGGGTGTAGTCACTCTACTCCCAGATGAAAATGATAGGACTAGAGGAAATTATATGAATTTGCATCAGGGGAGTTTCAGACTAGATTTTAGGAAGAAATTCTTTACTGAGACAGTAGTTAGGCATTGGAATGGACAGCCCATGGAGGTGGTGCAATCACCTCCCCCTGGAGGTGACCATGTGGATTGCACGTTGGAAAACCGTGTAGCTGAGGCATTTCAGGACATGCTTTAGGGGGCATGGTGATACAGACATAGATTATATTTCACTGGGGTGGGAGGCATGTTGGTGGTTGGACTTGGTGATCCAGTCTTTTCCAACTGTGACAGTTCTGTATTTGAAGTAAAGAGTGACTGGTCAAGAAGCTTAAGTTTCCTAAAATGCTAAAGAACAAAATGAGATCTGTGTTAAGTCACCCTGGCCTACCAGCCCCTCTTCCTGGATGAAATACAATGCTCTCTCTTTTCCTGTCGTTTTCTAAATGGGAGGCTGAATATAAATGGGAAGATGCTCCAAGAAGAATCAAAGTTCCAGGCCCATAATGCTGGATTGGTCTCAGTTAATACTGCCAGTAAAGACAGTCTTTGTTCTCATGGAAGATATTCATCTGCTTTTCAGTTGGATGGGAACTGCATCCAGTTCCCTCTCACTGGTCTTTGAGGGATGATGTCTTGAGCCTCTCCTATGAGCAGCTAAGCACTCGCACTTTTCTGGACCTGTTAAAACTTCTCAGAGGACTCTGGCTGCGTAGTAACTGACTAAGTATTTTTCTAATGGAAAGAATATGTTGGAGGAGAAAATAAATTAATATTTAAACAAAGCCCTCTAGAAGGCCTAAGACACTGTTCTTAAAGAAGGGCAGACATTTGAAAACACTCAGTGAAACAATACGAACATACTTTTAAAATCAAAATCTTATGGAAAAAGATACTTGGGGTTGAGAGGATGGAATACAGATTTCAGCTTCATTAGCTTTAGTTGAAACCCATAAACTTCTGTTGGGTTAATCTTAAAAAATGTCCAGGAATCCATATGGAAATCATTATTTGATCTCTTGGTGTACCACTGAAAGGCAGAAGAAAGCTCTAACATGATGGGTTGCTCTACATGGGCAAACTCCTTTACACACCATGAGTTCTGCTGATTCTAATAATTAAAAGGGTAATATTATAGAGGGAGATAACTGGCAGTTTTAGGAAACCTCAGAGCTTGGCTTGGTCTCTGCTTTATGGTTTCTCCAGCATAAACTTATGTTGGCTGGGCATGTTTTATGCTGATGGTGACAGCAGTAGGGTGAGTCTGGCAAGCCAAACAAATGGACCATGATGAGGCACAAGGAGGAGTTCTGTCCAGCCCACTGCTTGCAGTGCTGCTGCACCTCATCACTTCATCACTCCATTAAACACATACCCTGTGCAACGGGGCTGCACTGGCTTTTCCACGTGGGCACAGAGGCAAAGAATGCTGGTTCCATCCCCCAAACCTGTGCTCCATCCTTGCAGGGGCCTGAGCACGTATCAGCTGTCTGTGGTTCCTGTCAAGGGCATATACATCTGTCTTGCTGCAGCTGCTGGCAGCACAAAGGCCTCAAGGTGTAGAAGGATATATGGTGTCAAACTGCAAGCACTTGCAGAGATACTCCATCACTTATAAGCAGGTGCATACTTATAAGCAGGTGCCTGCTTATAATTGGTAAAGATCTTGCTCTTTGGGTGTTGAAACTGTACAGGCAAGAGGTGTGCTATGAAAAGGGTTTCCTCTTGACCACTGTAACTTTAAAAATCTCTTCTGTTGCCTCCCCTTTTCTGAAAATGTGTAGGCAATCATTGTCTCAAGAAAGTAGAAAGACCAACAGCAAAAGATGTCCAGTGAAAAGGGATTTATTTTCTTCTCTTTCTTGCTATGAAAGAGTTCATTGTTCCACCTCCACAGTTTTTTGCTGGCTGTGGAGAAAGGAGCAAATTGCTGGGTGCAGGCAGGGGAGAAGAATGGTATTGAATTGAGATGAACAGGGGTTTTCATCATGCCAAGAACTAGCTGATAAGAAATCAGTGATTTGTGTGAGATGCCTGATGTTAACATTTTAATATTAAATGTTTTAAATATTAATAATTAATAATTAATAATAAATATTTTTATGTTTTTTAGTATTTCAGTAGTGACCACACTATCTTTGATGACTTTTGGGACTGATTGCACTTAGATTTGATTTGGAATTAGAGCTTTCAGATTCAGTAAGCCCCTGGGGGCAAGGGGATGAGGGGAACAGTTACTTGTCAACTCTGATTATGTTTAATTAGTGCAAATGGGAAAGTTGCCACTTTCCTCCTTAACTGTAGCTCACTGTGATCAATTGAATCTTTTTTTGGGCTCTTTTGATTCTCTGGATTCTGAGTTATATTATAGTAACCTATGCTTGAGATGAAGTTTTGGGGCAATTACTATTGAAACAGAAAAAGATATAATGCCAGACAATATAAAAAAATCTGCCTTCTCCATTATATAGAGAATAAATTTATTTGCCTTTCACTATATACAAGAATAGCAGTCAAGAAATGTGACTGAATGAAGGCGGTGTTGTTTTTTCTAGTAATCTTGACAGCACTTTCTAGATGGGAATTTTTACCGGTAGAACTATATTGATTTAATTATAGTGCTATAATTATGCTGGAATAAATTCCCATGTGAGCATTCTTAATTCAGGAAAGAGAGTGTTCATGCAAGATTTTATGTTGTTATAGCTCTGGTGAGAGAATTATACCAACGTTGTTTGCCCCGAACACTTCTCCATGTAGATAAAAAAACCTTACAAATGCGAGGCTCAAAGACCCATAATCAATATACAGCAGGACTTAGCATTATCTGCAATGGGAACATCCTTTTGTTCCACATGTCTATCAGTTCCTCTGCTGAGCCATCAAAAGTATCAAGAGTTGGCAAGGCTCTTCATCAGTGAAACAATACCAATGCTTCATGTTACACTGTCCAATACTGTATATTTTTCTCTCACAACATATAGCATTCACTAAGCAAAAACTGTAGGCCAGAGACATTAACAGTTACATGAGCAATGCATATTTGATGTAAAATTGTTAAAAATCTGCAATCAGTGCTGCTGTAGGTAGCAGCATTATATTATCATTATAGCATTATGGCTTATTTATGTAAAAAGTCATGATTAATTTCAAGTGGGTTTGTAAGTCTGCATTTACGTTTGTCCTCCTTTTCCATTTCACAAGAAATAGAATTTGATCTTCATTAACTCTAATGAATACCTCCAGTTGATTTCATTGTTGCATGACCAGGTCCTAGCAGCGTGGACAGAACAACAAAGAAACATTAACTTTGTGGATCACTAGTGATTGTACCTGGGAACTTTTGTGCGTGTTGAATTTAGTTAGTAGTAAACCAAGCTGCATTGTTATAAAAAGATCTCCATATAGGCAGCATATTCCTCCAGTTTCACTTAAGTGCCAGTTGCTATACTGCTGTTGTTTGTATGTAACTTTGCTATCATAAAATCTGACTGATGAGCAGCAGAATATTTACATTCCAAATGCATCAGAGCATTCTTGGGACACTGCTGCTCAGTGCGGCACAACATCTGCAAACAAATGTTTGGTAACCTATGTGAGCACAGTGAGATGAAGGAGAGGCTTGGATTTGAAGGGTTTATATGTGGGGGACAATAAAAAAGGAATCAGGGAACAGAGGCAAAAACTAAGAATTGCTGAAGAAGGAAAATTGCTATAATCAGGAAACTGAAGCCCCATTAGAAGTAGGCTCTGAAAACCCTGTGTATGAGGAACAGTTACCCATAAGAACCTGTGGCTTTCAAAGTCCAATACTAGCTGGAAAAAAGGAAAGGCATCCTCGAGCAAAGCAACAGTCTCTTCATCTATACCAATCCCTATGTGTGATCTCTTTGGGCAGCAGATATTGCTCCAGAGTATGCAAGCTCAGTGGTGAGGTAGCAAATGGCCTACCCAGATGCAGGGATTATGGAGTGGACAGTCAGGGTGGAAGGGATGCCATTCTGAGCTGAGGACATTGTTCAGGAGGTTGTGTTTACCCTGCAGAGCAAATATAGTTTGGAATCTACTTCCTGGGTCCTGACCTTATGATCCCCCTAGAGCAGTAAAGCTTAGGCAGCACTGTGATTTCATTCTGGCCTCTGTGTTAGGGTTTTTCTTGTGTGGAAAGGACACAGGGGCTGCTGCGAGCTTTATTTCATCCTGACTCAGCTGTGTCGTGCAGCTGGGTGTTCACCTAGGCTCCTGCAGATGACCCAGGGCCCCATGGTGTAGTCATAACATACAAAAACCCTGTTCCCCACTGTGACATCTAGGCCCTGCTGATTGATTGTAGGCAAAAAGTACTTAAGCAGCTAAAAAAATATCCCTATTGATAAATATGAATCAGATTTGCATTTGCATTTGCTTTAATTAGAAATATTTATCTTGTACTTTGACACTATGCCACTAAAGCATCTTCCTGTATGCCATGAAAAGTGAGAGAGTGGAAGCAACGAGAAAGTGGAGAACTGAAGTGAATCAGGGTGATGCTCTGTGGTGCAGCACTTTAAGGAAAATAGTAAATCAGAAGCGTATACAGGCAGTCTACACAGACCTGGACATTAGGTTCAGCAAACTTAGGGGCTGGAGAGATATTTGCTGGTGCTCTGCAAAGTATTGCACACGGACTGGTGCTGCAGGGCAGTGAATTTTGGTAAGGATTTCCTTTTGACAGGCATGAACAGCTCTGCCTCCCGCAAGAAACACAGCTTGAAGTGTCATAACCCTTAAGCTAGTGATCCCTTCTGTATTGAAAACAGTGGTCCATGGAACCTGAATTGCTTTGGTGCCTCTGAACGTGAAACTAAATGCCTCATGAAGTCCTTCAGCTTCTGGCTTTTCCAAGAGCACTCCAAGAGGCAAAATGGACTCTCAAGTGCAAAGATTGAAAGTTGACAAACTGAGACCTCTCTGATCCTACAGTTCAAGATACACCCCCCCTCCCCAGTCTGCACGTCATATAAGCAGGAGCAGTTTAAGGAAGACAGAGATATTGTCTGTTTAAATGTGATTTGTTTTTCTCTTGTTGCCCATGAAATCAAATGCTTCTGGGCAGAGAGAGCTCTTCTTCTATGCCTTAAAGAAAATATAATTTTACTGAGGCCTTGAGGAAGTATTTCACAGAGTAGCCACTGTTTCTTTGAGCAAATAGGCCAAAATGCTTACATATATCACATAGCTAAGTGTCATCTTCTAGTTGTCATCTTCTTGTCACTAAATCTGTCTCATACCACTGTACTCTCATTAAGGCACACTGCAGGTGCAGCAAAAACATGAGCCCAGGAGACTGTGGGCCTTGGCTAGTGGTGTCATACCCCACAAGCTAGGACAAGTGACACAATATCTTTTGCCAAATTAATGTCTATGTGAAATATCCCCAACATATTATCCTCATTAATTCTCCCATAGAAGGTGGCATCTCCTAGCATGCTCAGACTGCCTCAAAAATTGGTGTTTTTCTCTCTCCACAATGCTACATATACTGCTTCAGACAGTATTACTGCCAACAGATCAGAGCTGGATTCTGAGATTGATGTTGTGCAGCAGGAATCACTGTTTCCCAAAGGCATGCTCTGTGGCTACCCTGAAGCTGCTTTGGTGAGTGGTATAGGCAAATCTTTGCCAGCTGTAGTAGGCTGAAGAAAAAAGAAAAATTCAGAAGAAGATAGAAATACATTGTAATGTCCATGCATCCAGTCAGTAGCAACCTGGAGGACTGCTGAGGGCAAGGCAGTGGCAATATCTATAATTCAAGGTATGTTCCTTACCCTCATCACAACAGCTCTATTTCTGATCCTGTTGGCACTATTTTGGTTAGCAGTTGCAGGCAGCAAATGGAGCATCATGGGTTTCCAGGTGTGCTAGGTGCTTGCAGGAGGTCTCCTGTGTATTCATTCCTGTTGCTAGTGCATAGATCTCTGTCTGCAGCAATGGATTGGTCTGGGTCTGTAGCACCATCTGCTTCTTCCTGACAATGCCTCTTTATTGCTCCCAGTGCAACAGTGCAACAAAGGAAGCTATTCTGTGTTGTCCTCTCTGAAGCAGCTACCCAGGCTTCTCCTCTTTTACTGGCCTCATGCTTGTGCTCTTTCCTGAGCAGCTGCAGATGAGATAGATGAACCTGTGATTGTGGCTACTAAGACCACTGTTGCAGCTGTTGCCTAGCACAGGGCTTGACTTGCATCCAGCTTGCAGCAGTGTCATGTCAAATGTGTGCATGCCACATGTGCAGTGCATCTATCAGGCTGCAATGTGAGCTGCCTCTACAGTGCCAGTGGCACTGGTGCTGGCTGTTCGAAAGAGTCAGATCAGGAAATGGCAGAGCCACCCAGTTGTTTTTTTTTGTGTGTGATCCCAAGGTGGGGCACAGTAGTTTTCAGCTTCATCAGCTACATATAACTGCTCAGAAAATGCCACCTTAAATGGACAACAGCACTGTCATAGCCAAGCCAGACCATCAGAGGAATCCTTTGTCTGAAAGCAGTAACTCACTGTAAAATGAAAGTTTTCAGGATGCTACCACTTTGTGTCTGCTGAGATGATGCACTTAAAATGAAGTACATAATCTTGATGTAAACCAAAGAAAGTGAACAAGCTCTAAATCTTTTTCTGTATTGGGCTGGCTTGGGTTGATACCACTAAAATAAACAGGCTTGCACAAATTAACTGTATTTGTTCATTTCAAGTGCTCTACACCACTTTTCAAAGAATTGTTGGCTTGTTTGATGTGATCCTAAAGCTAGAATAATTATGGCAAAGGCACTAGAATTTAGCTTCTCTTTAGCAAATAAAATTATATAGGCATTTGACAGTCTGCTATTACTCCTGCCCTTTTTAAACAAAGGTCTAGCTATAAGCTGACAATGAAGTCTAAGAACATTATTTCATTACCACAGTATCTGGGAAAATATTAACTTGAATTAGATACCAATCCCAGAGTAATTGTAATAATTAAAAGTTGTGTTTCCTTCCCAGTTCTGCTCCAAGAACAGAATTAACTGTTCAAAGTTATGATGTGACTGACATATCAGAATGGCAAGATTTGTGTTTTTTCATAAAATGCCACAAAGAACAATTATGACACTATCAGGTGTGGAGGCTAATCTGCCAGGCATGCTGAACACCATCACAGTACTCAGAGGTGCTGTCAGCAAATGGCTGGAAAATACAGGACATTTATTTCACTTCTTGATTATTACAGCAAATTGTCATAATGCTTTTACCTCAGCAGCTCTGTAGAATTTTAAGTGCATGAAACAAAAACTAGGCTGTTACTCTGAACCCTGGTAGAGCCAGTTCTGAGATGAGAGTAACAACTGGGAGCAAACTGTTTTCTTCTGTTCACAATTTTCTTGTCTTAACTGTCCAGCTTTCTTTGAAATGAAATAAAAAATTTAATAAAGAGGAACTACATTTGCCAAGTTTGCTTATTGTGAAGTAGAATTACTTTTTGTCTTACAGTTGGCTGCTGCTTGCTTATTTGCCATACATTATGTAAAGCCACAGTTACAATCTTCTGCCAAACTGAATGTAATAAGACTTTGTGTGTGTATTTGTGTCTGTTCAAACTGTCTTTTCTCTGTGTGTAGTGTGACTATGCCAAGCATATTGTCACCATTAGCAAAACAGAAATAAATAAAAATATCACAAAATGCAATAAACTACTTTAGATGTGTATAAAGTGTGAATGAGGATTGTACTGCTGCAGCTTAGTAGCCCAGGCTTTAAAGTGTTGTTCTGATTTGTCTTTACACAAAGCTTTCTGTAAGCTATGTTGTATGCTGTTGCCTTGTTTTTTATTTTCTTATATGATGTATGGAGGCATCATATATTTTCCCCATGTACGTTTTACCTGAGTATCAGGAATAACAGTTAGGATCTTGCAATGAATGGCTCCATTGGAGGACCAGAGAGAAATATAGCAACTAAAAATTTGCAGTATCAGGTTAATATTCAACGTTAGCCCTAATGGAAAAGTACTTTTTCATTTATTTAAATCTGAACATATTTTCAAAATTTAGGACCCTTTACTGCCCTTTCTTGAACTGACAACATGAGAAAACAAAACCTTGGGGTAACTTTCCTTCTCCAAGTCTAGTATAGCCTTTCTCTGTTCTATCAGGATCATATAATTTGCTTGGAGTCTTTTAAAAATAATATCACATGCATAAACAAATAAAGATGGAGCCTAACCTACCACATCAGCACTGTTTGACTCCATGGTAATTTTTCTCCATGCTGAACTTTTCCTATGACTGACTGTGCAGCTCTACTGTGAACCCTAGCAGCTGTCATAGCCCCCTGGGGAACTGGTATTATAATGTAACTGTTGCTTAATACTTAGAACTGTGAGAAGTCTCTGAAACTATAAAACTACAGTTTTGCTCAAGTGTCTTTGAAGTGACAGCAGAGCAACTCTCTTCCATTCAGAACTGAATAGAAAATTCCCTCCCACACGTCCTCCCTGCTTTTAAACTAGAACATAGTGCATTTTTCCCTCTCTTGAAAAAAATTTATTGTAATGTATTGAAAAAAATTTATTGCAAGGAGATGTGTGCAACAAGTTTATTAATGTGCTGAATCAGAAAATATGCCTACATTCAGAACATATTGGAATTCGCACAGGGATATACAATGCCGTACACTATATGTACTTTGGTATATATGAAAGGAACAAAATAGGAATGTATTTACTACACATCTCGACTGGCATTTACTATAGCTGACCAAAACAAAATGTGCAAGACTACATTGCTGACATGCTTTCTGTTGAAAAATGTGCAGTCAAAATGTATGAATCTCAAAATTCTGATTAAATCAAGCCTATCTTGATGATTGTAACTTCTTGGGGAAAAAAAAAAAAAAAAAAGTGGAAAGGGAAATGTTTAAACTGTATGAAGATTTCCCAATCAATATTTAAGCTGAAAATCCCAGTCTCTAATAAAAGTATTTTCATTTCAAGTATTAAGCAAGTATGCAATATACCTAATAATGTATATAATAAACTACAAAAGTTGGAAAATTGACATAATACAGTATAGTTTTAATATATTTTGACCATTCCAATTGACCACTTCAATTTTTTCCCCAGGTCCTAGAATTTTCTTCCCAAAGACTATTGAGATTTTGGGTTGTTGGCCTTACAAAGGGATAAAAAATAAAAATCCATCATAAAAGTTAGTTCTTGGCAATGTTCAGTACTAGTGATGACTGCTGTGCTAGTGGTGATAATAGACTGGATATAACACTTCAAAGAATCTGGAAGAAACTGACCTGAGGCAGCCACAATCTAGAAAATATGCTTTAGGGAACAAGCTAACACAAGAGTAGATGAACTAAATTGGCTTTCATATATTTTACCCTATGATTCTGTGACCCTGTACTATGTGCTGTTAAGCCACTAATGTTAGCTTTGACTGCTCACCAATGATTGCCAGCCTTACCGTCAAAAGCAGCAAAACAAGGTGTTGTACTCTATCTGCTGTATGGCACTAGTGGGTGTGCTGTTATCTGGCACTGTCAGAAGATGATAAGCCACCATTCTGAGCTTCCTGCCATAGGCCACCATGTAATTTGGGACATTACTACTATAGTAATGTGATTTTCTTTTTCTCACCTTCCTGTGTTCCAGGTAGGCCAGTTTTCATTTTCTATGAACAAAGAGAAAGGTTACAACAAATGCTGAATCATCTCATGGTAAATGATAAGCCATGCCAGTGCTTCTGATTTCTATGGCACTATCACCTTTGTAGTGGGAGGAAGGAATAAGTGCAGATGGGAAGACATGGGATTCAAGTATGCTGTCTAGAGTCCGGTCTTTTAAACCAGCCTTCTGGCACAGAGAATAACTGACAAGCTCTAAAATGAGATAGTTTTTGCAGGACCTCCAACTTCAGCCTGAAGAATAGGTAGAAATAATAGAAATAGTAATAGAATAATAGAAATAGAATATAATAGTAATATAGTAATATCATAGTAATAATAGTAATATAATAGTAATAGAAAATACTTTGTTCAGGAAGGCTCCATCAGGAAGCTACCTGTACTTGGAACAAACTCATACAATTAACCGTGGATGAATGTGACATGTTAAGAATGCAGAAGAATTGCCCAGTTAGAGAAGTCTTCCAGGTTCCATTACCAGGAGGTCTAAACAGCAAGAAAAAACCCTAATTTTTTGATTGTGGCATTTTCTTGTAGATTCTTGTTAGCATTTGCTAAACAAACTACATGAGAGGTAGCAACATTCAGAATAGCTGTTCAGTAACAGTTCAGACATGCCTCCAGTATTGGAGTGTTTCTGTACTTCCGTGTAATTCTGCCTTTCCTTTTTATTAGCTGCTCACCATCCAACTCCAGCAGCTACCCTGTTCTTTCTAGATCTGCTTTGAAATTTTTTTGAGAATGCTAAAATCTTCCACCTTTGCAAATCTGCTCCTTTGTTCTGACATTTGACAGGAATGATGTGGCAGAGTTGGTAACAAGCTGAAAGAGGCTTGAACATAATGAGAAGGTGCTAAGGGCATAACAAGGAGGCATTATCATAAAATTAGGCAAAAACTACACTTCAAGACAGGTTTTTTAAATTGGGAGCCATTAGGCTCTGCATGAACAAAGTGGTGGTCTGCCTGCAATTTTTTGTGGAAGGACTTGATAGTGCTGAGCATATGGCAGGGAATTGTACTGGACTGGCAGTAGAATAGAGTTAATAGGTAGCTAAGTTAATAGTTCTTTTCTGTCTTCAATGCTTATGATTCATACGCCATCAGTCAGCACCTGGTGTCAGGAGAGGAGACTTGGTGCCTGCCAAATTGATGCAGTTTTACAGATGGGGTAGTTTTCAATAGTTGCTTCAGGCTTGCCAAGAACCACTTGTGTCATGTCCTTAACCCATTAAACATGGGAACATTTTGGCATGCTGTGACTCATTGGTAACAATCGACCTTTTCAAGAACTTGTCCTTTTCCTTCCTGAAGGGCAGTGCTGAACTCTGTAAAACAAAGTGGTGGTAGCAGCCCTGTGGTATAGTCTACAGATTTCTGTAGCACTCAGAAATCACAGAACCTCTAGCAGTTTTGCAACTGTAACATACTTGGGCTTCTTTGAATGTTCATTCTAGCTTTAAACTTTTAGTGTCACAGTATGATTTTTTTCTTCTCCAGGAACTACAAACTCTATACTCTTTTAGAAATAGCAAAGGTACCCATAATAACTGTATCTTATGAGGAACTAAATACCCATCATTAAATTGGACGGGATCCTTGGGTGTACAGTCCACGCATCTGCATGCACAAAAATGATCTTAAAGGCCAAACTAGGCCCTAGTGTAGTATTTTGCATGATCTAGAGATGCAGAATAAGAGCAAAATAAGAGTGATCTAGAGATGCAGAATAAGAGCAGAATAAGAGCTGTAGTATTGAGCAGTGGCTGCTGGCAACCAGTTCTTCTGAAAAAGCTGTCGTCTTAGGCAGGAGCACTGTGTGCTGGGTTAGGAACTGGCTGGAGGGCCGGGCCTAGAGAGTGAGAGAGTGCTGCATCCAATTGGTGGCTGCTCACCAGGGGTGTCCTCCAGGGATCAGTGCTGGGCCTGGTTCTGTTTAATATCTTCATTGATGATTTAGATGAGGGGATTGAGTCCACCACTAGCAAATTCACAGATGACACTAAGCTGGGTGGGAGTGTGGATCAGCTGGAAAGCAGGAGGGCTCTGCAGAGGGACCTGGACAGACTGGAGAGTTGGGCTGATTCCAGTGGGATGAGGTTCAACAAGGCCGAGTGCCAGGTCCTGCACTTTGGCCACAACAACCCCATGGGGAGCTCCAGGCTGGGCACAGAGTGGCTGAGAGCAGCCAGGCAGAAAGGGACCTGGGAGTCTGGAGCGACAGGAAGCTGAACATGAGCCAGCAGTGTGCCCAGGTGGCCAAGAAGGCCAATGGCATCCTGGCCTGTATCAGGAACAGTGTGGCCAGCAGGTCCAGGGAAGTGATTCTGCCCCTGTACTCAGCCCTGGTGAGGCTGCAGCTTGAGTCCTGTGTCCAGTTCTGGGCCCCTCAGTTCAGGAAGGAGATTGAGGTGCTGGAGCAGGTCCAGAGAAGAGCAAGGAGGCTGTGAAGGGATCCAGCACAAGTTTTGTGAGGAAGGGCTGAGGGAGCTGGGGGTGTTGAGTCTGGAGAAGAGGAGGCTCGGGGGAGACCTCATTACTCTACAACTCCCTGAAAGGAGGTGGGAGCCAGGTGGGGGCTTGGTCTCTTCTCCCAGGCAGCTATTAGTAAGACAAGAGGACATGGGCTTTGGCTCTGCCAGGGGAGGTTTAGGTTGGATATTAGGAAAAAAAATCTTTACAGGGAGTGTGATCAGGGAATGGGCTGCACAGGGAGGTGGTGGATTCTCTATCTTGGAGGTTTTTAAGAAGAGATTGATGTGGCACTCAGTGCCATGGTCTGGGAACCACAGTGGTAGTGGATTGAGGGTTGGACTTGGTGATCTCAGAGGTCCTTTCCAACCCAGATGATTCTGTGATTCTGTGCTTCAGTTCAGTCCCTGTATGCACAGTCACCCTGCAGCACAGTCACCTGTGCAGGTGGCAAGGAACGGCTCTATTCTGAGTCATCGAAGCTGACCCAGGAATGAGGAAGAAAGAAGCCATAGGATGGGATAAGAGTCTGTGGGGGTGTGCAGAATTAGTTGGCATTTGCACAGCTTGTCCCTACACATCAAAGAAGAGAAGCCATTTTCACCCCATACTATTCTGCTTGATACCTTGTGGAACTCTGGTGGAACTCTGGTGGTGGTGGAACTCTGACCAAAGCTCCCTGAACTCCTGTTAGAAAGACTCAGGATCAGCTGGGGATATGGTTCCACTGTAAAAAGCACTGTGTGGCATGGCTTGGGCCACGTGTACGTGGGTGGCTAAATCCCAGGCCCAGCATCAACAACTTAATCTAATGACAGGAGACACATAGAGTTACATCTTTTGTGACAAGGTGAAGCCATGGGTGGGTGTGTTATAGTAATTTATTGTCACTCATGAATTGCCTTGCACTCATTTCCAGAAATTTTGTTCTGTTAATATTCAGAAAATGTGCATGTTCAAATAGTGTTTACTTTCTTGGCAGGTCCAAGGTTCCTTTGTTGCAAAATCATAAGTGGTGTGTTTAAATGGACAAGTACCAAGCAACATAGTGAGCAAAATTGTCTAGGTCGCTAAGGCAAATTATAATTCCTGTCTTATATTTCCATCAAGCTGCTGTCCACTCAGGATTTAAAATAAATTTTTTTACTGACTGCCCAACAACTATGGATTATCTCTTCTATTCATCTCAGAGCAGATACATATGTCAAAATTTCCCAGTTTCCTATGAGTACTAATTCCAGGCTGAAATGGTCTGCATGCATTTATAATTATTATCTCATAATTAAATTCATCTGAGAAAGATAATAGGAAATAACAGCATAAGAAAACTTTACTGCACAGGCAACAAACTAGTAAATCAGTAGCTAAGGTCTGTGTAAATGTTATTTCTTTTTTTAAAGGAAAGTGGATTCTTCTCCTTCCCCCTCTATCCATCTTCTATAGAAGGCTATCCTTCTTCATGCTACATTCCTGGATATACTTTATCTGAAAGTATAGTGGAAGGCAAAATCTTTTAATCCAGCTATATTTGTGGAACATGGAAGGCATATTGAGGCTGATTATTTGTTAATATTTTATTTCTCCCTCGATAACTATTTTTAACATGAACTCTGTAAACACTTGAAATTACATATCAATCTAGAAACGGTTGAAGTTAATAGGATAGCTTACAGTAGGTTTGTGATACTATCTACAAAATGCTCTATGGCATGGGTTTTGCAGATGTGCAGACTTGCTTTGAACAGGTTCTGGTTAGAATGAAGCAAAAGCTGATTTAATCAAAATAAAACTACAGCTGTGTCTCTATGAGGCTAGAAAATCATAGGGGTTTTTTTTATTTTTAAAATTCTTTCCTACCTTTACTGAACAAAACAGGGTGTGGAAAAGAAAAAACATTAGGTCAGCAATGATTGTTTTACAGTGTTTTTGCTTATATTGAAAAGGATTACAAAATTTGCAAGAAAATCTTTTCACTTATCTCTTTCCACTCTTAAATTTTGCACTTGTTTTGGAATACATCCACAAGGAAAGCTTGGCTTTCCAGAGGTCATTTTCAACCAATATAAATAGCCCCTAAGGTCCTAAATGTTTTGGAAACCTGCTCAAATCCAGAGGTTTTCTATTGAAACTAAATCAAGTCTGAGCTCACAGCTTGGTAGGAGCTGTTCACCATCTTCAGCTAGTTAGACTAGCAGTTTTTCCTATTTAAAAAGATGAAGTCAAAGTCATGGTATAGACTGTAGGCTCCCCATGGGTGCAGGTGGTCCAAGGGCTGGACACTCCAAGGCACTGGACAGCCATTTCCTAGGATGCAGCTTTCGTGTGGGGACATCTCATCTCCTTGCTGTGGCTTCCCTCAGCCAAGTGCAAGGCATCAGAAGGAGGAAGGAAAATGCTTTTCTTGAAACCTGGTTCTGGTAACTCTCAGGACTAGAATCTCTGAGGAAGAAGCAGAAGACCTGAGTACAATTTATTGGGCTGAGCCCTTACACTCTCCATTTGCAGGTATAAATCTGAGGCTCTCAAAACTTTAGACTTCTAAAACTCATTGATAGCCACCAGTGCTTTTAAAAATCTGCCTCTTTTTCACTCCTATGAGGTGATCAAGAAGAGGAAAGGCATCAGACTCCAGCAACCATGGCTGTGAGGAACCTTAGGGCCCTCTAAACAAAGTGTTCCAGTTTTTTCGAAAAAATATGATGGAATTGCAGATGTTTTCCCTGCCAGGAAATATAAAAACACCCTATTTCCCTGATATGATGGCTTCTCACACTCTTAGTGGAAGCTAAATGGAAAACATTTTTACAATTCTGAGTAATGGTCTGTATCCAGTTGTAGCTCCTGAGAGTGGTGCTGGGCAAGGTCTAGCCTCTCACCAGGGTATGAGTAAGAGGAGCAGGTGGTATGGCATGTGGTCTTAGGTTTAGCTTAGTACCTGCAGAAGAGAATGACATAGCTAACTTGACCTTTGTGGGATAAATAACAGTAAGTAGAAACGGAGGAACTATTGCAAGCTTAGAAAACTGCCGTAGCCATTTATTCTGTGAAGTTTGCACAAAAAGTAGTGAGAAGAAACTCAGGACTCCTGTGATATAATTCTGGGCTAATACTAGCTAAATCATGGACATGGTTTTCAAGTTCTGGTTCTGGCTTGTTTAGATGATGAAGTTACTGTAACACAAGGGAACTGAAGATGATTTAAAAACCCAAACACAATTCATTTTCTGAGCTGCATTATTTGAATCAGCAGTGCCCTATATGACAATGTTCTCCATTTAAGCCATTAGTATGCCCTGGCTAAATCAGTACATACACTTAACAGTACTTTAGGTCTGTCTGCAAGAAGAGGTGAGTAATCAGTATTTGTAGGTATGACACATTAGTAATACTTCATAGGAATAATATCGCCAATTTTCACACACTATGTCATGGTTAACGTAGTTAATAATTAGTTGAAACTTATTTATGCCTTATCATATTCCTCCCAGACCAGCCCATTGAATTAGTCTGCATTATAGATATTTAGCTGTTATTTTTCTAATACTCATCTCTTGAAGTAACAATTAAAATGTTACAGTCCTGATTCTTAGTGACCTGTGCTGCAGCAGTAGCAGCTAACAAGATAGGCTTGGTACCAGAATGTGAGAGGTTTATTAATACCATGAAAAAATTTTCTGCCTGTGCCCACTTCTAATGTTTCCCTTTTGAATCCTTCCTACTTAGAAGTCTACTGGCAAAACAAAAACAAAAACAAAAACAAAAACAAACAAAAAAAAAACACACAAAAAAAAAAAACAAAAAACCAACAGAGAAAATAATTAGATTCTATGGTTTTAGAAACTGGTTAAAGCATTTCTTCAGTGAAGTTTCAGGGGGTTTTAATTTTATTTTATTTATTTATTTTTCCATTTATGCATGGAGTTTCCATGGACATAGTGCTAGTTTTTCTGCATTTTTTTCTGAAGTACTTATTTCTAGCAGAAAAGACATCAGTGCCAAGGCAAAAAAATGACATGGGCAAAGGAGGAAAATGAGGGGGGGAGCAGAGATGCTGAGAGAGAGAAGCGTCCTTCTAATTCCCTTTGTTTCTTTCCCCTTCAGTATCTGTAAACTTCCAGAAAATAAGTAAATAGATGGGAAACACTAAAACCACCTGTCCCATCCTCTTCTCTTAGTTTTACTCCTAGGTCATACCAAATGTTTGGTGCATAAACATAACCCAAGGAGGATGTGCAGGCCGCTCTTCAGGACCATTCCCACCTGTCACCTGTGTGTTTTCTAGGGATTAAGCAACAGGTATCTCTGCTTGGCTGTCCCAGTGCCAGCCCAGGGTGGAAAGATGAGGGAGAGCTGTGGAGGGATGCCTAGATAATTTGTGAGACCTTAGAGATAGCAAAGAGGAAGAATCTGACGCTGTAAAGCAAGGCTGATGATAGCAGTGAGCCCAGCCTGCTTCCAGAAAAGATAGCAAGGAATCTGGAGAACACCTGCTCTAAACACAGGGATTATGTGTTCTATCAACATTTGGCTTTACCCAGAATGTTCTGATGTGGGAAAGAGCTGTAAGCAACGTCTGTAGCTAGCAAGACCATGGTCTTTGTTTATTGCATCTTGCTTTTAAAACAGTCCACCATATCATATCATGAAGCCATGTTTACTCTAAAAGAGCACTGCTCATGAGTAAATTCAGGCATATTATCACTGAGTATATGTCTCACCCGGTCTCAAACTTTTTTCTCCTTTCTAATTTTTCCTTACCACGTTCGCAAGAGAGAGTATGTTTTTTTGGCAGAGGTAACTGGGGCTTAATCTTCACCAATTGCATCTGATTTTGCACCTCCAAAACATTTGACTAGCAGAAACCTGTATGGGGTTCACAGGGTTTACATAAACAAGTTTCAGCTCATGTACGATGTGTTAGTCAGCTGTCTTGAGGGAAGTAATTTACAGATAGTTCTGTCTACCTCTTGGTCTCTCTAGACTTCTGCTCCCCTCCTTTCCCAAATTCTTGATTGATTACCAAGGTATGACTAATGTATTTCTATAAATGTTTCAAGCTTCACAGACCAAGTATTTTACTTTGATGATTTCTTGGGATTACAATAGCTTGAATAATCCCTAATCAAGTTCCAACTCCAACCTGATGGGAAAGATGAGAGGTTTATTATTTTTAATTTAATCCTTGTGAAACGTCAGATGCTTTAGTTACATCAAGATAAGAGCTCAATTACATAAACAGTGAATGAAACTAAAGAATAGTGGTATTAAAGATTAAAATGAAAGCAAATTGGTTATCAGAACTCTTGCAAACCCTTAATGTTATATTATATAGGCTTGTCTAGGCCAGCATTTCTCAATAGATCTTCCTGTGTTACTGCTTCATTACAGTTACATTCAAGCTTTGTAGTGTAGGAGAAATTATGTTATTTAATCAGTTATAGCTCTGGTTTAAACATGGTTGAATCCTGTCTGGTAAACTGGGCAACAGGCATCACAGGAAAGCTACTGCAATGAAACACAGAACAGAACCTGCAAACACTGGAAAATGTCCATCTGTGTGTCTCCCATCTGCATCCAACAGAAAGTACAGGCTGGGATCTCGAAGGGTTTGTAGCTGGTAGAAAGCAACTGGGGAAGTGCAAAGGAGATCTTGAGCTCCCTCTAATCCTTGGAGAGGTTCCTCTGAGTACGTGGTGATGGCTGTGACTACACTTGTGATCTAAGATGGAGATCAAGATCAGGGACTGGAAGGGTCACTTTGTATTCATCTTCTACTCTTTTACTTGGCTTGAAGTGAGACTCTCCATTCAGCGTGTATGTGACTATTGGTATTCTTTCTGCACTCTGTCACCTCAAAAGACATTGAGACCTTCCAGAATTATCCAGAGACACAATCAGTAACATCATTGCATGGAGGTTCACAGTGTCATGATGAAGATATTGTGACAACAATATGGGCAAGCCAAAAACTTGTGGAAAAATTAATAGTGACACAAATGATTGATGTTTTGAAAGTCACTTGCCCTGCTGAAGAAGCAGATGGGCACAGTTTACTAACAGGAGTTTTGCATTGCTTCTCTTGAATCTCACAGGATAGGGAGATTCAGTACTCAAGGGGGGATGCAATGAATAGAGGAAAGAAGGCAACTGGGTCTGGGACTTCAGCTGGTAAGAAAGTGCCATTTGCTATAGTGGAAGATGGAGTAAGACACTCACAGCCTAGTGCATGCAGGTTGATGATGACAACATGGGCAACTGTCCTGGTTTGGGCCAGGATAGAACTAATTTTCCTTCTTCTAATTTTACTTTCAGCTAAGTCTCTTCTAAGTAGCTGCACTTGCTGGAATTAACAGTAAGTTTCTCAGTCAGTGTCTGCTTCTAGGACTGATAACACTCAGTGTTTATAGTTCTGGGTTGAGAATGTTATGCAGAACTAAGGCCACTGATGAGTTCTGAGGAACATCTTGTGTTTCTGAAAGAAAGGGAGTAAAGGAGTCACACCTGCAATCCTCCTTTAGAGAGGAGGGGACAAGACAATTGGACAAAATTGACCAAACAGAATATTCCCATATGTGTCATACTCAGTATAAGTTTTAGGGATTTTGTCCTTTTGTCCTTCCCTTCGGCACTTCTTTGTTGTTCTTACATGTTTGTAGTTATGGATAGAAAATGGTAATCAGAACTTGGCTATCCAAAAAGGTCCTGAGCCTTTGCTGGATTTCCAGACATATAAATGGGTTTTCTGCAAGAGAGGTTCTCACAGTCTAAATTCTAACCTGCTTTAAAGACTACGCTAATCCATGCAATTAACAAAAAGCACACATCTGCTCCTGCTGAGATCCAGAAAGATCAGAAAACACTTACAACTGAAGTGTTTACTATTCCACCTCTTTTATTGCAACTGGGTTTTCAGTTGTCATTCTCAGATATGAGCAGGTAAATTCCTTCCAGTTTTTAAATTGCAATGGACAAGCCCTGATCAGTTAAACTTTTCATTTGTTGCTTTGCAAACATTATAGAGCTGATAAGCAAAGAACATTGATAATAGCAAGTGAAGGTTCAGTTGCTTTCTGCAAAAAATATATTGAAAGTCAAACAATATTGACAAAAAAGGAGCTATGGAGAAGCCACTGTCACATCTAACTTACCTTGTACCTCAGCTTGTACCACTGCTGATGGCAATGTTACATCACCTTAAATAAATAAATAAAAAGTAAACTAGGAATTGCTTGATACTAATTAGGGCCTCTTATCTTTGAAAGCCATCCTACAGATATTTTCAGGTCTATCTACTGCTTTTGATACTCCTCTGTTTTAGACTAATTTTGAGGTAGTTGTTTTTCTAGCATTTCCCTTGTAAGGCAAAAAAATTTTGCTGCTTCTTTGTGTGTTTCAACTGGCATTTAAAATCTCATGTTTTTAAAGACTTCCTCAACTAAACTGCACATATTTAACAGCAAAGGAAGTATATATTCTGCCATGTAATGTGCTAAAGTAAAACTAGTACATGCTTCTGCTGAAGGCCTGCCTGGTATTCTGATAAAGAACAATTATTCAGTGATATGTGAGTTTTTGCCTTTTGTATTCCCAAGCATTATTATAAAAAAAAAAAAAAAAAAAAAAAGAAAAAAGAATCAATTAGAGTGTGTATCCTTATCCAGCACCATTCTTCCTCTGAATATCACATATTTACACAGGGGAAGATGAAGTTTTATTCCTGCAAAAAGTTCCATAAGCCCACCAAATATGAGTAAGGACAAGTTGGAGTCATCCATGAGTAACCTTCTTCTGAATCCTTGAGTGACTCTTCAGTAGTATGTGTATGAGTGAGTGACCCCAGGCAGACAGACTTCTTCCAGGGATTTTCACACTTTTCAGTTAAACTTTGTGAGCTGCTAGAAGTGATTATAAGTGATGCAATAGGAGGCACTGCATGGGCACTATAGGCTGCTTAGCTGCTGGTTACTAGGAGTCTACCTTGACCTTCTGCTGAGATTGTGCAGCTATTGTAGCCCAGCAGGCAATAGCTGGGCAACTGGCAGAAGCAGGGAACATGAGCAGTAAAAGGACTCCTATTCTTCTTGCCAGAAATAGATTTCTGGGAAGTTGCTCAGCTGGTGAGAAGCACTTGCCAGTTTTCTTAAGAAGCCTGGTCCGGTTGTAGGGAATGGTGGTGTGGTGGGAGAGAGCACCTGCATTTCAATCAAAGGTTCTACCCAGTGTTCCTGTGAGGTCACTTCCAACAGGAGTTTACATGAAAAGAGATTAAGTGCAGATTTTTTATTGTTTAAAGAGTCCCTTTCTCAAAATCTCATCTTTCCCAGTTAAAATATTAAGGTATAAGAAGCATGAGGGAATTCATGACTGTCTGCAAATATCTCTCTTTGAAATAAGTCATAGTCGATCTAGAATGAGCTACAGCTGGGATGCAGTATGAAAAACTACAATGTTCAGCTGCTTTGATCCCAATCCCCATGGTCTGCACAGCTGCCAAGGACAGAGTTTATTTCTGTCCTGTTAGTCCTGGCACTTTGTTCCACATAAACTGCTGTGATGTCCATGGAAATGGGTACTCTTCAATGTAAGCAACATCATCATCATCATCACTATTTGGTCCTAGCCCTGTGTCAGTGGAATAGAAAAGTAAGTGCATTACTTGAAGTTCCTTTGTCTTTGTGATCTTGGCAGCACATTTTTTCCTATAGTTTTGTTCCTTCGCTTTTATACCAAATGGTGTCTGGAAGTAGAAAAAAAAGTAATTAATCCAAATCTCCAAAAGAAACAAGGTCTTGTAGTTCAGCATCACTTGGCTTTTTGCATATCTGTGTAAGGAGATCTCAGAAGGTTGCCCACACAAAATGGACAGTTAGCTGTTTAACTCTCACTGATCAAAGAACCCAAAATGCTATTGAGTGATGGCATTCTGGCCTGTATGAGGAATAGTGTGTCCAGCAGGAACAGGGGTGTGATCTTACCCCTGTATTTGGCAGCTGTGAGATCGTACCTGTGTTCAGTTTTGAGCCCCTAGTGATCTTTTTCTATGGGAGAGGAGATTAGGAAATGGGGCTGAAGCAAATGTGAAAAGGGAGCAAAAGATGAGGACTGCAGCTACACGAACAACACACAGCAAAGCTGAAAAGTTTTAAGAAAATATAACAAGACCAGGGAAACACGTTTTGCAGTGATGAAGGACAACATGGATGTAGGAGAGCCTTGAACCAACTTTGCTTCTCAGACATGAATAGAATGAAGCCAACAGCATAATATTCTGACTTCCTCCAGTAGCTCAAGACAATAGCTCAAGACATAGAAAATGAAGTCTGAGTAGAGCTAACAGTTATGGAAGATCACCAGAGAAATAGAATTGTAAATAACGTCAGCGAATGAGAAGCACTGGCTAAAAAAGAAACAGAAAACTCTTTGGTGCTTCAATGAGAGTGTCAGAGGAAGGGGGGAGCACCTACTGAAGAATCGTTTTAGTGACTTCCCTGTATCTTGCCACAGTGGCTTAGTTCCACTTATTTTAAAAGTACTGCAGAAAGATGCCCAGATTAATTGATTGCATCTGTGACTAGTCTCATGTTTTTGATTTTTTAATCATAGATTGTACTAGGAATATGAATATATTATTACAAATGTCTGCTGAATGGAATGATCCTTTTGGAACAAATGATTTTAAAGTTGTTAGAGGTTGGGAGAGAGAGAGAGAATGGGATGAGGAAAAAAAAGAAAGGACTAGTTCTAACTAATTTAACTCTAATGAGAGTCTTAAACTTATTTGAAAATATTTAGTAGTGTTTTTGTGCAATGCGTTATATTCCTAAGCTATAAATCCTAATGGTCAACTGAATTGTTTGCTGGACAAGAAAGGATTGCCAAATCAGCCAATTACTGACTACAGTTAGTAGGATACACATATTTGAAGCTGTGTAAAGAACAATAGTGTACCATAATTGTTTTAAAGAATAATTGAGCTCAGACTGTGGTATCCTCAGAGCAGGAATTTTGTGGTTTATGCTGTGCTTTCCTAAAGAATCCTTTGTTGGGTGGCATGTTCATCTGTAGTGCTACATAGATATTTATAGATAATCATCTATTACTAGCTTAGTGAATGTTTTTTTCATCAAATATTTCTGGCTATTAAGTAGCTGAGTTGCCTTACATCCTACTCTGAAAGGAATTTTTATTTTCTGTAGTGAATTCAGTGTTTAGGATTCACAGAACTGCAACTATTTTTTCTCCCACGGAATAATAGATAATAGAAAAGAATAACTGACAATTTACCTGAATGTATTTTAAAGTTGTATTTCATGGTAATGCTGTTAGCAGCCTGATTGTTAGTGACTCTGTGGAAATGCCTGTGATATAATATCCTTTTAATTTCAAGATGCTTGTTGAAGGGCTAGGCTAATGTATAAAGATCTGAAAGAAGTGGCTTTACAGTGTTTTTCTGCCACTGCTTTTCTCTTTGTGGTAGGTAGAGTGCTTTGGACAATTTTGGCTTCTCGGGGTCCATCATCCATAGAAACTCTGTGTCATCTAAAATGGGAATGATCACTTCTGAACACCTCTCTGCTAGAAGAGGTGGCTTTGCCACCATCTGCCAAGAAAAGGTTATCGTTCAAAGGATTGTGTCAATAGAAGGGATTCCATAAGCTGCTGAATTATTTACATCAGGAAAAGTCAGGTACGTCAACTCAAACCACTTAACTGGATAAACCAATTTTGAAATGGACAAGGCATAGCTCCTGAAATCCTTTTTACATCACTGGTTATGAATTGCAGAGGGTAATAACAACCAATCATCAACCAGAACACCCATTTGGTAGCTAATAATCTGTCTAATTTCTTAGAATATTTAGTTTGTTTCAGTTTTTTTCTTTCCCTGAGTAATCTGTGAGTCAGGTATACCAAACAAGAGCCTTCCATATATAAAGTAGCCCCATATGATGTTCTTTCGTCAGTCTTTGTGAAAGCTAATTGCATTTACCATATTCAGCCAAGCTGAGAATGAAACCTGAGGTAAAATTCTCAAATAGCTCATGAAGGGATTTGATTGCCAACACAATACTTACATGAATGAAAAGTGAGATAGATAGTAATCTGTGTCCTTGAAATCTTAGAAGAATGATTAAAAGAGTTATGTAAGAGCTGAAGTCCCCATGGTAACAAACATATTTTTTATCAAGTGGCCCCTTACAGAAAGAGTATCCTGCTTGAGGCTGGGTTTAATCAGAGACTGGAGAGGGCAACTGGTAGCAGAAGCAGTAGTTTCACTGTGCATCCAAACTAGCCATTCCGAGTTTGACTTTGAGGCCTTTCTATTACAATTGTTTTTCTTGTCTATGCTCATAGGTGTTGCCCAATGGTCCTGATAAACAGGCTGTCATCAGAAGGAGCTCATATTGAGAATATGACTAAAGACAAGGAAGATAAAGATGATTCATCCAGGACAGGAAGAGCAGTGTGACTGTCAGCAGTGCACTGAACAGCATATGGCCCTGGGCAAAGCACAGCCTTTTCTTAGCCATGTTATCTTGTTTCATTCTGCCTAGGTCTGTTGGGCCTTTGTTGCACATTTCTGCTATGACTTTAAAGTATTTCTTAAAATATGAGGGTCATAGTCACATAATTGTGACTGTGACAGTCCAGTACCACACAAAATCATTACCTCATGGAGGAGAAAGAAGGGATAGTTGTTACATATATCTTTGTTCCAAGTTACCTTCTCTGAGAAATCAATCAACATTAGGCAGGTTTTTCCTGGAAAAACTTATTTTTATGGTATTCTTGGAAAAACAGATGTAAGACACAAAGGCATTTTTAGATGCTGTAGATTACTTCACTGGATACCAGACAACAGAAAAACAATTAATCTACATTGTTACATTTTCTGGGTCACTGGCTATAAGAAGCACTTTTTCTCTGCAGTATTACATTAGGTTCAGTTTCTGATCAGTAGATAGACACTAACTGAGGTCAAACTTTCCGCTTGATTTGCCAGTTTCCGTGGCTTTATTCCTTTTTAAGGTGCTACTCATTACTATACTGTTCTCCTTCTGTGGTCTATACTCTTTTTCTTTTAACTGTTCTCTTTCTTGTGGAGTAAATAAATAATAGATCATCAGGAAACTATGTTCCCCTGCTTGTCCTATGTATAATAATTAGAAGAGCTTACATATCTTAGGAACTTTACTTTTTTTTTTTCCACTTAAAAACCAGTCTGGGTTTTAAGAGAGTCATTTCCTTGAAATCCCTGAGGATATTCAGTTTTACCACTTGGGGAAATATGTACCGTTTTCAGAAGGCATACAGAACAATTTTCAGGATTACTGACTGGAACTGATAATAACTGCAGTTGCTTTGTGGTATGTAAACTCATTACATTTCAAGTTTTGTATTGATTGTTTACACCACCCGTTAAAAACTCCAAATAAACAACAACAAAAAAAATGTAGTTGTTTAGTTAGTTGATCATGACTGCATTTGCATAGTAAAAACTTTTCAGAAATAGTTCTTGGAAATGAAGGAAAAAAATGTCATTTAATGAAAGGTAATTTTAATAAAGAAATTAAAACTGTGACTTCCTGAATATTCCTTTCAGCGGTGGTGCTGTTTCTAGAGGCTTGTACCACTTGCATTTATTTTTATTCTGTTATATCTGAATAACCTTAACACTGCCTTTTGTTGTTTCAAGTGAAATGAGAACCCAACTGAAATATACCTTTATGAACAGGTTTTGTTCAATATAGTTACATGCACTCTCAATTGTTAAGATGCAAAATATTTGTGAAGCCTTACAGTGGTTTGGGTTTATGAAGCCTTACAGTGGTTTGGGTTAGAGACCTTACCTGGGACAAAATCCTGAAGAAAGAAAGAAAGAAAAAAATTCCTAGGCAGAAAAAACTGAAAAACTGAAGTAAGGATGCTTCAAAAAAAAAAAAATTTACATTTGTAAGGTCCCTCAGCAGGTTAATTTCCCCGTGGCTGAATTTTGCCTTAATACTAGGGAATTAGGTGCATTGCCAATCCAATTCATACAGTGATTGACATAATTTTTGCTTCCCCGGTGAAGTATTGTAAGAGTACCCAAAAGGTATTACATACTGCCTCGACGCTTAACATGCTTTTTCTGAAATATTAGTTGGCAATGTTGGCTGCACCAGAAGCCCCTGTTCTTCCCGCACTTGCAGGTTTGCTTGTGAATTGTGTCCTTCTGAAGCTGATTAAGGCCAAGAACAGTGGTGTTACTCCTTGGTGCCACAAGCATAGGCAAATAGTGTGCCAGAAACACGTGATGGAGGCAAAGGATATTATAATGATGCCCTTCAATCTATATTCTATATATTCTATATAAGTCTATATTCTATATAATCTATATTCTATATATTCAATCTATATTTTTTATATACATGTATACACACATATACATATATATATGTGTGTGTATAAATATATATATGCGTGTGTATATATATATATATATATATATATATAAAATATATTATATATATATATCATAGACTAATAGAATTGTTCGTGCCAGAAAGGACCTTAAAGATGATTTACTTCCAACCCCCTTGCATGGGCAGGGAAACTTCCCACTACACCAGGTTGCTCAAAGCCCCATCCAACCTGGCCTTGAGGACTTCCAGACAGGAGGTTTCCACAACTTCCCTGAGGAAACTGTGCCAGTGTCTCACCACCCTCATAGTACTACAGATGGGGTATCACAAGAAAAATAGAGGAGAATCACCTCCCTCAACCTACTGGTCACTCTTACTGGGCTGCAAGTTCACATTACTGTGTCATGTTGAGGTTCTTATCAACACCCCCAAATCCTCCTCAAGCCTGCTCTCAATACTTTTTCCATCCAGACTGTATTTGTGCTTGGCCAGATGCAGGTGCAAGACCTTACACTTGACCTTGTTGCACTTCATGAGGTTAGAGCATGGGCCATCTCTCAAGCTTGTCAAGGTTCCTCTGGATGGCATCACTTCCCTCCAGAATGTTGACCACACCACAGAGCTTGATGTTGTCAGCAAACTTGCTGAGGGTGCACTCAGTCTCACTGTATCACCAACAAAGATGTTAAACAGCACCAGTCCCAATATCAACCCTTGGGGAAATCAGCTCATCACTGATGTCTGCTTGGAGATCGAACTGATGACTGCAACTCTTTGGGTCTGACAATCCAGCCAATTCCTTATCTATTCAGTGGTCCATCCATTAGGTCTGTGTCTCTCTGATGTAGAGAAAAGGATGTTGAGTGTCAAACACTTTGCAAAGATAGATGACATCAGTTATAGATGACATCATATGGATGACATCAGATAGATGTCCAGATAGATGACATCAGTTGCTCTTCTTTTATCTGCTAACTCTGTAACCCCATCATAGGTGGTCACCAAGTTTGTCAGGAGCAATTTGGTTTTAGTTGACCTGTGCTGGCTGCCACAGATCATCTTATTATCCATGTGCCATCAACATACTACATTTTATTATTTGTGTTATGATTTTTGAATACAAGATACTAAAGAAATGTGGGGAAAATGTAGCTATTCTCCATTTTTCAATTAAGACTATTGATGCCGTATAAACCTCAACATTCTGTAGTGTGTCTTCATAACTTTATTTTCCCTTTCCCAGGAAAAATAAAACCTAAAAAGGTTGCTCTCACTGTAATATATGCTCAGCAAGCTATAAAATGAGACCTACTCTGCCAGAAGTTCTGCAACATACTCATTTTACCCTGTCCTCTTTGCCATTTCAGTCTGCTGCGTAATGTACTAAAAGAACACTTACTAATTTTGCAAGATTACTAATTTTGGAAGATGCCCACTACTTTGAATGTGTAATGTAGTAGCATAGCTTAATAATTCCCATATTTTCTTTCTTTGACTGAATGTGAAGGAAGAGGACAGTGTGAGATGAAAGTCCTGATAACCTTTTTTCCAGACTTTGGAATGCAATCACTGTTCTCACTGTCATCTCTTCCCACACAGCTAATGAAGCACAACTAGGAACTGTACGAAAGATAAGGTGGATTCAAAGCTACACAGGTCTCCAGGACATACCTATGTTCTCTTCATGCCTGTGCCTGCGCATCACATGCCATTTTGCTATACTTTATATACTCCACTCCCACCACAACACTATCTCAACAACACACAAATGGTCTCAGTTCCCCCCTGGCGCTTTTTTTTTTTTTTTTTTTTTTTTTTTTTTTTTTTTTTTAAATAAATCTAGTGTGTAGGTTGGCATTTCTTATATCTAACACTGCAGTGTAAAATCTGGACATTCTGCCTAAGAATGAAAGGCTTTATCTCAGTGAAAGCAGAAAGCATCTTAAGAACTTTAAGAAGCATTTCAGGCAGTTTTTTAAGGGAAGTTTTCATTTTTTTTCTAACTTTGGACACAATACAAGCTACTATAGCTCTTATATCTCAGTAAAGAAAGTGTCTAAATTAGACTGCTGAAGACCTAATTAAAAACAAAAGCACATTGGTCCTTCAGAACTCATAAAAATAATACATTGATTAGCGTCAGGCCTCCAAATCCAAATCACCAGTCTAAAAAGGTCATACCAAACAGGACACAACAACAAAAAGATGCATCAAATGACCACAGATTTATTAGCCATATTCAGTGTGAGTACCTATAAATGGAGGGAACTGAAAACAGGCTTTTTGCCACAAAAACTTTTCAGACACAGCTGTATTGAGACCAAGAGCTAGTGCATAAGCCCTAGTTGCCTGTGGTGTTCTGTCCAGAGGAAAGAGTGACAACTATCTGAATGCACAGCATCTTCAGCTACTGCAAAATGACAGTTCCACTGAATTCACTTGTATTAAGTTTTCAGCTTGTCTAAATCACTCCAGGTACCGAGTTCAGAAAAGCACTCATAATGTCTATGTTGTGCAGTACAGTGACTCAGTCTTTCCCCTTGTTTCAGCTAGTAATTAATGACCTGTTTTGGAGAGACCTATGCGTTGCTTTCCTTTCTGCTCTACCCCTTGATACCAAGCAGTGAGACCTGGCTGAAGCTTTTCCTTATTCTATCCTGCAGCAGTCTCCTCTCTGTGCTCCTGGAGTGCTTGCAGGCTGCATGAGGTGGTGTGGAGGGGGAGGAATGATGACAGCAGCTTTTCCTTAGGTTAACAGAGACCTCAGCTTGTGTCGTGGAGAACATGAGACTGTTTTTGTAGAAAAGACTTAATAGGTGTCAAAAGACTGCAAATAGCTGTGTTTAATTGAAGATGCAGGCTTGGGTTTCTTCTTGAAATTAATTTTGTCTTAATTGAAATTAACAGAATTACATGCATGCAAAACTGGTGTAATGGAAGGGAGAGTTAGGCCCACTCTTTGAAGTGGTATATAGCTACTTTGGTGAAGAGCACTGGCATATTGCTTTTGCATTCAGTTCTAACTGGAAATGCTTTGGCTGATAGGCAATAAATTTAAAGCCAGAGCAGCAGCCTGGAAAGCAGACACCTTGAGTGCTCCCCTGCCATGTTTAGTTAATACACAGTTAATTGGGGGCATCATCTGATAGCGGCTCCAGGGAAAGATATTTCCCTTGTTTGAAAATAGGTCAGGAAGAAACCTGACATTTTCTTGACTACCTATTTGGTGTGCTTTACAGTCTGGGCAGCCTTCTCCAGAACATCTTCTGGGAATGAGAAATCTAAAAAGTGTCAAAGGAGATGGGACTCATTATTGTGCTAAATCAGTTTACAGGTTTCATCTTTTTGCGCCCCCCCCCTCTCCCACCCCAAGAACAAATGACTCTCTGGTTTTGCAGCCACAATGTTGTAAACATCTGATTAATTTCTCGGGTAATTCCCCCCTCTCCCCTTCCCCAAGAACAAATGACTCTCTCGGGTTTTGCAGCCACAATGTTGTAAGCATCTGATTAATTTCTTGGGTAATCCAGAGCAGAGAGGGGAAGTGACTTATTGGAGAGAACTGTTTCTTACTGACTGAGGAGATAGTGCAAGGTGTGGCTTTGGTAACAGCTTGGGCTGTAACTCAGAAGACACTCCTTGTGTCGTAGGATTGAAAAAGTTGTTTAAAAGCAGCACGTGCCTCTCTATTTTTGTTCACTTCATCCAGCTGCCCCAGTGAAAAGACCTAGTTACATGAATGAGTAATTTCTTACATTGCTCAATATTTGGTTTGAAACTCTGATGCAGATTTGAGCACCTGTTTACTCTTCCTTATGTGATGACTAAGTTTTAAAAACAAATACAGAATTGTTGAAATCTTGGTTTAAGTAGTTACAACAGGAACAGGTGGACATAAGGTCTCCTCCTCTCCAGAGGGAGACCTTATTGTGCTCTACAATTTAATTGAAGGCTGTAGTGAGCTGAGTGTTGGCCTCTTCTACCAAACAATGATAGGACACAAGGAAGTGGCCTAAAGTTCACCAGGGAAGGTTTAGACTAGATATCAGGAAGAATTATTTACTGAAAATGTAGTCAGGCACTGGAACAAGCCATCTGGGTATTGTCCTGAATGGGGGGTCTGTTACCTAGTGTGCAAAAATCCAACCCACACAGAATTGAGATACTTGCTTTAATATCCATTTCTGTTCATTCCCTTCTGTTCGATTTAAGAAAAGGGAGCAGGATGGTATTCCACAAAGAAAGCTCAATTTCCCAAAATATAAGTGCTACTTACATACCCAAAAACATGAAAAAGGACTAATGGTCCTATTTTATGGTGAGTTAATGGGTTATTGGTGCATTAATGCAGCATATCCAATTACTCAATTTTTTTCTGCCCAGTACTCAAGGCTGTCACCAAGGTTAGTTTTGGAAAGCACTACTTCCCATCCCTCTCATCTATCTGGCAGATGTCTTGCAGGCCTGTCTCAAGGCTAGGCTGTTGACTACTTGGAATGTGTTTTTCTCTACGTGTTTTTCTCTAATTGGAATCTGTCTTTGTCTAATTCTTACTATTTCACTGTTATGTGTATCCTACTTTTATTTTGCATGTCTCTTTGTTTCTCTCTTATGGTATGTTTCCCCAAATGTATGGGTTTTTCCCATGAAATTTTAGTTATTTCAATTGATAACTGAAATCGTGGGGATATGTTGGAGTCACCATCTCTACAGGTGTTAAAAAAAAGAAAAAACAAGCATAGATGTGGCACTTCAGGATGTTCTCTAGTGGACATGTGTTTTTTTCAGGGTTGATCGTTGCACCCTGAGTCCTTGGGACTACCTACCTACCTTCTAAATAGTGGAAAAAGAAAGAGAATTTAACCTGCTGTGCATGAAGACCATAACAAAAACAAAGCAGTACCAAATTAAAATGTTTTGAAAGCCTATAGATTTGGGGCAGCCTTTTTTTCTCTGTCCTGTGAGGTTCCTTTGAGCTGAATACTCCATCTCATATTACTTATTTCTCTCTCCTCCCTGCATGACCACAGGCACGTGATACGAGATGATGGGTGTGAAAATCACAGGGTATTAGCATCTGACTTCTCCATCTCAGGACAATCCTCACAACTGTTTCACATCTGAGGAGTGGGTAGCAGGGGCAGCTGCCACCACCCCTCTTTTCAGTGCTTTTCAGCAGGTCCTGACAGCCTGAGGGAAGGGGATTAGAGGAGGGGCAGGTGTCTGTGATCATTAATACCACAATAGGTTTATTTGTATTGTTAAATTTGCTGGGCTAATTCTTCCTGTTGAAGGACGGCTGTTCAGGACAGCTGAGGAAAGTGCTGTGCTTTTTTAAGGCTGCCCAAGATGTGGATGGAAGCTCACGCAGAAATACGATTTCTATCCCTGTGGCAAAGTCTGGCTGACCCCACAAGAAGAAACTAGTCACTGGTGTGGGTTTGCCTGTATTTGTATTTCAATTAAGTGTTATGTCCTAATTACCCAAACCAGTAGTTGTATCTTCCTCTAGAAAGGTAAACAGACCTGGTGCATGCTGCAGCATCATGAATCATGACTGCTCCAGGCGGCATTTATCATGGATGGGTGGATGTGCTTAAAGGGTATAGGTGTGGTTTATAACCACACTGCTCTGCTTGCTGGACTGTGTTTTGAAAGGTCGTATGATCTGTAAACAAAGAGTAAATTTTCTCAGGTTCTGGACTGACGAATTCAGCTGTTCTCATAGGGGCTGCCTAAAGCACGTGATCACAGCCATTCCCTGGATGCACTGAGGAATTCCAGTGTCTTCTGCCTCTTTTCTCAAGTGGACCTGTGCTTGTTACACAAAAATTGCTGGACAGGTGAACACAAAGGAACGACACAGACTTGCTGGACTTGGAGGAAAGGCATGTGCTAAGCAGAGCTCTCTGACAGAGATTGGTTTTTGCAATGTGAGGAAAGGAGAGAGGAACTGAAATGAGGTGGGGGTAAGGGATATGTAAAGATTTAGCCATGGTTAGTTGAAACAGGTTAGTTGAAAAGAGAAAGTGCCAAGACCAAGAGAAGTTACAGGATGAGGCTCAGTTTCAGTAACAGCACAGGTGTTAGGACATTATTTTCTGTCTATGCTGTAGCAAGCGTAGCATGAGCACTGTTTTATCATAATCAGAAGTTTTGGGATATGACTGCAGGGGTGAGGAGTGCTCAGCCGCATCCTTGTCCACTGAGTCTCAGTTGAAGATGCCTGTCCAAACTCCTTGAAATCAACAAGACCTCACAAAATAATTAACCCTGAGCCTCTGTACCTGTGCCGTGGAGTCTCATCTAGGGAAGCCACTCGAGGTTGAAGACAGGAATGGGAATGGGAAGACAAATGGTGTAGGACTTCAGACAGAGAGCCCAGCAGCAGGAGTGTTTCCAGCCTGCGCGCTCTGACTGAGTGTTAGAAATGAACTTTGAAAAATCACATTGTGAGCACACAGGAATGTTGCAATGTGAAGCAGATTGCTTTAGTCATTTTTTTGGCATGTAAAAAACCAAACTCCCCTCACCTCTTGTAGAAGAAAACATTGTTCATTAGGTTGACTAGATGCCTTTTTTTGGCATATGGTTTTTTTCCTTCTCTTTCTATCAATTAGTGAAAGAAAAAAGGCACCAAGAGTGACCCATCAAACAAGACCCAGCCTCTTAATTCCCAGTGGCAAAATGTGGCTTTTGCTCTGAGAACCATGCTTGCCTCCATACAGAAATCCTAAGAGTCCAAATCACCGCTGTTCCACTTTTCAGTAGGCATCTCTGACTGTAACTGATGTAACTCTGACTTATCCTAGTGTGTTCCGTCAGGATCTTGACGTTACTGCCTAAGGAAAAACTAGTAGTAGCTCCTTTCTACTCATACCACACCATGATGTCTGTGGCATCAGTCCCATCAAAGTCCTGCATTCAGAATATTTTTTTTTACCAATATGAAATAGTTTTGTTGATTCACTGCCTAGCACACAAAAGTTTCTTGAATTTTATCTGGGAGAAACCAAAGCAAGGATGGATATGGCATGAGCAGAAGTGCTGGTTCATCAGGCTGCTAGGGACTGGATGTGGAGGACACCAAAATAATGAAGGAACTGAGGCACAGATTAATGGAAGAGGAGTCCCCTGAGGACTGGCTAATGCACAGGAACCATGTCAGTCTCAGGAAGTCTGTGAACTGAAGAAGTCTAGAGGCTGTGAGGAGCACACTAGAGGGAAGTTAAAGATACCCATCATCTGTAGCTTATGCTTATGGCCACTGTTACAGGCAGGATAGTCCAGCAGAGCTGTTTATATAGATGCAAAAGTACACAGACTACACTGAAATAATAAGCCATTGAAAGAATGGAGCGTTGCTTTGAAAAATGCCCTACGAATACTTTTGAAGATCACAAAAATGACAGAAGATCTTAATCTTCTTACATTTTTAAAAATATTGCTCTGTTGCCCTCTCTTCTAAAATGTTCATATGTAGACATGGATTAATGACGTTGCTCAAATGTCTCTCATGAATAGCTATTGGCCTTTGTCATGTGTAAACATTTTAACTCAGAACATTTGTATAGTCTTTTAACATAAGTCCTAAGTGTAAAGTAATACATTTTTTAGGAATTCTGAGTTAGAAGGAAATTACAATACAAACTATAGAGGTAATTGTTTCAGAGGCAGTTTCTGCTTTTACAAGTGTTCTCACACCCATTTCAGTACTTGTGACTCACCACAGGGGCTGATACTGCCAGTGCCTTGGTGAGAGCTGACTGATTAAGCGTGGCTCAGTGTTTGGGTGCTCAGATGAAGATGTCATTGGGAATTGCCTCTGACTGACTAATTCGCCCTAGCTGAAGTGGGTGTTACGTGCCCAACTATACAAATTTTCTTTTGTGAATCTCACTGTACATTTCAGTGAATATCTTTGTGCTCTATCATCTGCCCTGTCCTGTTTATAAGACGTCGTTTGCCTGTGCACATATCTCTGCTATGGAAGATATCCTTGAAAGATCCCAATGACTTTTGCTTACCAGAAGCTGATGTAGTTGTTTTTTTGGGGAGGTCACTAATAGTCCAGCACAATGTTTTCCTGGCTCATGGAGCAGTGGGTAAAGTAGCTGGGCTTTGGCATTGTGGCACAACACTCACATAACAGACCAGTGTGGTTAAAACCAGGAAGGATGACTTCCGTTTTAAAATAATGGGGCACTGTATAAACAGTAGCACATGGGAACATTTATAGCATTAATCAGTGCAGTTAATTAAGGTAACTGGCATAATGTCACAAAGCAGTAATTAGCCTGAAACACACCTTGCCATGGTTGTGCTCTTTGTATCGACTCATAGTAAATCAGTACAAAAAATGAAACACCCACAATAAAAAATTCAAATTTTTTGTTGTGACAAAGCAAAACTCACATGCTGAATTGTTTTCTGTCTAAACTCTAAGAAACTGGAGGCAAAGCACAAATGGTAACTCCTGATTACAATTTTGTGATGGGGCTTTCTGCCAAACAGAAAGGAATTTCCTTTTCTTAAACATGCCCTGTATAAAAGCACCTGAGAGTTGATATCATCACTGGCAATATTACACTATCTGCATGCCTGGCACTGTTTTGACTGACTTACTAACAGTGGTGATTTAATTGCTCTGAGTCACAGAATCCAGATGCATACCCTTGCAAATAGTGTGTGTATATGAAAAAGTTCTTTTTAGATGGTGTGGTGAGTTGACCCTGGCTGGAATTTCAAATGCTCACCAAACCGCTCTGTCACTCCCCTTCTCAGCTGGACAGGGGAAAGAAAATGTAATAAAAGGCTTGTAGATCAAAATGAGAACAGGGAAATTGCTCAACAATTAACATCACAGGGAACACAGACTCAGCTTGGGTAATTAGTTTAATTTATTGCCGGTCAAACTCAGGATAGGATAATGAAAAAATAAAACCTAAATCTTTATCTACCCGTCCTGCTTTCTTCTTACCAGACTCAACCTTACTCCCATTTTCAATATTCTCCCCTGGAGTATCTCAGGGAGACAGGGAATGGGGGTTGCAGTCTGCTCATCATACATTGTCTCTGCTGCTCTTTCTAAACTGTGCTCTTCCCCTGCTCCATTGTGGGATCTCACTTATAGGAGACAGTCTTCCATAAACTTCTCCAGCATGGGTCCTTTCCACAAGATGCAGTCCTTCAGGAACAGGATGCTGCAGTGTGGGTCACAAGTCCTGCCAGCAAACCTTCTCCTGTTTGGGGTCCTCCCTCCACAGGTCCTGCCAGGAGCCAGCTCCAGTGTGGGCTCTTCACAGGGTCACAGGCTCCTTCACAAGCATCCACATGCTCCAGTGTGGTGTGGCTCCGTGACCAGGTGGATATCTGCTCCCCTGTGGACTTCCATGGGTAGCAGGGGCACAGCCTTCCTCATCATGGTCTTCACCATGGGCCCAGGGGAAATCTCTGCTCTGGTGTCTGGTGCATCTCCTCCTCCTCCTTCTTCTTCTTCACTGCCTCTGCTGTCTGCAGGGCTGTTTCTCTCACATTCTCACTGCTTTCTCTGACTGCTGTTCTGAAGTAGTTTTTTTCCCCCTTCTGAAATCACAGGTACTACCTCTGCTGTTCAGCCTTGGTTTGTGGTGGGTGCATCTTAGAACTACTTGGACCTGGGTTTAGACCTGAGTGTGGGGAAAGTGTTTGGCTTCTTTTCACAGAAGCCACTCCTGTAGCTTCCCCACAACTTCCCCTACAGAAATTGCTTTGCAGACGCATTACAGAGGGTTAGTAATAGAGAAACAAAAAAAGTAATAAGAGAAGCAATCACCTATAGTGACACTAAATCTGACCAATTCCAAGGACACCAATTAGGCTTTTGCTTATGGACAACCATCTCTCTTCTCTCTCTTTCAGAAAGAAAGGAGGGACATAAACTGACCATGTTAGTTAATTAATATAGACATTGAAATTTGAATGAAATTTATATCCATAGTGTATATACAGTGTCATACTAGCAGTATTAATCTTTTCTCTTCTTCATTGTATAAGTTTGGCAATGAAGTTTTGATTTTACAAATGAAATCCAATGAAAAAGTAGTATGTTACTACAAAAATAGCTTTTGTATTAGACTTAATTTAAAACTCTAGCTGCAAAAGTCATCTGATATGCTGATATTTCACCTTCCTGGGTTGTTTTTTTTTGGTTTTGGTTTTTTGTTGTTTTTTTTTTTTGGTCTGTCCATGCCCATTGTCCTTCCCCCAAAAATGCACTCTTATACATAATTCATATACATATAAATATATGTATAAGGTCTTTTATACATAAAACACAGCAACACAAATTAGCAAGATTCCCCTGTTGCATTTTCTGATTGAACAGGCTCTACTGAGCAACTTCTTCAACTCTTACCATAATGAAATCTATTCATGTTTCATCTTATCAAAATTAGTCTTTTTGGTTGAAAAGAGTGGATGTGATCCATATATCATTTTTAAAATCTAAATTATCAGAGCAAGAAAAAGGAATGAAAACAAAAGGAGCAAAGGAGAGACTGCTTTCTTAGAATAAGCTGAAAAGAAGGTCAGAGAAAGAAATTTATATCAGGCTCATTAAATTTAACTGAGCAAAACAGATAAGGACAGGGAAAGATGAGAAAAAAATAATTCATACAAAAGATCTGAGATTTGCTCATTGCCTCCTTTGTCCCTTTTTTAGTTTTCAACCTGGTTTTCTATGGAATTTTATGTTCAAACCAGAATAATGAACTGAGGGGTCCAGAAGTGGACACAGTAGTCAAGGTGTGGCCTCACCAGCATTGAGTACAGGGGAAGAATCACTTCCCTGGACTTGTTGGCCACACTGTTCCTGATACAGGCCAGGATACAATTAAATTAAAAATAAACATTACCATCTCATTAATGTGTGCCAGCCACAACTGTTCTGAAATCATAGGTCTAAATACTAATACATAGATTTTTTTATACATACTTTCTAGCACTTGTGATTTTAAGAACATATTTATGGGGTGGTTATAGGAACTATTCTTTTGAAAGAAAATCTAGGTAGGCTCTGATGACTGAAAATAACTGAATATTGTGAAACCTCAAAATAAATTTCTAGTGTAGCAATGTTATTTTTGGCTACTTGTTAAAGACCAGGGATGGAAGAAAGAAATAGAAGAAAATACAAAATAATTTTTGCCTATGCCAAAATTGAACTAAACATGCATCTTTTGAGTTCTGAAATACGTATTTGCATTTCAGTTTTATTTGCATTTCCAATTTTGCCTAATCAGGATAAAAAAATGCTAACATAATAAAAGTAAGACCACAATTTTTCTGGCCAGGCACCAATCACCAATTCAGTACATGACACATTAATTCTGTGGGAAAAATGCATATTTTCTGGTAGTTGAATTTTTTCATAGCGTTATGGGTTTTTAGGTTTGTGTATAATGGGCCCTCCACTTGCTGTGGGGATTGAAATGTGAAAAGGGAAAACCTTGAGAGATCATAAAAAATGACTGAACTTTGGGGTAGACTTGGATGTTTTAATTTAAAGTCATTGCTCTGTGTGCAATGACAGTGACAGGCCAGCCTCTGTCTGCTGGGAGGACACCCTTTCCACAGATGGGTAAGAGAAAAAGGTTGCCTCTGTGGTTTTATTGCCAGTGAGGCAGAGCCTCTTGGTTATCTCCCTTCAGTCTGCAGTTCTCTTCTACACACAGGGCAAGTGAAATTTGCATATTTTAAATTTTTCTAAAGAAGTTTTAAAGAACTTGCCCATGAGCTCTTAGAAATAGAAATGTTCTGAAATGTCACAATGAAAAGGTCCTTCGTGATTTACAAGCAGAATATCCTTCAATAGTAATTGCTAGTTGAATTGTGCTCACAATTCATGGCTGCTGACAATGTGGCTGTGAAAAAGGTTGTGTTTGGAAGATGATTTGTATTGGCTGTATTTTGTAGTTACTCAGTGGTGTTACTGTCTATAAGATATGTGAGAGAGTAATGGAGATTAAAAGTACTTTATTTGCAGTACTGAAATTAAATAATGCTTTTTATATTTGTGATACTGCAGAGAGCAGAATATGACCCAGAATGTCCCCATGGCAGGTATAGATGAAAATCCTGAATTTGAACATCATAAACATTTTAGTGAGGCTCTGTGATGTGGTAATGAATTTCATGTCTTTCTTTCTTATGACAACAATCTGATCTCATTTGCACAGTTTACTAAGCATGTTCTTTAGAGTATGTAACACACTGGTGAAAATGAAATCAAGTTAGATGAAAACCTCAAATCTCTGAAAGATATTTACCTGGTTTCAAGCACAACCTCCTTTAAGCAACTTACATTTTCCTCTGTGTTAGAAGAGAGGACAATTTAAATCTTCCTTACTTCCTGATCCCTTCCAGAAAGCTCCAGAAAAAAAGCTTTGTCTCCACATCTCTGCTCAGCTTCTCCATCTTAAATTCAAGTATTTACATGAAGATAATAAAAAATATTCTCCGTGATTTGAATGAGATGAAAATGTAACGTAAATTTAAGCCCTTGGCAAGATCTCATTGATGGTATCAGAGCTCATTTGCTGAAGCCTGGGTCTTCTCCAGTGCTACCTCTCCACGTCCAAGTATATAGGTGGCCATGCTAGACAGCTTTGACCTCAGTACATTGCTTCTGCCCATTGAGCTATTTTGCTGCAGCCTGACCACTAATTTTGAGCTCAGTGTTGCTGGTAAAAGAATACTCTTTAAAGAAAAACTACAAAATGTTGGATCCTAGGAGAAGAAAAAAAGAGTCTCTGCATTCAAGGTAGAGCTCTGCTGCTTATATTTCTAAACACTTCACAGGATCACAGAATTATCAGAGTTGGAAGGGACCTCTAGAGATCATCTAATTCATCTCCCCCTCTAAAGCAAGATGACCTAGAGCACTTACACAGGACTGCATCTGTGTGGGTTTTGAATATCTCCAGAGAATGGGACTCCACTTCTAGTGCCTTGTCACCCTCATACTAAAGTTTTTTCTTATGTTTAAATGGAACTTCCTGTGTTCCATGTTGTGCCCATTGCCCCCCATCCTGTCACTGGAAATAGTGAGAAGTGTCGAGCTCTATCTTTCTTGCACCCCTCCTTTAGATACTTTTAGACATTGATAAGGTCTCCCCTCAGCCTTCTCTTCTCGAGGCTAAGGAGTTCGAGCTCTCTCAATCTTTCCTTATAAGAGGAAAATGGCTCCAATCTGCCAATCATCTTTCTTGCCCTCTGTTGGACTCTCTCCAGTAGTTCCCTTTCTCTCTTGAACTGGGGAGCCCAAAACTGGATGCAGAGAGCAGGGCAGGGTAGAGGGGGAGAATGACCTCTCTCAGCCTACTGGCCACACTCTTCTTTATGCACCCCAGGATTCCATTGGCCTTCCTGGCAGCAAGGGCACATTGCTGGATAATTTACTGTCTATCAGGATGCCCAGATCCTTCTCCACTGAACTGCTTTCCAGCAGCTCAACCCCTAGTTTATATTGGTTCTTGGGGTTCTTCCTCCCCAGGTGCAGGACCCTACACTTTCCCTTACTGAAAATCACCTCCCTCACTGTGCTGTCTCTGTTGTGCTTGATGCACCCCATGACACAGTTGGCCCTTTTGGCTGCAAGGACACACTTTTGACTCATATTCAGCTTGCCACCAGCCCAGATTCCCAGATGTCTTGCCACAGGGCTGCTTTCCAGCTTCTTGTCCACCAGTCTGTTTGTATAACAAACTCACTCTTGTTAAATTTAATGCAATTGGTGATTGCTCAGGCCTCTAGCCTATCCAGATGTCCCAGTAAGTCCTCTATGCCCTTGAGAAAGTCCTGGTTTAGTACCATCAGCAATCTTACTTAATGTACATTTGATTCCTTCATCCAGATCACTTATAAAAAACTAGGGAGAATGGCTCCAAAATTGAGCCCTGGGAAATCACACCAGTTAGACTGGTCATCAGTCTAATGTAACCCACATTCACTCTTAAGCCCAACTTTAAGCCCAGCGTCTCAGGCAGTTGCTCACTCAGTACATTAGGGCTAGATATGTGCTGAACTTTTTGTCCAGAAGGATACCGGGGCAAAAAGTATCAAAAGATTTACTAAGATAAAAAAAAAAGCAGAACTCTATATCTTCTGGGTTACTTTTGTCAGGTAGATCGATGACCTTGCCATAAGAGGAAATTAAATTGGTCAAGCAAGACTTTCCTTGCATGAATACATGCTGGCTATGACCAATGACTGTGTTGTCTCTGAAATGTTTTTCAGTAATTCCCAGAATAACCTTCTCCATAGTTTTACCACGCACTGGAGTGAGACTGACAGGCCTGTAATTGCCAGAGTCTTCTCTCTCACCCTTCTTGAACACTGGGACAAAGCTTGTCAACTGGAACCTCTCCAGAGTCTCCAGACCATTGAAAAATAATGGAGAGAGGCCCCTTGATGACATCTGGCAACTCTTTCAGTATCCTGGGATGAATCACATCAATCCTCATAGGTTTATGTGCATCTGGTTGGAGCAGCAAGTCTTGAACAAGTACAGGGTTGGCTGGAAGGTTTTAATCCCCCACTCATGGTCTTCCAATACAGAGCCAGGCTGGGCCCATCATCGGTGTTGAAGACAGAGCTGAACAGGAATTAACTGGCCTTACTATGTCTACCTGCATGTTTGAGACATGATTAACCTTATCAAGCAATGGGCCAATCTTGTTGGATAGTTTTTGGAAGAAAATGGACATGTGAGCAATCCTGACTACTTAGCATTATCCACAGTGAGCTAAGAGCCTTGAGGCCCATCCGCAAGGTTACTAAAAGATCAGCTATGTGCAAAAGATAAGGGCGTTGGCAGCAGAAAAGAATAACAGGATGGGAAAGCATCGCATAGACAGCACATAAACAGTTGTATTTACACCAGATAGATAGTGCCCTGTGGCCTATGAAAAAGGTGTTGTACCAATCAGCATTAGGCTTATATTATGCTATCAGCCTGACTGTGTCTGTAAGGGCTACCACTACTTTCAATAAACAGCAATACTTTGATTACATCAATCTGCATGTTGTCCACTGGTCGCCTGCACAATCTTATCTCTGTTTCTCTTTTTGTTATTAACATACTAAGAATGGTCTTTCATTGTCCTTCACAGTGCTGGACAGCTTCAACCGTAGTTAATCTTTGTCCACATGCATTTTCTTCCTACATAGATTTCCTGGTTCTGTTGGTGTCTGCTGCATGATGTTCCCAGTTGAAGTCTGGGATGCTAAAGTCATTGATGTAGAGATACACCTCAGTACCCTGTAGAACATTTCATTGCTGTCATCATCCTGGCTGGTGGTTGATAGTCGATTCCCACAACAACATTCGCTTTATTTGCTTTCCTCTTCATCCTTACCCATAGGCTCTCAACCATGTCATCAAGCTGTAAGCCCCTACCTTACTGAATGTGCCCCCCCCCCCCTCCTCTATTCCTCCCTTGTCTCTTCTGCTCCTACAGAGCCTATAATTCCCCCATGGCACACCAGTCACAGGGCTCATTGCATCAGGTGCTGCTTGCTTATGGCAGTCATGTTGTGGCTCTGGGCTTAAACTTCTAGCTTTTCTTGCTTATTCCTTTTTTACCTTTATGTACTTGGACAGAAATCTTCCAGTTTGATGTTGAGGATGTGGGTAATAGTCAGATTTAGAGGGGTGATCAATTTGTGTGAGTGAGTATTACACTAAACTGTGTATTAGAGTTATTTTAAAACTCTATTATAGAAGAGGGGATGAGTGAATGGCAAGGTCAGTATATTTGAAAATGCATATTTACTCCTGTCCACTTGCCTGTCTCTGTATTTATGTCTGTCTTCTCTGTATCAGGTTGTTGGTATGCAGGTTTACAAAATGTTTAATATGTTTAAGTCTTACAGCCACATTAAGGTTTTTGTACACATGCCTTCTAAATATAAACCTGCATTTTATTGTAGATGGAAGAAGGGATAAAACACATTTTTTTCCTTTTCTTTCTAGTTCATATTGTCAGGTAGTGCATTTTATGCACCTTAGAATCCTTTTACTGTTAGAAGCAACAGCAAAAAAAATGAGGTTCATGTGTAATATCAAAAGTGGACTGTCTTCAGAGCCCTAATCTCTGGGTGTTAGATGCAGTCTGGGTGTCATCCTGAAATTGTTTCCTTTAAGCCATAAAAGCACACTGAAACTTAGGAGAACATTTACGTAACTGCCATAATGATCAAGAATCCTATTTTATCTCTGCCATCCAAATGGTTGATCAGTTTGTATATGACAGGTCATGAAAAGTAAAAACAAAACTGAAGTGGTGCAAAAGTAATGTGGTTTAACTTCGTGCTCGCTATTTGCTAGGTATAAGTCAAGCAAGTCTAAGTTGGGTGCTTCCCTGTTGAGACCGTGATTTTTGGACCGCACGTTTTATGAACTGAGCCCTTTGCTTTTCGGGTGCGACTGACTCACATTTGTTGCCATCTGCTGATAGCAGATGAAACTGCAGCTTCCCCGGAGAGGTCTTCATGGCCTGGAGTTTCTCACCACAAATTGTAATCCAAATAGTTAACAACTCCCTTATCAGTCCATCTATCTATCTGTGGCTGTCTGTCTGTCTGTTTGTCTATCTGTCTATCTCTATTTGTCTGTCTATCTATCTATCTACCTATTATCTATCTATCTATCTATCTATCTATCTATCTATCATTTATCTACAAGCTAGAGATATGACATACCAATCATCAATACTGCCTATGTTTTTAGCTTTGTGTGTTTCTACAGTGTTATTTTTGCTAATAAATGCTAATAAAACTGTCATTCTTTCCCAGAATTTGGCCTAGTGACCTTCATCTGAACTGTGTGATATTGCATGCCAGTCACTGAAAATGGACATTGAAATTATCAAGGTACTAGGAAACATAAAAAGAAAAAGAAAAGAAAGCTCTTTCCATGCCTTGTGCATGGGTCCCTGGGTTGACTCTCACTCTGGGGAGCCCCACCTGTGTCTCCTCTGTGGGACGTAGAGACGTGCCCACTCTGTGGGATGTGATATTTTGTTTGGCCCCCACATCTGGGGGGCTGTGCCCACTTTGTGAGACGTGACAGTGCTGCTCCTTGTGACCCCCACACCTTGTGGGGGTGTGACATTTTATTGGTGTCAGAAGTGGGATCTCTGTGAGAAGTGGTAAGTAGGACTGTAGAAAGGGGGTAACTGTATAAAGGAGAATCAGTTTCTTTGTCAGAAGGTCATGGCAGTTCGAGTTGTACCTCATATTGATTGCTCCCCACTGTTAGATTTGTGGAAAGATTATAAAGAGCCAAAAGGACATAGTTGGGCTGGTGAACACTGGCAAAACCCATCAATTGTAGTAGAATGCATAAGAGATTTGGCAAAAGAAAATAAGTCTAAACCCAGTAAGAGAAAAGCAGTGATCTGTGGTGTCTTGGGAACTGCATTAATTGAAGCTCAGAAAGACAAACATGTTGTTGAATAAAAAAAAGAGAGATGATAAGGATGATAAGCCTCATCATAGGCTTAGGAACTGGTTGCAAAACTTCAGGCAAAATTAGAAGTAGAGCAAGCAAAATGGTGGCAAGCTGAGAAAGAGTTAATTGAGGAAAAGCGACTTAGGAGGAATTTGCAAAACAGTTTGCAGGATGCTTTTATGAGGGAAAAACTATTAAAATTAGAGCTGGCTTATCAATCTAGGGAGGATGAGCTGGAGAGGCTCTAGGGAGGCACACCTGGTGAGTGAGCCTGGCTTTTCTAGTTTGTCAAAAGAAAGTGAACTTATCTAAAGAGAAGTTTGTTCCTATTTTCCCTGGGAAGAAATGGAGGAAGCAAAACCCAAATTTAATCCTTCACCAAAACTCCAGCCACTCATAAAAACTGACGTTACCGCTAAACAGATGGCCTATAGTGGAACTGGACTTGCAAAACTGTAAGAAAAGTATAGCAGGCAAACCAAAGAAACTGAAACTGAGTATGAGCAGAGGGTTTTCCTAACTGGAGAAGACCAAATAAAATTCACAGAGGAGGAAGCCCAGTGATACTGGGGTCCTTGTGTGTTCCTAACTGTAGATGATGAATAGGAACCTTGGTCCCTAACCCAAAGAGTAGCACATTGGTCTGGAGGGTTCAGAGGGGAGACCCCACTGCCATTCATTCTCCCGGGTTAAATCAACTCACTGAAAGTACACAAAAGGCAGCTTGTCTCCAGCTGGTGCCTTACAGATGCCTTGAGCCTTGTCAGCCCTCTCCCATGTTAATATTTACCAATCCAGATAGAATGTCTTCTTTAATTACAGGACTACCTGATTCACTGAAGCTCCATGCAATACAAATTCAAGACAGAACTGCTAGTCTGGGAGGTCCTCAGGCAGGACCTGATCTTACCTGGGGAGAGATTGCACAAGAACTGATTAATTATGGTCGACGTGTGGGGTTCACTGGAAAGGAGACAAAAGGTCAGGCTGTTATCTGTAGGACTGAACTAAATAAGAAGTCTTTCCAGTCCCAAGATGGAAGCCTTGAAGAGAGAACCAAAGTTGATCAGATAAAAATATGGGAGGAAGGATCAAGAAAGGATATTCCTCGACATTTAATGCATGGAATGCCGCTCTCTAATTTGCAAACACTGGTAAAGCTGTGGAGGTGAGTAAATGAGGGCACACGGAACAATGAAAATGTGCCAAAGCTAACAGATAAGAATCCTCAGAGGGAAGAAAGTGCAGCCACTGTCTCAGGGGTCAGTTATTCCTACTGCCCCCAGGGAGGAACCTGCTAGCCCTTTGAAGTTGGGAAACTCCCTGTGCCATCCCCAGTAAGTGATACAGGGAATGGCCAGTGGGTGCACTTGTGGAGGCTCACTGAAAATGAGGAGGGGGATCTACTACTAACTTTTCCTCTTGGTCCTTTCAAGACTCCGGTCACATTTTTGGTAGATACAGCAGCACAAATGTCTGCTTTAAATGCCAGCACTGCTGAACGAAGTAGGGTAGTCCCTGACAAGAGGCAGACACAGGGCAAGGATGTGTTTGGGTATTCCAAATCCCAGGCTACAGCCCAAGTAAAATGCTGGTTGCATGGCGATACCACTCCCTCCATAACCAGTATGATATTAGGTGTGTTCAGCCTTCACTGATAGTGTATGGTTAAAAGGTGATGGCGCAGCATGCACAAACTTTTGCATCATAGGCTTAGGAAATGGCACGTGGTAAGGATCTTCAATGTTTTCGTCAGTATAGATCACATCTTGCACAGCCAATTCTTCCAGATACCTGATAGCTTTTTCAAGTGTGGGTGCTTTGATCTGTGGCCAGTCTATTTTCTCTTTATGGGGATATCTCTACCTTAGAGCTGACAAGAGTCATTTCCATAAGCTGGTGGTTCCAGCCTTTTCCCCAAATGCCTGATCAATACCTGCATCTTTGGCCAGAGATCCCAATTGCCTGACTTCTCTTTGAGTTTATGTTATGGTAGCAGCCCCATCATTCCAGCATAAGAGTAACCAAGTGAGAAGTGGTTCAGCTCTTTTTCAGGTTCATCTGGTCCTTTCTCAGAGTACACAAGTCCCTCATGGAATAGGACTGAACATGTACTTCTGATTCTGAGTCCTCCTCAGAGAACTCTGCTTTAGCTGCTGTACGAGGAGAGGCAGCATCCTTTGTTTCCTCTATCATCTGCTCATCTCATTCAGACTGTGAAGGGTTAAGTCTAATTTCTGATTTCCATCTTTTTCCTTTTCTCCTAGTCATAGGGTCAAGGAGTATCTGTGTGGGCTGAGGGGGAGAGGCTCTGGTGAGCAGCACTCTCTGTGGGGGTGGAGGAAGCAGCTGCAGATGCAGCAGATACTCTGGTGATGCTCACAGGCCACATCTGAGCTGTGCCCTTGTGTGAGGGGGGGAGAGAAGCAGCTGCGGGGGCAGGAGTGGGGGCGTGGGGGTGCTCTCTGTACCAGGGGCAGCTCTCACTCTCCAAACAGCAACTCTCAGCCTCTGAAAAGGCATGCTCATTCTCATGACTGTGGTTTTTCTCTTACTCCTTACCAATATATGAGAAAAATTAACAACACCCACCAGCAGATTGAAAAATAAAATGCTATTGCTACTAAAATCTGGTGGAGTTAGCTCAAAATAAGATGGAGTGGTATAATTTCCCAAATTTATACTGAGTATGATGTATATGGGATAAAATACTCTGGCTGTAACTATAAACATCGAGAGTTATCAGTCCTAGAAGCAGACACTCACTGAGAAACTTGCTGTTAATTTCAGCAAGTGCAGCTACTTAAAAGAGACCTAGATGAAAGCAAAAGTACAAGACAGAAAATCACCTTTATCCTGGCCCGAACCAGATGGGTAGCTGTCCACCAGGAGAGAAACCATACAGTTCACATTCTGATTAATCAAGTAGACTTTCTTACCCATTTTGCTCTTTTAGCTGAGGAAGAAGAGAAAGAAAAGGAGGAAGAGAAATGGGGTTATCTCTTAGAGTGGCTACATGTTAAGTGTGCCTGTTCTGGAGTAAAAGATTTGTTAAGAGAAGCTGCAAGCAGAGGGTGGCCTGTCACCCGCAGGGCGTGTGAAATGCTTTTCTCTGCTTGTGGTCTGGTGCCACACTAGATTAGAAAAACACCCTCTACAAGATCCCCCGCTTCTTTTACGTGAAGGAAAAGGACTTTGGGATACCTGGTAAGTGGACTATGTTGGTCCCTTTTGGAAATCAGAAGGGAAACAATATGTATTGGTAGGAGTAGAGGTAGTATCAGGATTAGTACAAGCAGAAGCTTTAACACAAGCAACAGGAGAAAGTACAATAAAAGGACTAAAAATCTGGTTTATCTTTCTACCCAAACCAAAATCAATTCAATCTGATAATGATACTCACTTTTCTGCTAGGATAGTCCAACAGTGGGCAAAACCTGAAGGAATTCAGTGAGTATTCCATACTCCCTATTACCCACAAGAAAATCGGATAGTGGAAAGAACAAACAGTCTTCTTAAACAATTCTTAAGACCCCAGGATTCAGGGTGGTCAGACTGACTCTGAGATGCAATGACTAAGTTGAACGATTGATGGGGAATAAATGCTTGTCCACGACTTACAGCATTTTCTCCTAAAGCACCAACTATTGTCCCCCGAAATGATGGACCTGATGATCCCAGGAATCCTTTGCACTATCTAGGACAGCCAGGGCTAGTAGCCAGTGCTAGCTGGTTGCACGCCCACCATCCAAGGACCTGAACTTCCCACCAAGATCATTGCTGGATTCAAGGGTAGTGATATCTTCTCTATCTCTTCTTTATCTTTATCTCTCTCTGCCTCTCTCTCTCTCTTTCTGTCTCTGTTTTTAACCTCATCTCAGCAACTGAGCATAACATGGTTTCTACCTTTGTTAAGTTTTACTACCCATTGCTTTTTTAAGTATTGCTAGTTGTAAACTGTTCCTTTGACAGCTTCCTTGAATTTGGCTAAATTGTAATCCATTGCTTTGAAAGTACCATCATTTATAATTCTGCTAGTTGTAATCTCACATGATTTATAATCTTACTCACTTTTAAGTAAAGTTGTATTTTATACAAGACTCCTGAGTAATAACCTTACTCCTGAGTAAGGAGAACTCCCGAACTTAATGTCACTGAATGGGTTGTTAAAAGAGATTAATGAGAGAAGGATTGGGCCCAGCCACACCAAGCTCCTCTCTGAGGGAGTTTAGAAAGCAAGGGGGTCCAGTCTGAATCTCCCTGGGTCGACCCTCGCTTTGGGGAGCCCCACCTGTGTCCCTTCTGTGGGACGTAGAGTCGTGCCCACTCCGTGGGATGTGATATTTTGTTTGGCCCCCTCATCTGGGGAGCTGTGCCCACTTTGTGAGAGGTGACAGTGCTGCACTCACCTGGTGGGCTGCAACAGCTTGTGTGAGAGCAGCTCACTTGCAGGTCATAACTGGGTGTATTCCTGTATGGTCTGCCCTAGGTGATTCTGCTTGGGCAGGAGGGTTGGAATAGATGGTCTCTAGAGGTCCCTTCCAACCCTGAACATTCTATGATTTCCTGATAATGGTGCAGTTTTCTGTAAATGTTCAAATATTGCATTTTGGCCAAATCATAGTAATTTTAAGGCAAATGTTAGTTTCTGATGTATTTAGTGATATTTTTTCAAAGTTGCAAATAATTCCTTCAAGAGTGCTTAGCTTTATATCTTTGGTTTCAACGAGAATGTGACTTTATGGCTTCAGGCATGTATTTCAAACCTTTGTTTGTGTGTCCAAGGTTGGAACATGCTAGTATTTTTCCATTTATGGTTGCTTGCATATATGCATGTATTTTTGCAGGCCTTCAAGTTTTGTTTTCAAAACATTTTATCTTATTTCATTCTTGGTTTGGCCTGTGCTCACTTGGTACAAGAATATTTACTTCCTTCTTCATTTGAATTTCTGGGTTTATTTCTCAAGAGATCATTAATCATTTAGGAAATGTTAGCCTGCACTTAACTGGTTAAAACTTTAACCTCTTATATGAGGTTGTCCAGGATTTCCAAATAATAAACTTATCACCACTTAGCAGCTGTTCAAGAGGTCAGTGGGGAATGAATTACTAGTTTTAAAAAAAGGGACATCCATGTGTAGAAGACTGATACAATCACTGGCACAGATTGGAATCTATCCTGGTATATCAGCTCACAAAACTAAAGCTGAATTTGTTAAAAAATAACTTTTTACTCAGATGTTAATATCCTATAACAAATATGAGGCAAAAGGTGTTATGGAAAACTTGCCATGTGAGTAGTTGAAAAAAACAAAAAAGTTGAAAAGACTTTAAGTATGCTGTTATTTTTTTTCCACTTCGTGGAAACAATTTTCTTTCTGTTCTTCCAGTACTAGGCTTTTCCTGGTATTAAAATAAAGACTGCTGATGTACTTAGTTTGTTTGACCTTGATCTGTCAGAATACTTACTAGCTCCTGGGAGTAGACACTGATTGCATTGGAGAACTAAAGGCAGGGTTATTAATGCACTGAAGAATTTGTCATCAAATTGACTACCTGTTGGACTGTTAATCCCTGAACTCCAGCCTTTCATTTGTATTGTATTTTCTTGATCTTACAGGCAATGTGAAACAGAGAGATCTGAATAAACTGGTTTCTCTGGTTAAAGGCACCATGTCCTCAGTCATTCTCCATATATTTTTAAAATTTATTTATTTATTTATTTAACTCAGGGATTTTTTTATTTGCTGAAGCTTCACATTAAAGATTTTACTTTTCAGTCTCTGACTGTTATTTGATGTGGTTCTGATGCTCTTTGCTCCATCAATGCTCAGGAAAAAAAAAAAAAAAAAAAAAAAAAAAAAGAAAAAAAAAAGGAGGTGTCATTGTTGGTTTTTTTTGCCACTTCCCATGAGACCCGAGGAATCACAGCAGGGTACAGATGATGAGTAGGGAATATGTGGAGCTTATTATGGTCATAATGCCTTCACCAGAGATAGACAGGTCTGCTCCAAGAATATGCAATGGTAAAAGTCCAAAGAGAGTGGTTCCTGAAGGTTATTTCAATCTTCTTTCAAAGTTCCTTTAACATGCTAAGGACAGTTTTTAAGAGGTGTCAGCTGTGCCTGCTTAGTCCTTTGTAAACAGGCTGTCTGAAAAATGCAATGTAACATTAGAGTGGAAAGTAGTGACTATTGAACATTATGTTCTCTGAGTTATAATGTCTTATGCAAGTATTATCTGGTGTAATAAAGCACATTAAAGTGGACATGGAATTCAGCATGAACTGATCTGTGATTTACATGCAGCTTTTGTGGTGTTGAGACATAAAATCTCAGGATTTTAGTTCTCCCAAGTACATTCTACCTCAAGTAGTCTATGGAGGCTGACTTCTGTTCCACCCTTTTTGAAGCTCCAGCTGCACTTACTATACAAATGAATACTTCAGACATCTAACAGTTAGTAGTTTTTGAAAATCTTATTTTATAACAAATGAACAATAAATTGTTGTGCCAAGAAGTAAATCTGGAGCCCCTCCATTGAATGCAGCCACAGCTAAGCAGCAAATGCAATTATCTGAACAGTGTGTCCATTTGCCAGCATAGCAGGTGCTGTGAGCAATCAGCCATAGCTGGCAGCGTGTGGTATCAGATGTAACTGAAGAAAGCAGCTGTATTAACAACCATTCAGTCAGACATCCATTTTGGACAGGATAAAGATAAGAATATAAATTGAAGTAGAATTACGTAATTCCAAGTAGCATTGTCATTAAAGGAAATACATATACGTGTGTCTGCAGATGAACTTCCCAAATGCTCGCAACTACAAATTTTCATAGGTGGTTTAAAGAACAAAGCAAATGCACATGTAGAAACTCTGCTGAATATTTCCCCTTCTAACAACAGGAACAAAAAAATACTTCAGCAGATTTCTAATGAATGTTTAAGAAGTTAAAGTTGTTTTTGACATTTTCATAGAACATTCTGGTTAATGATGGAGACAAATAGAGACAGTGATGAAGAGCAATTTTGAGCTGTAGGTGTTTTCTCTGTGAATACCCATGCATCACCAGAAGAAAGTTACTTGTGTTTCTATTACAATGCATTCACTGATCAGTGTTCAAAAGGTGAATCTGTTGATTTGGAAATTAATACTCAAAAAAGATGTGAGTTGGCTCCGGAAAATTTCTTGCGTGAAATTGAGCAATCTGACTTGTCACTTTCCTGTGCCTGCCTGTCCTCATCAGGGTCCCTCCCCCAGTGCTGCTTTTACCACCCAATGCTGCTTGCAATTCTGTGGGATGGTGAACCCTGGTGAGGTTCTGGCCCTGGTCCCTCAGGCCCCTCCCGGTGAAGCTTCGTGCTGCTCCTAGACACGATCAACATAATCATCCACTTTGCTGAGAAAAGATGTGGGATAATGAGGACAGTATGAAGTGACTTACCAGTTAATGCTGTTCAGGCTCACCTGACTTGTTTAGATGCAGCAAGCTAGGGGAAGATCAACATTAATTATTATATTAAATAGAAAAACGTATTTTAATTGGAACAGATACAGTTCTAGGACTTAAGCTGGTTTTTGCATCTGATTCCAGGAGTGCTTGATTTTACCACAGGCCTCAGCAGGGAAGTATATGCATTTTGTGTGCTACAAAGCAAAATGGTATTTTAAAAGCCCATCCTGAAAAGAGTCACCTATAGCAACAGAGTCTGGCAGCAAATGATCTATTGCCCCTTTTTGTGATATTTTTAGAAACAGGTGAAAAATGCACCTTGAAGCACAGAAAAATCAACACTCAGAGCATTCCATTGTGGTAGAAAGGGTGCACAAAAGAAGTGACAGGGAGGAAATTACAGTGGTTAATTCTTTGTGAATAGATTGTGACACTGTAACCTAAATGCTGGTTGTATGCAAAACTGGTGCTTACAGTTTTACTGAAGCACTTATGTTTGTACCTAATATAGTTATGTCATTGTTCTTTAGTGTTATCTTTATTTACTTGGATGGATTTATCCAGTTGGCAGATGTCTATCAGTTTAACTTTATCAGGAAGGGTATACAGACCACTGCTTTTTAGTTCTCCCTCATTTCAGGGTTTTTTTTTTTTGAGTTATAGCTGTGGTAATGAGATAGTAATGCTTTTCCATCTCCATCCTTTATATACTGTGCATACTTCAGCACTTCAAATACTTAGTTTCTCTGATGTGGAGATACAGATCTGAACAAAGAAATGAAAATGCGCCATAGAAATATTTGTAGTGTTCAACAAGGTAATTTATGAAGAACCCAGTTCTTTGAAGGCTTTTTCTGCTGGGTCTGTTATTTATTATTCATTAAAACCACCCCATGTTCTGATTTTATTGCTATTAAATAGACCTAAGTTAAAGGGATTTTTCTTTCAGACTTACAAGGCTGTAAAGAGAATCTTGTGTAGATGAGAACTGTTCCCATGCTCTCTATGCATCGTTTATATTTGTGCTAGAGAAGTAGTAGGATGCTCTGTGAAGGTAAATTGATACAGTTTGTCCTCATTTTCTGCTGAGTATTTTGTGTCGAAGGGTGCACAGAAACACAGGACATAGCTCTGTGCTATGTCATCTACAGGTGAGAATCATTCTTCAAAGGTCTGCATCTGCTTTCTGACTCTCTACTCTGGCTGCCTCTTCCCATATCAAGTCACATTTTGGCTCCCCCTTCTGTGCTAATACAATTGTTTGTGGGACCATGCTGGGGATGGGGTCATTGCACGAAGCTAACTTAAGAAAATTATTTCATGCTTTAATTAGTGACCTAGTTTACCAGGCAGCCTTATGGACAGTTTTAATGGTACTCCACAAAAGTAAACCACAAAGGAGACAGGATCTTGCTAAAAGATTGTTGTCTATGCTAAAAGATTGCTTTGTGGTAAAAGTATTCAACTAAATCTGATTAATGTCAAAGCAAGACCTTGAGAAACAAATAAAATGGTGTTGAATTCACCAATATCATAGTGAATGTTCATCCAGAGACCACTTTCAGGCTGCATATATGACCTTAATTAATTTATTAATCTTTTTTTTAATATTACTTTTCCATCTTTGATATTCATGTCATGTCATTTTTTGCTGGCAAGACTCATAAATCATCCCTCAATATATGTCCCTTTCCTTTTCTTGTATCCAGTCAACTATTTTCTTACATGGCTAATAAATGAAAGTGAGGTATTATTAACTTAATTTTTTGAGGAAGACTCAGCTCCACCAAGACTGTGGTCTTGGGTTGTCTGCAACTTTGAAACATCTTGTTACAATGTTACAGTGATTTCACTGCTTCTTTTTGCAAATATTTGCATAGTCCTTACCTTAAATGCCACGCTCATTGCTTCTCCCAAGGAGTTCTTCTTTCTGTTTAGCACCTAGATGTATTTTGTTCATAAACAGAATTTAAAATCAGTCCAAATAACACCAAACAACATTTTCAACATTCTGAAAAAATACACCAGGTACTAAAATTAAAAAATTAAAAGGTAAGGTAGCCAGCATCACTCAGTAAATTTCCAGGTAATCTACCTTTACACATCTGAATGAGAGCTCCAAAGGAAAGCAAATGGCTTTTATAGTCACGTGGGTAAGACAACCAGAAACCACTATGGAACATCAGAGAATTTGGGGTGTTCTGCAGATGTTTATCCCTTTTTTCAAGCTAGGTCACACCAAAAGAATTCTAGATAAGGAATACAGGCAACACTGTGCAGGGATCATCTAGTTAAGTACAGATGAAGGATTGCATTTTATGTTGTTTTATTTGTAACTTGCTGTTTTATTTCTAATAAAAGCTGTTTCAAATCTTTTATTTCCAAGCCTCACCTGTCTTGTTAATGAAATTTTAGCTTTTTTGGTGGTGTACATATGAGATGAATTAAGATAAAACTGATAAATTTAGGATCTAATGCCTGCATAAAGGCAAAAGCAGGGATTCTTAATGGAACTCCAAGCAAATGCAAATGCAAATATAAACTGATGTCATTCATGAGAAAAAACACATCCATTTAACATCCTCTGTATGCTAAAGTGTAGATCTGTATACACCACCAAAAATGTGTCCCTGTGGATAATGTATAACATCCTTGCTCAGCAAGTCGCTTCGAGAATTTAAACATTAGTGTTAATTAATCATAAATATGTTGCAGGAGTGTTTTAGGGTTTTTTTGTTTGTTTGGTTTGGTTTTTGGTTTTGGTTTTGGTTTTCTTGTTTTGTTTTGTTTTCATTTCTGCTTTTGTTTTCCAGTGATACTAATAAAGAAGGTAAACAACTTCCATTCTTTCGACCCTAGCATGCCAACTCTAAATAGTAAGCTAAACATTCATGAAAAATTAATCCGTTAGGAAATTAGTATCTTCTTATATTTCAGTCCGTGAAACTTCACCAGCACCATCTATTCAGTGACAGACAGGATGGTGCTGATGTACTACACTTCAGTTTGAACCATTCAACCTTCAGATGATCTCCTATATAGGTAGCAGCTGGAGCAGCCTTGTGAAATACGGTCACGATGCCTAAACGTGAAGAGCCAACCACCACTGAAGGAAATGGTAATTACAACTATAATTATGCATCTTAAACACATATTATTTTCTGTTTGTAGCTCAGCAGTGTTCAAGTTTTGTTTTCTTCTTTTTGTCCCTAACACAAAATCTCATTTGTTACGATGCATTATCTTTTGCTTAGAAGTGTATTTTACTCTGCTTTTGAAAGCAGCTTTGCTGTGTAAGTTAGCTGGTTGTGGCATGACAGTGTGGCTTTCCACTGGTTTTGTTTTTAAACAAAAAAGTAAATCAAAAGAGTGCAACCACAACCCTATTACTTTTATATGTAGTTTGTAGGGAAGATTAAGAAAACAAGGGTATTTTGTGTCTGCTGTAAGCAGTACAAAGAAAATGCTTCATTTTTGTTTTGCTTTTTTGACAAGATTGTCAATATTTCTATACTGATACTGCAGTGTTCTAGATGTAAGAAAAGCTTTTGAGGATGATAAAGCCTAATGGCTTATTTTGGCAAAGTGCAAAGCAACTCTGATAGAGAAGGGCTTCCAGCTCTCATGGACAATGCTTCTCTTTCCAAAATATATATATATATATTTGTGGAAGAAGCATATTATTTCTGATTTTCAGCATAGGAAAACATTGTCAGAGATCTAGACTAGTAGCAGAATGAATTAATTAAATCTTGCTGGGTAGCGGGGCTGGTACCACTAAACATTCCTTTCTATTTTCTTTCTTTTTAAACCCACACGAGTAATGTGGAATAGTAATAAAATGAGTTCTGCTTCTGTAGATAACATCAGAAGGGACTTATCAGCATTTTGGCAGAATATAACATGTGGCTTATCCTAAAAGTCCATCTTTATTTTTTTTCTTTTATTGTTTAAAAAGAGCTTCATTAGCTTTCTTCCATTTTTTTCCTACAAGTCCCTTTACTGACCAATTTAATTTTCAAGCATTACATGCTAATGGACTTCATTTTAACATGAGAGAAGAATGAAATTCAACATAGCTATGGCAAAATACTTACTAGCTTCAGCATAATCTTCATCTGAGTAAGAAACAAAATATGCGTGACCATAGAACAGAAACATTTTTATAAACAATTTTGATTAACAAATTCTTAGAATATCAAGAATATCATATTTACCGTAAACATCTGCTTTTTACTTTCAGATAATCTGGGCTGAATTGACTTATGTTCTGGTTAATGTGTCCTGGAAGCTTGCCAGATCTCTAGTCTTGGTTAGGTTTTTGTCTGGCATAAGTAGAGAAATCGAGCATTTTCCAAGAGACAGTGCAAGTGGCCTGGAAACTTGTATCTATGTTTTCCCAAGAAGGATGAAACACCGACGGTTTCTCACTAAATCATCTTTTTCCACTGCCTTCTGTTAGTTTCCCAGCAGCAAGATTAGATTTGGCCTAAAATTCTGAAATTATGCAATAAACTTATTTGTCCCTGGAAGGGAACTTTGCCTAAGAGAATCTGCCTGTTTGTGTCTGACGCACTAACTTAGGAGGTGACACTCAAACCTCATGGTGTTTAAGCACACCCAGAAGGAAAGTGGAAAGAGGAGAGTGTAATCAGATGATGTGCCCAATGACAGCCACAGTGCTTATTTGATCTGTGCAAACTCATACTCTGAACATTTGTAATATTTCTAGGCAAGTGGAAAATGAATGAACAATTTATGGATGTGAATTAAGAGGTAATTAAATTGAATAGTGATCCCCATCTCTAATTTTCGAATGTTGACTGGCCTGAATTAATCTGGAAAATTCTCCTTAGTGGCCATCTGTAGAGAGGGAAAGTTTGAAGAAAAAACATCCATAGTCTCAAATGCATGCTTGGTCATCAAGCACATTGTTTGTTCTATAAACACAATGTTTATTTATAATTTTTGTGTCCTCTTCTGTGTGCAAGGTGGGCTGAGTTTTTTTCTTAATATTTGGAAAAACTACGAGGATGGGGCCCATACTGCTAAGGTCTCATATCTTGGGTGTTGAAATCTGCACCAATTCACTCTTGACATAGAGTTCACGTGACGTGTTAATATGTCATTTCTGGTGTGTTTCGCAGTTATTACTTCTAGTGATAATTATCCTCACAGAAGAGTTGTAAGATACTCTCATATTTACAGGATCAGAATGAATAGTATGGAAACGAAGGTAAATACCTAGAATTGAATATCATACAACTCTTCCTATTCTTTTTGACTAATAAGTCACATGCATTTGTTGTCTCATATGGTCTTGCATTGTTGATATTTACACTTGTTTGGTGAACCCAGTTTATTAGCTGTTTAGCCTGATGTCTTTCTAACGTGGTCCAGTGCAGAGGAAGACACAATAATTGCATGCAAGGCTCTATCTGCATATGATTCAGTTAATTGACTGGGTAATTAATTAATAAAGTAGATATTTCTTTTATAAGTTATACAAAAATTCTTATAGCATTGTTTCAATTACAGAATACTTTACATACCACTGAATTTTTTTTTATGGAACCAGCACCAAGAATTAAGAGCAGTTTTAAATAGTAGCAATGGGAGCAATAATATCGCAACAGTGGCCCATATTTTATGGGGTTGTTCCAAAAACTATTATGCCACTATTACAGTGAAAATTGAAGGAACAATTGTAAGTATAAACCAAGTTTTAAAAAACAAAAAAACCCCATGAAATCTGAGTAGTACCCTCTGATAAGTGGTGTAGAATGTAGGAAAATAAGGTAAGGATACAACACCTCAAACAGTCTGCTAAATGTCTAACATATAGCAAAAACTCCTATGATTTTATGTATTTTTTTCTGTCCTTAATTTCCTCGACATGCCAACATTATGAGCTCTCTTCTGAGGTATCTGATATTTTGTCTTCACTGAAGTCTCTGACTTTTAAGTTAGTTTGAGTCCACATTCAGGATGCCCTCCTTCAGTCTTGGCTCATTTGAGGCTGTAGTCTAAAACATAAATAAGACTCCAAGTAAAATGATAGCTTACTCAGATTACACTTTCCCTGCACTTAGTCTAGAAAGACGAGAAAGTTTCCCATAAACTACTGTGGAAAAAAAAAAAAAAAAAAAAAAAAAGAGAAAGGGATTTGGTTTTCTAGAACATAAGGAGTTATGGACTATAGCTCCAAATATACTTCATGATGTTTGTATCATTAGGGCAGGATGATGTATCCTGGAAGATGTAACATCTGAGCAACAGTTTGCTCTGGACTATATTAACTCCAGTTAGCTGCCTCGAAGCCTTATAACCTGATAGTAGCCCTGTGAATATTAATAACCTGAAGAAATGAGGTCATATCAAGTGTTTTCTAGATCAATGAGTAATTCTAGACAGTGCTTTAGTGAGACTTAGTCAATATTAGTGGAGGATTTTCTGGACTTCTGATAAGTGGGATTGCATGAAGATCTGTTTGAAAAAGCAGAAAACAAGAGTATAGACCTAAAAGGATCCCACACAGTGATGATTATGTTCTAGCTTCAGGGGCTGTTTCTGTGTTAACATATCAGAGCATCAAAAATGCTCTTGAGTTTTCCTATGAGATAATACAGTGCCTGAGGAATGTACTCTATTGTTTCTTTATGCTGTGGCTTATAATAAAACATTTAAGTTTAGTACTAGACTGCATTTAGTTTTAGAATTACCATGAAATGTAATTTGTATATCATTGTCATGCTTCTCCAATAATTCAATAAGACAGGCTTTTCCACAGATACCTAAAGTGATGAGCTACAATCTGCCCAGTCTTTCACTTTCCTCTTTGAAAAGTATTACAGAGTGAATGACCTGAAATAGCTTAATAATAATAATAATAATAATAATAATGTTAAACACAAACACATTAATGATTGTTTATCTCTATTTTTGCTCAAATACCCAGCCAAGTAGCAACACTGGTCTTTTAATGACATATGCAGAAGTCCGAAACACAAAAAGACAAAAGATGTTTTTCCTCCTAAACATCACCAACTACTATCACTGTTGATGCAAATGAATAACTTTTAGTTCTACCCTGAGCTTCAGCATTTATACTAGTAACAAAAATCATAACATGGAGTGCAGGGAAAGTGAAGCATCAGAGCATCGTCCTTGGCTTCCAGCTTATTTTAAATAAATTCTAGTACAATGCTTTTTGCATCATACACCAAGACCTAGCAGAGATCTCTTTTTCTGTGAACATAGCTGAATGAGAAGAACAAACCTCTTACATTATTCTTATCAACATGTTTCATCTATATAGGAACAGGTTGTGGAGGAAGGAATGTTCTGAAGTTCTGAATGTTCTTGAACTGTTAAATTTTTACAGAAATAACTTCTGAAAGTATACTTGTTCTTGTTGGATGTGTCTGTAGCACTTACTACTCTTCTACCTGCATAATTTCCATGTAATCACTCATCACATTTTCTGCATTTGTTTTGTGGCAATATATACTACTGTTCGATTTTGTACTTTTTCTTAGTTTCTTAAAAAACTTTATTACTTTTGTGCCTGAGCATTTAGATGGAGAAAATACATAAACACACAGAAATCATTATTCAGGTACACTCCACTCTAGTAATTTTCCCAGTACTTTCTTCAAGCAGCTTGAAATGTATTAATTAACTCAACTCAATTAATTTTTTTTACTTGCAGTGTTGGCTTCAGGCTACTGCATTTGTTACCCTCTCGCTAGTAGAATTAATTTAACCCCAAGAGCTACCATCCCTGCTTAAGCCTCTGTGTTGTAGGGAGTGCAATACTGTCACTTTCACTGTTATGTCAATATGATGGCAACCTGAGCACGATACACTTTCTCTGCTAAGGCTTGTTTCAGCTCATATAATAAACCTCCAGGTCTTTGTTGTATGCATTTATGGGAGTCTGCAGTGAGGCCAATCTTGCACCACTGAAGTCCTTCACAGAGAATTTGTTTGGCTGGAGGAGATCAGCAAAAGCATTATTGTCAATAAAAGATGGTGCTCTATTGTTGCATGCAAAGTATCTCTTTAGAGCTGTCTGTCTCCATCTTTGCAAGCTTTCAGTAGCAATGTAATAATCTTTGTCAAATGGAGATCCTGTTACTGCCAGCAGCAGAAGGCATATGTCCAAATGGAACAAAAGAATACTTATTTACGCATTCCACTGGTGATATTGGATGGACATTTCGAATAGTCTTAAAAATTATTGTGCAGATTCTTTGGAAAAGATACAAAATTACAATGAAATACAATTGAAGATACAATTACAATGAAATGTTTTGTGGAGGGAAGACAAACTCCCTACATATATCCCAGTTTTAAAATGATTGTCAAATTCGGGATAATAACTCTTTACTTATTACTTCACACAGTGAAACAAGACACTAGATTCCTTATTGTTTGAAGCCTTTCATATTTTACTGTTTTTCCTTGATACTGGATAAAGTGAAGAAGCTGTGCATTATGGTAACTACATCAGTCCCTAGATAAATTGATCTAACTTTTCAATGAATCAGTAGTAGCTTTATGAAATTTATAAATGAACTAGAGAATTAGGGAAAGAGTGGAGACAGACAGAATGTAAAGAAAAAGTCTAAAGTTTTATGGATGAATGAAGAAGGAAGATAACTGTAGTTTCTTCTTGTCTGAAAAATACAACTATGATATGATCATGACGTGTCACATGTTCTGTTTTTAGAGGGGGGAAATTAGACACCATACATTTGAAACATACATGGTATATAGGAGTGGAATTACAGCTGTCTATTTCTATTAATTGTAATACTTCATCTTCTCATTAATCTCCTGCTACTGTGTATTTCTATATATTTCACTGTTTTGTGTCAAGTGCCATCCCACAGGTAAAAGCTCAAAGATACCTCAAGAGAGCTGCATGGATTCTCAGGTGTTAGTTGGAGTGGCTCTAAAGAAACATTGCTAGTGACTCCTAATAGGAGTTTCTGAAGTGACCTGTTAAATAATATGTTCATACCAATATTTGTAAAAAACCCATTACTGAAAAATTATGATGTATTCAATGCATATGAAAGAGAGAATTATTTGTCTTTCTTTTCTATATGTGTGTATGATCCTAGATTCAAAGTGTGCTCTCTAGCCAGTCAAAGTAGAAAATGATTCTTTTAATCTGTTTCAGTTTCTCCCAGTGCTTACCTTTCTCATGTTTAAGAAAATCTCAGAGAATCTCCTGAGAAGAATTTTCATTTTCCATATACTTTTCCTCAGATTTTAGGAAGCTGCTGTCATGTTTCTTTTTGAAGGTCCTCCTGTACTATTTCTTCCATGAGAAGAAGTCCCTCATGGTATAGCTTTGGTGATTAGTCATTTGAGTGCTGAAGGCAAGTGTAACAGGTTTTTTCTGTCTTGAAAACTATTTGCCATATTCAAAAAATCTGGGCTGGAGAAAAGGTGTAAGGAATTTCCATGCAATAATTGCCAAGAATTTCTTAAATCCCCTACATTCCTAATGACTATTCCACACTTCAAACACACTGGCCTTTGTTTTCACTTTGCAGATGGCAGTAATGTTGACAGTGAAGAAGGCAGTGCAGCTGAGATTGACAAAAACGTGAAAGGAACAGGTCAGTAGTGTGGATTATTTCAAGGCACGCTCAGGTGTTTTCTGTTATCTGTATGAATGAAGAAGGGGGAAATATCTCCCTCTAACATTCTGACTTGTCTCATGTGTGTTTTTTGTCCTGTGTCAAAGACAAAGAGCGGAAGAGAGCAACCCCAAGAACCAGAAGGGGACATGCCAGAGGGAGAGCCAGACGTGGTGGTGAGGAGGATGAGGATGATGAAGATGGGACAAGGAGAGCTGGGCAGCGAAGGAACAGAAACCGTAGAAGGGGACGAGCAGCTGGAAATGAGGGCAGTGATTCAGAGGGGGACCCTACAAAAGCTAAGAAGAACCAGGAAAATCAGAAGTCCAAGGAAGATGATGAAGATGAAGGAGATGAGAAAGGGGGTAAAGGTGGTAAAGGCAAAAATGAAAAGAAACAGAACAAAAAGCCTGATAAAAAAGGGAAAAAAGAGAAGGCCAACAAGAAGAAAAAAGATAAAAAGAAGTCAGGATCTGGGTAATTCAGTAATTATTTATTTTTTTAGTATAGAAACATGACTATCTTATATAAAACCTGCTTTCATTTACAGATTTTTGTTTTTCTTGCAATGAGGAAATGCTGGCTGAGTAAAATGGAAACTTTCTACAAAGCCATATCCGCTTTGGTGGAATGAAATAAAGAGTATCTTGGAGATTCAGGGTCAGATCTTGGAAAATGACCAGCCAGACCCCTCTGGGACAGCAGATACCCTGAGGTGTAGATCAAATCTGCTCAGGCAGAACATGAATTCGAGCCAGAGTCACAGTCATTGCAGTTACATATCATAAGTTTATGAGTTCTTCTTTGGAGAAAAGGAGTGGAAGTGACAGCGGAGAGCAGTAAATGACAGGTGACAGTGCAGTATTAAAATCTAAACACTGCTCCTTGTTCCCTCTCCTGGTACTGAAAGAAAACAAGTCCTGGAAATGGAGTACAGAACAAATGGACTTGTAACAGCATGTTTATGTCAGTGGAGAGAGAGATTCCTCTTCCTGCATTCAGCATTTGCTGCTGCTGTTTGTTTTTCCCAAAGGCATCACTGGAAAGCACAGCAGGAGTCAAAGGAAAGAAAAAAATGCACTAAGATACACTGTTGCATTAATTTGTCCCTGATCCCATTTTAATGTATTTTACTTATTTCCCTTCCTTACAAGAATGCATAAAATCTTTCTTTGTGCTGTCTTTTCACTGTGGTGCCAATTACACAGCTCTGTGCAATTTCTTATACTCACATAACCACAGTCCTGATTGCGTAAATCCATGTTTCTTTGCTTATTATTGTCTTCTACAGTAAACACTTATTGAGTGTTAATTAAAAAAAGACCACTGCAAAAAATAATGAATGAGGATACAAAATTTTTAATTGTCATCCAGTATTTTAATATAAATGTAGATATGTTTGGGCTAAATAATTAGAAATGGCTATCTGGACTGAGACATTGTTCCCTAAATGATAAGCATAACAGTTGTGAAAAAAGTGAGGATGCTCTGGAAGATACTTCAAGGATATCATATATTTAGGCTTTTAGTAGACCAGCTGAAAAGACTACAGAATAATAAATACAATAATATTTTAAAAGACTTATTTTTAAAATAAACTAAAGAACATACTAAAATAGGTTGCCAATCAGTTCAGCTGTGATTCAGATACAGTATTTGCAAACCTTCAGGGCATAACAGAAGGGTGAACTATACAAATATAGCCTGTCTAGCAAGTCTGTGAGGACCTATCACAACAAATGCTACAGTGCATTTGCTGATGTGGTTCTAATTGCCAAGACCTTTCAACATGGAAAAGCATGATAAGAGTAAAATAATAAGTTGAGAAAGAAAAAAAAAAAGAAAAAAAAAAAAAACAGAAAGAAAAGTAGAATTAAACGTGACATTATTTTACAGGGAGATAATACTGTATTTACAGCTGACGTGGATTTTGCTAAACTCTACAAATGCTGCCCTTTTTGGCTAGGTCACAGTACAAATTGGTAGAGTCTAGTGCTGCCTTCCTCATCCTTACTTTTCACACAAATTAGGAAAACCTCTTTATGCCCTGTTTTACATAGACGACATATAGGAAGCCTAGATGAACTCTGTGTTGGTCCTATTTTTCTTTTAACATTATTAGTTTGATCTCAGCTAAGTTATGGTTGAGAACAGGGTAATTTCATAGTGAAAGAAATAGTTTATAGGTGAATTTTAAATCTTTTCTCTTAGATGCTACTGGCTGTTGATGTGGTTGACCCTTACTTACTAATGAGGTTGTGAGAAGGGCCTTCTCTACCCTGTACATAATCAAAATCTCCAAAATATTAATGATGGATTTCTCCTTGCAGTCTCACTGTGAAGATCTGTGATATTCCTAGGCTGGAAACCTATTTTTTTAAAAACTTGCTTATCTAACTGACTGGTCCTGCATAGCAACCATATGCAGTCACTTGAGCTACAAATCAGAGAAGGAATCTTGTACTCTGCTTAGTCCTTGCACTTTCTTTTTTTACTGTATATGTCTATATGTGAGCAGGTGAATGGATATTTAGTATGGTTACTCAAGTGTATAAAAGTTATACAAAAGTCCAGAGGTAGATGGAAAGTGAAGACAGTACAGGCACTGAACCTTTTTGCTAGCAGGAACATTGCTGAATGCAAGATTGCTAAATGCCAGGGAATGTTACAAGAATTGTCAATAAGTAGAATTTTTACCAAAAAAACTAAGAAAAGCAGCCAGATTTTTTCACTTGCCACTCCAAGTTCCTAAACTTCTTCTCATCTTTTCCCTGGAGACATTGAAATTAAAAAAACTAACCCATTTTTATCTTAATTTTTTCCTTTATAACATAGCTTGTACAAAAGCAATGATAAAAGTAGATTTCATCCAAAAGAGATGAAATATGGTAATATGGACATATGTCCATATACCCCATCATTGAAATGATGCTCTACTGACTTAGGAACAGATGCATTATGTGCATTGAATTGGAGACAAGAAAGTTGTCAACCTGATTTGAAAATATTTAGTGATGCCTTATGCTATATGTTAGTCTGAATGCCACAGTAACCTTTCTGGCTTTCAAATGTATGAATTGCAGCCTTTCAAGAAAGGATAAGACTTTTGGTTGCAGAAGAAAGAATTCTTTTTTCCTGGCTTGAATCTGATGCTGTTCAGCCACTCAAACAAAAGGAAAATTATGCTGTAACTTCATCATAATATTTGAATGCATAGGGAAAATACTGATTTACTAGGGATGCTTAGAGAATTTGAATTATTTTCATGGCTCCAAAGGAAAGTGCAAATGAAAGATGAGATGTGTTTGCAAAGACAAATAAAGCATTAGTGGCACTGTGCAAAAGAGACAATATTATCCCTACTTCTTCTGTTCTGCTCAGCTTCCTTTCCTCAGTTATCTCACCACATTAGTATCTATCACTTCTATTTCCCACTTCTCTCAATGCAGTCTTGTAAGACTGCATATTTCAATTTTGAATAACACAGCAATCTTCTGTCAAAGGAAATCCTCAAAACTGGGCACGTTGCTTTCTGATTTGTAAAATATAAAACAGCTGATTGTAACAACTAAAGATTTAAAGCTCTCTGAAAACCAGACTTCTTTAATCCATCTGTTCTTCTTAAAGATACGACTGTTTTTGCATTATAATGCCTCTTTGCTGTGGCTGTAGTGTCTCTTTTATCTCCTGTGGCACACTGAAGACTGTGAAAAAGTTCATTTTTATGGCTAAGGTTAAACTGTCCTCACTTTCCCATTGGCCTGTAAGTTTGTGTTTGAGGCTTTTTATTCCTGTAAGACCAAGCAGTGTCTGTCAGACACTTCCCCAGGAGTGCTGCTCTCTCTCCATGGGATGCTCTGCTTGTTCAGCAGTGGCTTTGCACTTTGTGTGCAGGCTTTGCCTTTCATGCTTAATAACAACTCTAAGGGAATTGTGTTTTCCCTTCTGTGCAAGAGTGGCGGCATTTATCCAGGTCTCGAAGTTAACATAAATTAATATGAAGTATATTTTTCAGTGAAAACTTTTGTCCTTTTTGTGTTTTGAAAATGGGTCTTCTGCTTTTGTTTGAAGCTCTGATTCTGACTCTGAGGAGGAGCCAATTACAGAGGAAGAACTGGCTAAGCTGAAAGAAGAGGTAGAAGAAAAAAAGAAGCTTATTGCCACGCTACGAAACAAACCATGGAAGATGAAAAAGAAGTTGTCTGTTCTAAAGTATGGTTTGGTTTCCATAGTGAATATTTGCCATCTTACTTTGGACTTTGCACTGTTTTTCTGAACTTTCACTTTATTTCTAGACCTAGTGACACCATTAAGTTCAAACTGTCTCTAATCTCTCTTTCACAAGATGTGCTATCACAGAAAGTGGAAGTAAATGACATGGCAGATAAGTGCTTTCTCTGTGGACCTTTAATCAAACATTGAAAACTTGTATTTTTTCTTTTTTAAGTTTCCATTACACTCCTCTGCAAAATCTTTCATTTTCTTCAGTTAGATTAATGTTGTTAAACTATCACATTGATAACCTTAGTATTTTTAATACTAAAATAACCTTAGTATTATGCAGTTTCAGGAATACCTCAAGAACACTGGGGTTGGGAGAGGGGATTTATTTTTCTATCCTAAAATCTTGAAAGCAAAGCAGATTTTTTTTTTTAAACTTATGAAAAAGAAAACTGATTGAAAATGGAGCTCACTTTTGCATGCTTTTTAAGGGATGGAATGTATAAAATTGTATTTTGCCCTAGCAAACCTATAGCTACATTTTCATTAAGGACAAAAGTTAATACTTTCCTTACAGTTAAATTTCCATAAGGCACAGGAAGGTGGGTAAACACAGAGAACTTTATTCTTTTGCCAAAATTGTTATGCTCATTCTGGTTTGAATAGCTCATTCTCTGTAGTACCACCAAAACATCAAAGCTCATGGTATGTTAAGACACATATAACAGAAAGAAAAGATGGTCTCTCCTGAGTATCATTTTTTGTATGGCTAGAAAATGTGGACATGATGGTAGGAGAGAGAATATGAAATGTAGTGTGGAAGGTCTACATACTTTTTCTTCTAGAAGGTAAGGTTATTCTGGGGAGTAAGGTCTTGCACCTGGGTCAGGACAATCCCAAACACAAACACAGGCTGAGAGATGAATGGATTGACGGTAGTCCTGAGGAGAATAATTTGGGTGTGTTGGCTGATACAAAACTCAACATGTGCTGTCTGTGTGGCCAGAAAGCCAAAGGAGTAATGGTTTTAAGCTGGAAGAAGATAGATAGAAGATAGATTTAGAGTAGACATTAGGAAGAAATCATTTACTGTGAGGGTGGTGAGACACTGGAACAGGTTGCCCAGAGAACCTGTGGATGCCCCATTGACCACAGTGTTGAAGGTCAGATTGCATGGGTTTTAAACAGTGCAGTCCAGTAGGAGGTCTCCCTGCCTGTGGAGTAAAGTTGGATCTAGGTGATCTTTAATGTCCCTTCCAACCCAAGCCATTCTTGACTTCATGACTCTGTAATTTTATGATTGTATGTAAGGAAGACATTTTTTTAATATGAGGTAGTGAAACACTGTAACAGTTTGCCCAGGGAGGTGGTAGAATCCCCAGCCCTGGGAACATTCAAGGTCAGGTTGGATGGAGCTCTGAACATCCTGATCTAGTTGAGCATGTCCCTGCTCATTGCAGTAGGTTGGACTAGATGACCTTTTAAGGTTCTTTCCTACCCAGGCTATTCTATGAGCCAAATTAATTTCAGCAGGTTCTCCCAGTCTGCTTAGATGACATTATAAAAAAGATACATTTGAAGACAAGTCGCACACATATTTGCAGTAAGAGTAAATGATAATTAGCTAAATCTAGAAGCCTATAAACCAGATGTGTAGTTTTTTACACAGTATGTTCTATCTCGGTGACTAGTTTGGGGTTTTAATTAGAAGATCCTCAATGAACAACTGTAGCCTGTATCATCCTATTCACATCAGAAGAATGGAAATATTAGTCCCTTCCCACCTTCAAAATCTGTGGTACTATGAAATGTTTGTAAAAGAAGGAGTGGTTCAAATAATCCTCAGTGCATGATAAATTACTGCACTTTTTGTATTCTCTGAGGTGGGCTTTCTCAACTATGGTAACAGTCAGCTTTCAAAATCCCACCCTTTTTATCTATCTTTTTGTCTTAACCATTTCTTTTAGTATTCAGGGTGAAGTGATTCTTGTATATTCAACATGGGCAGCAATTCTACCTGAAAGTCCAGTAGTTTAGCAACTTTTAAATCCTTGTATTTATGAAATCTAGACTGGCAGACTAGACATACATTCACTTTTATTTGCTGACATCTTGAGGTTTATTTTGGCAAAAAATACACATCAGTGTGCTCTGATGGCAGTTGGTAGCAATATTTTTTCTATGCTTTTTTACAGCCTTCTTGAAGAAGGCTTGGAACCATGCTATCAGCTTATTTGCCCTAGAAAACAGTATTGCAAAAGTGAATCATAGTTTAAATCATAGTTCTTCAGAGTAGCTTATTTATTTTGAATCCATTTTATTGAGTGAAGAATGACTTTTGCTGCTAATTTTCTCTGTCAAATAAGATTTCTAAAATAGTCACCATTTATTTCAGGCAATCTCATCAAAATTTTCACCGTTCTGTTCAGAATAATGCACATCTCAGCAAACAAAACGCACAAATCCAGCAAACAGTTGGAATTAAAAGTGAAAGCAAAAAACTAATATTTGATTACATTTTTAAATGTTTGAATAAGCTGAGAATCAGGTACTTAAATCTGTGTTCATGATCTTATATGAAAAGGCTGGAATTTGGAAACACTCAGTACCTTTGAAAAGATCAAACTATCATGTACGTATAAAAATAGAGTGATAGACTAAGTTTTCTACCGTTTTGTTTTTGTAATTGGCTCTTTGGAGTCTATGAACTGCAATGGAAGACCTAGTGTTATTATTCTGCTTTAAATAAGGAGTAATATCTTAGCAGTGGGTGCTCTGTTATAACTGTAGTTATAACAACATAGAGGTTTCTATGTCAGCACATCTTAAGGTATCTATGCATTTGTTTTTTATTTCAGAAAGCTACTTAAGATTTATATCAAAGCAATTAATTTGAAAAATTTGCGTTATTCTTGCATGTGAGAAAAATGGATATACACTGGCTTTAAATGCCTTACTCTTGGAAATCAATACTATGATATCTTTTGCTCTTGAAGCTTTTGAGCAACAGTTATTATTATTTTTTATTTCTTTATATCTTCTGCTTCTTTTACTTTGCAGGTTTTAGATTACTATGGGATGTGTGTAGGGGAAAAAAATAGGTCTATGTTATTAGAAAAGGCAAAAGACGAAATTTTCCTATTCTTTTTCTTCCCGCTTCCACAATAGAGAGGTACTTCATTGGAGATGTCTTCTCAGAATCATCAGAAATGTTTGTTACACTGATAAGAGGCCACTTTCATCTTTGTTTCGCATTAACACCCATGTTTTTCCAGGAATGGAAATAAAACACTCTCCAGGAAATCACAAGGATTTCATACGTATTTATCACAAGATAAGACTGAAAATTATATGATTTTGAAAAGTATGTGTCAGGGTTGATTAGGACATTTCACTGTAATACATATCTTTAAAGTCTTAGAACAAAGTCTTTTGGAAGAAAGATTTAATTTCCACCAAATTTTGTGTTTTAAAAAAAGTGATAAAATTTAAATTTTTGGATCATTTTATTTAAGCATTTTCACAATCAAGCAACGTGCTTGGTTTGATGACCAGTTTCTCCCAAGGGACTGTTTTTCCTTAGCTTAAAGCAGTTTTGTGTGGGAAAGATGATTTCTGCTTATCTCTGGTGAATACTTTGTAAAATAGTTAATATCTTTCTCCATTCTTTTGTTCTGAAAATGAAGGCATGAACAATAGCTTGAGAACAGAGCTGCAGAACTAGGTGCTCTGCAGAAATTATCTTCTGTAAAAACCTGGCTGAGATACTCATTGCTGAAATGGCATTCTTAATTGAATTGTACTAGTAAATTAGATCATCTCTAATTTCTAATTTACATCCCTGTGTCTAGAAAGATGCATTTTAAACAATCCCTGATTATTCTCTGAAAAAACACGACTGATGATCCTTCTCTGCTGTAGAGTGCCTCTGCAGACTGTAGTTAATCTGGACTGGAACTGTCAGACCCCATCTTCAGTTGTCATGGTGGCATCTTTACCCATTTGGAGATGTGAACAAAAGTGAAGAAGGAGCCACAGAGAGGAATTTAATTTTTTAAAATAGAAACAGCATCAGCACTCTCCCTGGCCCTAAGGATTAGACATGTTAGGCTGTGGGCTGGGGACATAGTGGTCTATGCTATTGAGAGCATGAGTGTGGCTGAAGTCCAGGCATTTTATCATTTCCAAGAAATATTCTCCCTCAGAAAAGTTTTCTAGTTCTTTTAGTTGTTCTTCCACTGGTTTACAGAGTTTATGAACTATGTCGTGCCTTTTCTATGGGAGATAATTTGTGCACTTATCCTCTTGACTCTGCCTACTCAGGACAGCACAAAATTGCCTGTGATGATGAGCATAAATCATCATCCATGAAGCTAAGATTTAGAGAGGCAATTAAGCTTTCTAAAAGATGTTTGATTAGAAAAAGTTGCAAAAAAATAGAACTCAGAGGCCACAGCTTCAGCTATACCAAATTCGAGAACTGGCAGGGAAAGTTATCTTGACTTGCTCTGAGGGACTGACTTTGAGTATTGCGTCCCTGTCTTTGCTTTCTCCTGACTGAAGTTTGCACAGATATGATGGAATGTGGAAGCTTAAGAAAAAGCTTTTACTGTGTTACCCTCTGATATATTAATCTCACTCCCCAGGGAGATTATGGAACACACAATACTAAAACCAGCCAAAATTTTGTGCTATACCATAGCAAAGACTATTAACAGCTCTGTTTTATATCCAATGCAAAGCCTACTGTAGTACTATATAATCACAGAATTCAGCAGAAAAATCTAAAAGAGTGGTCTCACTTTAATGCTGCACCATAAGACAGCAAACAAGTGAAATCAAAACAAGTGAAATGACAATACATTTTTACAAGGCAGTCAAATGTTAAGCTTAGTTTTTTTAGAGGACTTCCAATTAATCACTGCAAAAGGAGCCATGAGAACTTCTTGTTCATTCTAAGAAAAACAGCAGAGCAGTCTCCTCTTCATGTGTCAGGGACAGAGTATAATGTGGTGATTTTCAGGTTTCTTTAGTATTCTTTATTTTATTTCAGGACATAGATTATCCATCAAGACAGATGTATTACATATTTTATAATTACACAAAATGCAAAGATATGTAAGGTGCATGTGTGGGATAGTGGAATTTTCTCATGTTTGCCTGCATTCTTTGTGCTCCAGTAAATCAGTATTTCACCTTTCTTACTATGGACATACTGACAGTCCTGGAGGCCAGCTGGGTATTAAATAACACTATAATTTGCCCTTTCTTTCTGCCAAAATGCTTTTAATGTGAGCTGTGCCTGACAACAGTTGCTTTGCAGTCAGGTTTTAGACAGCCCTTTTAAGACTTGAAATCCTGGGTGTTCAGTATTAATACGACATTATTTTTCATTGTGTTTTTAGATCTTGTAGTCTGAAACCTTCCTGAACTGTTACTGAAAAATGTGAGCAATCTACTTGAATCCTATTCATTAGCAAGAACCTCTGAGAGCTGTAATTCATCCTCTCTCTGCAACACTGAAGTGCCCCAAGTACCGTACATCTAGCACTTTGGAAGCTGTAACTCCAAACCTAGTATTAATAATTAACTCGGTCTTCTCTGCGACAATAATGCTCAGCCCCATTCAACATTTATTAGCTCCTTGTGTCTGTAATTCAATTAATAAGGTTTCTCTGAAGCTTCTTTAAATTCACAGTTAGCTAACAGGGCACACTTTGGCCTATCTTGTGATATAGATAATTTACCTATAACACATGATACCAGTGATTACAAAGCTCAGTTTTGTCACTCTGTGTTGTTTCTGACACGTCCTCATGTTAGTGAAGTTGCTTTACTTCCAAGTAGGCACACATATTTATATGTATGTGGTTTTGGTTCTTGTTGTGGTTTCTAAAAGGGTTATTTGGGTTTGGGGCTACTTTTTATTGCTTAATTGTTCTTTGTGTACTCACATTTTATTATTACCACAAAAGAAATGAAGTGCAGCACAAAGTGTGGCAGAAGTCTGCAGGAATGTACAAAGAGAAGTCTTTCAGTGGGGTACTTTTTAGACATCCGGGTAGAAACCTGAATTAAATAATATATTGGATTATATTTAACAAAATAGACCATATGTTACAGACATTGTGAGCCTGTTCCTTGACTGAAAGGTGCCAAGTTGTTGCTGAAATTTTGAAGCCAGGAAGCTTAAGCAGAGTTCAGGGAAACATCTCCTTAACCACAAATCACAGAGGTCAGAGTAACCCAGTGGAACTAACCTACTGCAGAGATCGTGAGGGAAAAAAGTTGAGGGGGAGGAGGAAAACATTCTGTTTGATGGCTCTGGCATTGTCTGGTAGTTATGGTTTCTGTATTACTTCCTTGCACATAATTGCACACATATTTCTGCTTTGTTACTCAAAGGTCCTATTGCAAGCTCTGCTTCTGCACTGAATTTGCTTTTTATGTATTTTCTTAAAACTGTGGTGGGAATTTTTCATAGAATCTAGTTGTTATTGAGACTTGCTTTTAAGTACCAATTAAATAAGATCTTTAAGTTGTGGAGATGTTAATGGATGTAGCTAAAAGATAAGCTCCTGTAGGGCACTTAATAACTACTCTGTATATTTGCATGTGGTGGGATTCCCTTATAAGACTGAAGGGTCTCAAAATCAGTGGTATGAAAATACTGTTTGGATTGTTAATGGTAAAATCTGACCCAGACCAAAAGTTAAGACATACTTGCAGAATGTGAAAGGTACTTTGATTTCATGTATTCCAAAAGTGAAAGAAGACTTTCACAAAATATATATTTTTTTAAAGAAATATTTTTCCACTGCATAATAATAATAAAAAACAAACAAACAAACAAACAAACAAACATCATCATCATCATAATAGAATAATGGAATTCTGGAATAGTTCAGGTTGGAAATTACCCTTAAGATCATTGAATCCAACTATTAACCTAACACTTCCAAACCTACCGTGTTGCTGGGTACCACATCTACATGTCTTTAACATATTTCCAGGTGACTCCAGAACTTTCCTGGAGAGCCTGTTCCAACAGTTGGCAGACCTTTTAATGAACAAATGTTACTTAATCTCCAAGCTAAGCCTTCTCTGGCACAACTGGAGGCTGTTTCCTCTTATCCTAACTCATAACTTTGGAGAAGAGATAAACACCCACCTCACCACAACCGATAAGGCTGCAATAAGGTTTCCCCTCAGTCACCTTTTGCCAGTGCTAAACAGCCCCAGTTCCTCAGAAGATCTTCATAAGACTTGTTCTCCAGACCCTTCTCTAGCTTCATTGCCCTTCTCTAAACTTGCCTAGGACCTCCATGTCCTTGAATGCAAACACAGGGTAAAGGGAAAACTGAAATGATACTGTAAACCACTTAGTTGATTTTTTCCAGGTATATACAACAAATTTGTAAGTACAGAAAAACAGCATCTAGAAAAAAGACAGGAGTTGCTTCATAGTTTTTTAATGAAACATGGAAGTATCTTTACAAATATTATGCATGCATGGATCCAACTGGTTTTGTGTTTCACTGTTGCATGTGTAACTCGGCTGCTAAACTAAACTTCCCATACAGCAGGAAGTTTAACTGGTATCAGATCATCATCTAGTTTGTTTGTGCTACAATGTGGTACTTAGTCCAGTGCAGGCCAATGGAGTGAAAATGTTAAAAAAAAGAGATTACAAAGCAGAAACACTTAGGGGCAGTTTATATCACTTCTGTACCCAGCACACACTTGAGTGGGGAAGTTTTGGGGAAGAAGGAGTGCAAGGAGAAAGGAAACTTCAGCTGCTAGAAAGTAAAACCTAGAGAAGCATTCAGGAGAGGAAGCAGCATTTAACCTGAGATCCAGATCACTACCTTCAAAAAGCTATGGGGTTTTTTGTCCCAGAGAAAAAAAAAAGCTTAAATTCTGCTAACAGTCTAACATGAAGGTTTACTTGATGGAGAGTCCAGAAGGTAGACAGAGGCAAGAAAGACTATTTTTGGTAGAAAATATTGTAAAAATATATTTCAAACAAGTGAACAGAAGGGTTGGATTAAGGTTTTAAAATAATCATTTTGTATGATTTTCAATGTGGAATGTTCCTTTTTATTTTGATTTAGCTAATTGTATAGCAGAACTTGTTTGAAGAAATTTTCTATTCACCTTTGGATGTAATATATGTTCATATCCTCCATGGATGAACTTTTATATGCTAACGATTATTTTCAATTCACTCATTAAAATTTTAACTTAGCTTACTGTAAAAAAAAAAGTAAAACTGAATTATTTTTTGAAATCTTCATATTATGCTGCATAAATGCATGTAATTAGTGACTGAAAGCACAGATATTCTACAGTTTTGTAGGTTTTGATTTCAGTAATTTTTCATGACAAAGCTCCAATATTTGAACTACCTAGTGGTAGAAGTGGTGGTATAAGGTTTTCTGCGGAAGTCCAAAATGTGATATGCTCACTTGGGAGGTTGGTACAAGTTCAGTTTATTGATCCTGGCTCCTTTTATGGTGCAGCTCCAGCACTGGCTGCTGAGTTTATGAGGAAGAAGCCATCTGCTGTTAAAAATTGCTTCAAATCCTTTAAATGTCTTGATATCCTTTATTGCAGCTGCACCCCTGTTCTGCTAAAGCCATTATCAGATTTTGTGCTTTAGCAGAAAATTTTTTCTAGTTTACATAAAATATATGAGCAGAAAATACAAGCATGATAATTAATTTTGATCAGTGAACTAATCTGTAATGGTTCTGGAGAGATGTATGTCAAAATTAACATTTTCCCAGTAATCTGCCTTTTCTGTAGGTGCTTGATACAATATACAGTTTGCAGTCATCTAGTGCAATGATAAAATTCTTTCTCTGTTTTCCGGTGGTATAGATCAGGACACCTGGCCTCTAGGGCACATTTTCTTAATTAAAACACACTTCAAACTGTTATTTATAAATGCAAGTTAGATGAAATGGAGGAAATACATGTTATGATCTTGATCTATTCTGGTTATTATTTTAATCCTTGGACATGATGCCTTTTTAGAACAATTTAAGAATATTTCTTTCATATTTGTATCAGAAGAATTTTATTTAACTTCTATGTCTTTTATGAGCAAAATTTTATTCTTTTGTGTACCACAGAAGCTACACTTCTAAGAAATTATTCAAAAAATATTACAGTTAGAGATGAAATGTGCAGAAAAAGATCTGAATTAAATATAGTCTTGAGTAAATAGAGTGGAACCAAGGCTCTAATGTATGAACATCTCCAAAATAAAACATGAAAATAAATTTCCCTGAGGGAGCTGGACAAGAGTTTGTATTAAGTGGAATCAGAAGGAGTAAGTTTGTAAATGGCACAAACAGGCAGCAGGTGAACTGCAAAAAAAAGTCACAGTGACTAAAAATGTTTGATAGCATTAAATGGATGTAGACAGATGTCAGAGCTTCAAATACACTTGGGTTAGGGTGGACGTGTGAAGTTGCTAGTTCTGTTGGTTAGTCTTCTGTGGAATAGAAAATATTAGACCTCTTCGTTCTAAATATACTAAAGGAACAAAATTATACAAAAATCTATAAGGAATTAAAACCTAAAAATTTAAATTACTATCATAGACAAAATATCATGTTTGTCTTAGTGTCATCTGCATCTCTATTTTACTCTCATTTTCCAGGGAAGCCCAGCTTTTTGTGGAAAAGTTTGAAGGTGCCCTTGGAAAAGGCAAAGGAAAAAAATTCTATGCATACAAAGTGATGATGACCAAGGTAAATTTATTGTTTCAATAACTTCCCATAATCCAAGTAAGGAGACTTCTGCAAATTATTGCCCTATGTGTCCATCTTCCAAAACAGAGTTCCTTGTTTTTCTTTGCATTTTAGCACTTTATTTCTGCTGCTCTTGTATGAAAAGGTTTCCCATGCAAGCTCAGTTTGGCTGAGACTTCATCAAGAAGAAAATCAACCGTTTTGCAAGAGTTTACAATAGCTTGTGAAACTTGTGAAAATTAATTTCTATTGACGTAGATTGGGTTTTTCTGTGATTAAATCCAAAGCTTCATCTTTTCCTTGAGACAGCCTTCTGTGAAGGATCAAATACTGTCTTTTTGCCTCACGGTAAAATTATTGGAGGCATTTCTGCTGAGCCAAGGCTCTAGGGCCACATATATCATAGGAAGCAAGATAACCTCGTAGGATTGTGAGTGAAAGGCCTAAGAGTGGTTGTTGAGGAACCAGTGTCCACACAGTGTGCATTCTAGCAGATCTCTCTCTGGGCTAAGTTCTGTTTGGTCCCAAGGACTAGGCTCCCAGTAGAAGTGAATGTGGACTGGCACGCATCTCAAGTACATTCCTCAAGTACAACTTCTGACTCAGTTTTATGCTCTTACAGCACTTTGTAGTGCAAATGAAGGTGTGGTAAATTGGGATGATTTGGGAGATTCACTTCAAGATCATACTTACCCCAGACTAAAATGCTGATGTAGAATCATGCTAAGGATGTTTGGCAGGACTACTTGCTGTCAGTCTTAGACTGAATTTTCTGCAAGCAGTTGTGTAATTACATCTTGTATCTCATAAGCATTAATGTTCACAAAAAAATAATAGGTTTTCAAACTCAGTTAGGCAAAGGCAGGTCAATTACAGAAGCTGTCAAACAGACAAACTACTGGGTAGTGTAATTTTCATTAAATGACACAGCTTGAACTGCAGAACTTATTTTATAATAGTAAACGAAATACAAATTAATTTATCAGAAAAAAATCTGAAAAAAAGAGGGACTAGTATGAAAGGTAGGGACCAATTAATCATTCTTCTTGTGGAAGAATTTAGAGACTTTCCACAAAGTCAGTAGGAGACAAAAACAGAACAAACAAAAAACCAGTTTTTCATAATCTAGTGCTTCTGTTGCAGTGGGCTCTACCATAGGATACTCTGGATAATTAAGCAGTTGTATTAGATCAAGGGGAAATTGACAATCTAGGCACTGAGATGATTGTGGGGTTTTTTTATCTGTGACTCTTTTCAGAAATGGATGAAATTTCAAAGAGATTTTGAGAATTTTAAGACAGCCTGCATACCCTGGGAAATGAAAATTAAGGAGATTGAAAGTAAGTACTTATGCAAGGTAATGAAGTATCTAGTATCATATTCCTGCTGCATGCAGAAAATGATAAATTACTTCCTGATACTTTAGGAATACATGTCTGTATTAAATATGTAGCATAAAACCAATGAGTATTTCTCATTAATATTTATTGAGCTTGAAATTATAACTCATTGACAATTTACTTGAGAGAGTGTTAGTTACCTTAATGTTAAAAATCCTCAATACACAAGTAACAGTTCAGGAGCCAGGGTTGAAGTTAATACTGCAAAAGTGAAATTAGGAACAAGATACTGTCTACCTTCACTTTATTTTGTCTGTATTTATACTATAATTATTTCTCTGATGTTTTTTTCGCCATCCGTAGTCTTACAACAGGGGGATTTTTGGCATTATTTCTCTCATTTTCAATATTATAATACGATACAGAAAAAACAATAGTGGTCTTGGATGTCTACATATATTAGGCATAAAGATAAGCAAAACAGTGTAGTTAGGACTACAAGTATGTTTGAGAGCAGGTTTTTGATACAAATTAGTTTTGTGTTTCAGTTCCAGTGAGGAATGTAGACTACGTCCTCTCTTTGAAGGAGATTTGGCTTAACTGCACGGGCACCTGAGAGAGCATCAGAGGCTCTGCATTAATGGAATGCAGACAGAAGTGCAATAGAAACTGATTTTATAGAAGTTGCCCCTGGAAGATGCTGTGTGTTGCATCAAAAGGCAGTACACAGAACAGCAGAATAAGAGAAAAATGACAAAGTGTTAGTTTTGTGGAATGTTTGACTGCAAAATAACGTTGAGTCAAGTTTATATACTGTCCTTAAGCATATGGTATACAGACTGCTAAAAAGATTATTCACTAGAGGTGGAAATTAGAAAGAAGCTGCTGCATATGTGTGGTTAAAGTCAAACTCAGAAGCAAGATGTACATGGTCTTGTACGGGACAGGACACATAAAAATTTCTAAAGGATTTGTGGGAGCAATGTTCTGCAATGTTTCCATAACAAAGTAGTCCTGGAACAAGCTGTTCTGCTAGTAATAATTTCCAACAGACATTACTTTCCTTGTAAAATCAGAACAGGGTAATTTTTCCAGTCTTGTTTTTATTTTTTGTTTGTCTGTTTGTTTGTTTTTGTTTTGTTTTTGTTTTTTTGAAATGAGCAACATTTATGCTGCTATCTGGAAGGTCCCAAAATCACAGTGAAATTGTACCTTTCATAATATCAATTGGTAATACTGTGTTGTTTACTCTTCTATGAATTTTTTTTTTTTTTTTTTTTTGTGCTGTTGAGCATATTGGTAAAGCAACTTGCAATTCCTTGCAAGAGCAACAGCTCTGAAATATTGCTAAAGAAAATTATTCTAAGGCACAATTTTTTGATTCTGGTAAAGCTAAGAAGCAGCACTCAGCATGTACCTCACATTAGTGTATTTGTAGTACTAAGATTAAGGTTATATTAATGATGATGCTGATAAAACAAGTCCCAGGAAAAAAATGGAGATTTGGGAGAAGAGAAAACAAAATGCAAAAAAGTCTATATATGAGGGAAGAGTAGAGATGAAGGTACTATTGAGTCACAGACAGCAAAAAACTGCTGCTCAATGTTTTCTAGAGACCTAACTGTCATCTGAATTTATACATAGATTGGACAAGTACTACACTAGTACTACACTGTTCATGTGGTACCAAGTTTAGTAAAAAAGGAAAGAGTTCTCTATTTCATGGCATTTAATAAATGGTTAAACTGTTCGTGCTAAGTCAAGGATTGCACTGCCTTCTCCATACTTTAGGCTAGTATAGTCAGTATGGGATAACATTTAAAACCATTTTTTATATCAAACTCTACTAGAAATGTCCAGATTCAATTAGAGATCAAATACAGAGCATAGTGGAGCAGCAGCCACCTTTTCAGCAGTCAGCTTTGAGCTTGTCTGCGTGATTTCGAGGAATTTTTCTCTCCAGATGTGCAGTTGTGTTAAAGAAGCATCAGAAACAACTCTCCAAGGGAAACTGAGTTTCCAAATAAGTCCAAGAGAGTGAGAATCTGGTTCCTCCTTAACCCACAGAACCAATGGCTTTGACTTCTCAGGCTCATTTCAGCCCCATGTAAAATGTCAGTAAAACTACTGACTTAACCATGTGGCATTAGATAATGAATGGGATGTGCCTGATAGTGCTTATAAAGAATTTGACAGAAAAATATCTTTAGTTATTTAGGATTTCACATTAGACTTGTCAAATGCAGCACATTGAACACCTCTGAGAACCTTATAGGCATATGAAACATGTTGCATATAATGACTGCATCCTTCAGTCCACCAACAAAATTACTGAGGAGTGATTGAACTAAATGGTCGGTCAGTGGGCTTGAACACCAGGACCAATATTTTAAAAGATACAGTTGTTGGACAGCATTGTCTGTGGTGAGTTCTTTAGTCATGTTATGGCTGCAGTCTCATGGCAAATCATGGTTGCATAAAGGAAACTGGAGGGAGCACTGTCTACATGGCAGCAAATGGCAGCAAACTGTGATAATTAACGTTGGCTTGTTTGGGCTACTCTCAGAAACCTGACGATGCAAAATGGGCTGGCTCAGTTCTGTTAAGTAGAAACTGCTGACTGAATATTCATACACCATTTGGAGAATCACACAGACACCACCTGAGACTTCAACTGCTCAGACAAGAGTCCCTTTGCAAGTGAGCCCACAGGTGCCCCTCCAGTGAGCCCACAGAGAGATTTACTTCTTAGTATTTGCCATCTGAATGCACCATGCACAAGGCTCCTTAACTACGCTGGGTGTGAAAAAAAAAAAAAAAATCTGTTAAATGGTCAATTTTCTTCCTGTGGAGGATTGGTAACAACTGAAATCTGGCATTTTGCTAGCTCTGACACATGGGCAAAATGACTGTCATCTGTCTTACCTCCAGCAGGGCAGTCCTGCAGCAAGCTGGGGCTGAATTAAACCTTTTACTGCTATTTGGCCTGACATGCAGAGTGCTGTGCAAATCAGACCCCTAGTGCTTGCTGCTTCCCCTGCAGCCTCTCCTGCCTGGTAAAAGATCTAGGTCAGGGGTCTAGAGTAGGTGGAGTCCAAGGCTTCATCTATGTATCTGGTGTTGGGACAACTCCCACACCTGGGAGCAGGTGGGACACAGAAATATCAAAGTAAGGAAAGCTCTTTTTGTTTTTCCCTAGTGAGTAACTCCAGTGGGTGCTCCAAAAACAGAACTTACAAGTACTCTGTGCCCTTAGAAATACTAACCCCACCAGATAATTCTGTGCTGTTTCCTGTTAAAACTGGTCTAGTGCTGGCTTAATTTGTTTAGAATATGTAAAATCCACATCAGGAAAAAAAAAAAAAAAAAAAAAAAGGTGTTATTTTTTAATTCCACTGCTGGGGGATTTTATATGAATAAATATCCCAGACTTTACATGATGCTAAATGCTCTTTATAAATAACATGTTAATACTTTTTGTTTCTGTCTTCTCTGCCAGGTCAATGAATGATAGTATACATTATCTGGAAAAAAGTTATTCAAATTATGGTAATAAAGAAAATGAAAACATCCCCTGCTTTTATGTATTTTAAATAATTATTGAGCAACTTCATCCTAAGGAAAATAATATAAGAGGACTTAATTACCTGCCTTTTTTTCATATATCATGTTTTCATAGGTCACTTTGGCTCATCAGTGGCATCTTATTTCATATTCTTGCGATGGATGTATGGAATAAACATGATTCTCTTTGGGCTGACCTTCGGACTTGTAATGGTCCCTGAGGTGGGAATCTTTTCAATTATCATCAAGAACTGTTATGTGAATGTTTGTTTTTACAGTGAGATTTTTTAGGACTGGACCTTTAAATATATCTGTTAACTCTTTATGCTCCATTTAAAAGCATTAAGGTGTACTAAGGGTGTAAAGATGTAGTCTTTGTGTAGACAGTATTCTCTACAGAAGAAGATGTCTTGAAATAGTCATGACTGATTAATGTACATAGGGTTGTGTCCTGAAAGGGTTTTCTCATTGTCTGGGAAAACTTCTATTTTTTGGTAAGGAGAACTAAGGAAAGAACTGAGACGAAGAAGTCTTCAAGTTGAGTATCTTGACTAAAATGTGCATGATGATAAAAAGATATGTTCCAGGCCTCTGAGAGATCATGGATCCTTTCAGGTTGCCTTAATACCCAGATGATGATGATAAGGGGTAACAGGGCTGTAAAGTCATGAGAGAGTCCTCTCATGTTTGGCACTGTGAGCAGCATCACTTTCAAAAATTCTGCTCAGAAAAGATGTAATTCAGGCAGAAATAACTTCTGTGAAATGTAATATTTCCCCAGTTCCTTTGATCCAGCGTGTTGTTTTCCTAAAATGAGGGTTTATATGGAATTTAAAGTATTGTGCTGTATCCCTGATTTCACTGTCTTACATCTCTTATCTTCTAGTAAGCATTTGGAAAGAGTCAGGTAGAAACTTCCACCAGCAGTTTTGTAGCAAATTTCACGTTCTCTGAAGCCAAAAGAGGGAAAATAGCCCAACATTTTTTAGTGAGGACATATTGTGTGGCTGAGCAAGCATCTCACCAGCAGTCATGGGATTATCAGAATCTAAAAACTGAATTCCTAGCATCTTCCCATACTTTTCAGTTAAAAAAAAAAAAAAAAAAAAAGGTAAAATGCATAATGCAAGAAAAATAAATCTGTTCTTGTCTATAGGACAAACACCACTCATCAGAGGAATTTGGGCTTCTGTGTTGCCTTTGGATGTAAGAGGCTTGACAAGTCATTGATACTAGTGGAACATAAGTTTGAATTTCAAAACCACTATTATTGCATACTTTAAGCATAGTTTCAATGACTTATATAAGGAGCAATGAAAAGAATTAGAGAACTTGGTCGTCCTAACCAAGGAATTAAGGAGCATAAATCAAGTCATTCTAAGAAATAAATCACTTTTCCCTCCTTTTGCTGGTATCTTGGTTTAAAACGTAAATTGCTGTCCTTGTTTTTGGTTCTAGGCTTTGATGGGGAAGCCATATGGCTCTTTACCTAGAAAAACTGTTCCAAGAGCTGAAGAAGCAACTGCTATGAACTTTGCTACTCTCTGGGATTTTAGTGTAAGTGCATGAACTTGCAATACTGGACATTACTCTCTGATTATTATTGTTTGGTTTGGTTTTGTTTTTTTTCATTAATGAACATTCAGTTATTTAATATGAAATTCTTCAGGACAAAATGGCAATATAATTGACTTACATTTTTTTCCACAAGTTCTGTGCAGAGATGTTTCCTTCACATAATACATATAAAAGAAGCTTAATGTCCACATGCACATTTCAGTGTATGCAGCGATCCAAAGACATGTGAGAAAAAGTTTCAAAGCTGGAGGCATGTGATGGCTCCTGCCTTTCCTTTACTTATGGGAGAATTTGGTCCTCTGTTTGGTCCTCTTTTTTATGTGACTAAGGAGTTTTATATGATTAAGAAATGTGAAGATCCACTGTGAATTAGAAAAAATAAAAGATATTACGATAATATGCACTGTAGGCTTTTTCTACAAAAAAGAATGACATTTTTAGTTTTTCTCTGCCTTATGCAGGTATTTTAGCTGAAGTGAGAAACATGTCTTTATTCTCTGCTCCTGATGTGATACCCAGTATAACCTGAAGAGCTATACTTTCTCTACTGATAAGCAATGGTACTTTCCTAAACGTCATACTATTTTTAATTCTTTCTTTTTCTTCTTTTTTTTCTTTCTTTCTTCTTTTTCCTTGTTTTTTTCTTCTTCTTTTTTTTTTTTTTTTTTCTTTTTCTTCTTTCTTTCTTTTCTTCTTTCTTCTTTCTTTCACAACAGTTTTACCTAATTTTGCACGTCATGTTCCCGTATATGTATTCTTTATATAGTGCTCATATATTCTTTATATAAAGATGATACAACTTTGCAAAAAATCAGATGATGATAAATTTAACTGTCAGGTTTCTCCCCATCATAAAAAGGAACTTGTCACCTGCAAAAGGGTGCAGCCATCTATTTAAAGATTTCCTTCAGGTTGATGGAACCAGCACCCGTGGAACTAAGTGTGATTTATCCTCAATCTGATGCACTGTGTTCTTTCTGCAAGAAGTACAAAGACCTTTTTAGAGTTATGCATATATGTATCTTTTAGCACTGGATTTGTTTTAGCAACAGCAAGCATGAATATATTGTTGGAAGCAGACATGTTTCCTGGAAGAACAAACTCAGGTGCAGGTTCCTCCAGTTTACAGCTCTGGTTCCCCAGCTACGTGCAGAATGACTCACCTGCAAGTGGCCTCTACATGTATGTTTGGCCCAAGCAAGGAAGAATTGTGTAGGCTGAGGAGTTGACACAGGAAATGCCAGGAGCTGCACTGGCAGATACCTGACCCTGCCCCAACAGGTAGTCAGATCTGATCTCTCTTCACAAAACAAAAACAAAAGGGTACAGTGTCTATGCTTACTGGTACTGTAATTTCTAGTATGGTTAAGGTGTGGAGAGATCCCTAATCTTGTGACATTTTTATCCTTTATTTAGCTCCTTGGTCTATATTCACTTTTCAGCTACCAGTGGAGGAAGAATCAGGTTGTAAACCTACATAAAATCAAAAGAACTCTGGATATACCCATTTCTCATTTACAAGCCAATCTTTCAGGCTAATTAACTGTATACAACTGAATTTAAAGAAAATAAGTAATACCTAGAAATTGCAGTATTTGTCTTTTGACTATAAAAGTATGTGAATTGAATAGATTAATTGTGATTTACTTTGCCACATAAAGTGATGGACAAAATTAAAGATCCATTTTAAAAGCCACATATGTAACTTTTTGCAACGATTTCGGCATAAAATGGCATTACATTCAGTTAATCAGGAGCTTTGTATCAGAGTTACAGGAAGAACATATGTAGGCTTGTAGTTCGAAAGTTAAATAACAATGACAACAATCTAAAATGAAAAAAACCCACATAAGTTAGCTAGTGGAAAAAAAGAAAGCATAGTAGCTTGCAGAATAAAGATTAGAAGAGCTTTAGACAGAAAATGGAAATCAAGGTTTTAAAATAAATATACAAAAGAAAAAATGAATGAAGATACTATTTCTCACTTGCATGAGAAATACCTTACTGTTTTTCAAATACTACGTTGTTTCCTGTGAGCTGCCTCGAAGAAATGGATCTGGGGCTGTGAGTTGACAGCTGGTTGAAGATGAGGCTGCAGTGTGCCCAGGTGGCCAAGAAGGCCAACAGCATCCTGGCCTGTATCAGCAATAGTGTGGCCAGCAGGATGAAGGAAGTCATTGTGCCCCTGTACTCAGCACTGGTGAGGCTGCACCTCGAGTGCTGTGTCCAGTTCTGGGCCCCTCACTACAAGACAGACACTGAGGTGATGGAATGAGTTCAGAGAAGGGCAACTTTCCCTTGGCTTCTAAGCAGTGCATGGTAATGAAAGCCCCGGCTCCTCCAGGTGGCTGTTTCATCAGTAGTGTCCTACTGTTACCTTCTCAAAGAGCCAAAAATAATCTCCATTTTTAATTATATGCTCTTTTTTGTTACATGCTTGCAAGAAGAAAGGGGGGGAGGAAAGTGTCATGGTTTGGAAAGTGAATGGGCAGTGACAGACTCTCTCTGTTGTCCCCACTTCCTTTCCAGAGGGAAGAAGGGAATAAGGGAGAGAGACTTTAAAGTTGAAACTTTTAAACTTGAGACTTTGAAAGTTGAAAAGCCTTGAGAAGGCAGAGGTGACTTGTCTTGGTAAATGCTGTCCTTCTCTGGTGTGGAAACAAGGAAGAGTGGTAGTAGCAGGAGCTGAGTAGCAGCAACAGTCTTGCAGCTGCTGGAGGTGTCCTAGGCAGGTTTTCTGTCCTGGTCTTCTCAAACCAGGACAGCAACCAAACTGCTGAAGGGTCTGGAGAGCAATTCCTCTGAAGAGAGGCTGAGGGAACTGGGAATGTTTGGTTTGGAGAAGAGGAGGCTGTGAGGAGACCTTATCACTCTCTACAACTACCTGAAAGGAGGTTATAGCAAGGTGGGTGCTGGCCTCTTCTCTCAAGTGAATAATGATAGGACCAGACAAAGTGGCCTGAAGTTGTACCAGGGGAGGTTTAGACTAGATATTAGGAAGAATTTATTTACTGAGAGACTAGTCAGGCATTGGAATGGACTGCCCAGGTAAGTGGTAGCATCACCAGTCCCTGGGAGTATTTAAAATCCATGTAGATGAGGCACTTCAGGATATGCTTTAGTGGGCATAGTGATACAGACTGATATATGCATTTTACTTACCTTATTGGGAGGGAATATTGAAGGTTGGACACACTGATCTTAGTGGTCGTTATCAACCATGGCAGTTCTGTGATTCTGTAAGAACTGACAATGACAGGATCTGCTAGCCCTGAAAATGATGGTATAGTAAATAGCAGAGTAACAATTAACACAGAAAGCAAATGCAAAGGTAATAAACACAGAATAGATTAGTGAAAGAGTTAAGGGCAAAAAGCATTTTCTTGAGACAAATAATCCCTGAAGACAAGGACAATTGTGAGAAAACAGCACAGGTAACAGTAGCTTTCATTTACTAGTAGTTCTCTTTTGGTTCAAAGGAAGTTACAAATAAGTGAACACACATCAACAAACATTAGTTCGTCCAAAAAGAATCTCCAAACCCTACCAATCATTAAGACAGTAAAGAGGAGATTAATTAGGTCAGGTTGTTTTTTGCATTCTTGGACTTGACCAGTATTCTTATCTCACCCCGCTTCTGTTTTAAGCTCAGAAATGAGTGAAAGAAACCTTCTATGCATGCTTGCCTTTACACAGCTGAAGATTTTTTAAGACTTATGTTGAAATGCAGCAGGCAAAGCCCAGGCAACAACATGCTAAATTACACAAAATGTGTGAGAAATGAACTCTGACTCTGCTGAACACAGTGACTTAAATAACATTTTAATAGTCTGAGAGATCCAAAAGGCCCGACAGAACGTCACTAGGCTGTATTGAAATCTGGCCTAAAATGAAAGTATAGAATGTATTAATGAGCAAAGCAATGCAAAAGACATGCTATGGAATTTGAAATGTGTCCTGACTGGTGTAAATTATTATTATTATTACTATTATTTATTATTATTATTATTATTATTATTATTATTATTATTATTATTATATTATTATTATTATTATCATTATCATTATCATTATCATTATCATTATCATTATCATTATCATTATTATTATCATTATTATCATTATTATAATATTAGTAATAAATATGTTCTACACAGTCTTTCCCTTATCATAGAAGTACATAATGCCTGTCCTGTGTGAGCATGTCTCAAACCTAGTTTGATATGGTGAAAAATGAGTTATGTGGGTTACCAAATCAAAAATTGGAGTAATATTTCTGTTTATCACATATTCATTTCACACATTTCGTTTCACACATTTCACATATTTCATTTTCGGCTTAGAATTGTGCATTAAGTTTTCCAGATAACACTGACTCATTTCATATATTGTAAGAGATACGATAGATTAAAAATGTGTTTTGCACTACTATAAATATGAGAAAGATGTTTTTTATTTTAAGTAAATGAGCAACTGAAACAGAAAAAGGAAGTAAATGGACTTTTAAATCACAATACCCTCATCTTACTGTATAAGTGTCAAAATAAGCCATGGTCTATTCACTAGTTTCATGATCAAATACTCTATTTGACTTTAAATGACTACATCTACCAGAGCCTTGCCAGTGCTGTGCATGTGCTGATCTGTCCTTGTAGAGGCTCCTGATAGAGTCTTCTAGGACATCAGTTCTTTCTCTAACCCGATGACTATCAGGAAGCTTTAGCTATTTGGGTTATTTTAATACTAGGAATTGCTTACAGTTAATCATGAACTAGAAAATTATTTGGCAAGATCAGCAGACCCATACAAGAGAGGGTAGTTCTCAGTAAGATATTTGGACAAGGAGATCCATTTTGAATTGCTGAGAAAGAAGGCATGCTTTCATTGCACCTTTTACAGCCTAATGTTAAAAACCCCTGAATGCTCAATAATAGTCTATAAAATACAGCTAACTATTGGTTCATGCATATTGAATAATCATGCAATGAACAACAGACAACATTGTCAGACAGAGAAGGCTTGTGAGATTTTTATATTAAATATGCTAGGCAAATAAACTATAGAAATATGAAAAGTAAGTTTTAAGTCTGGCATTCTATCTGGAAGTAATTTGTAAAGCAAATTTTGTGAATCAAAATGTTATTGTCTTTGCAACTAAAAGCATATGAATGAAAATGTTTTGACTCTGAATGGAGAATTTGAAAGGTAAGACGTTTGAAAACTGTACTAAAATCTTCTTTTTAAATGCAACCACAGGTTTTTCTTTCCTGTGAGACCTATTCTACTGATGCTTGCAACTGCTTTGATTGGACTGAAATGAGTGTTTCAAGACATTGTTACTGATACTATTTTTCATCATGTGTATATTTAACAGATGTAACATTATATTTTTTTTTTTTGACATTTCAGGGCTTTGCACAGTATTCTGTACTCTTTTATGGTTATTACAACAACCAGAGGACTATTGGATGGCTCAAGTTCAGGATGCCTCTTTCGTATTTTCTTGTTGGAGTTGGAACTATTGGCTACAGCTTTATGATTGTTATTCGAACGTAAGTTCTCCTTGGCTCTGGAATAAAATGCACTCAAAAAGGCAGATAGTAACTCTGTTTTTCACTGAGACTGTCTTTTTAAAAATATGATAATCATAAGGACAGGACGATGCAAGATCAAGTGCAAGGTCAAAGTCATGTAGGATACCTTCAGACTGTATTTATATAGCTGTTTTCTAGCCAGCAGCTGTGTGGCCATGTTGTGGAAGTGGGAAAAATCTATCCTGAAGTAACAGATCATTTCTTTCCTGCAACTTCAAAGTGAAAAATGAAAACTAAGAGACAAGACCTGTCAGCCCACCTTTTCATAATACTCTGCATCTAGTGTAATGTCAGGTAACATCTAGGAAATTCACTTGTTCTACCTTTAATAATACCTTTTGTAAGTTAAAATCTTTGAAGAAAGAAGAAGACAAGAAAGACAGGCACAGATGGCAAATAATTCCTGTGTGTTATCTTACAGTCAGCAGTAAATGATTATCAGGAAGATTACAGGGTTTAGGTTACATTTGTCCAGTGATGTAGAAGAATTAATGCTACTGGAAATGGTAAGGGTTTAATGGAAAGGGTTTAATTTTTCCATTCATGCAGAATGGAAAATAATCCCCAGCAGTGTGAAAACTATGCTTCATATAATGAAAACCCATAACTTTTAACAGTAGAAAGCATAGGGGTATGTGAAACAGGGCCTGGGCAATATAACTGATGATAATTGGCCTTTTGGCTCTCAAATTCTGGACCTGAATTTTGTCTTAGGATCAATATTTAAAAAAACCCAAAATATTATTTCATCATCAAATTCACTTTTTGAACAAAGTGTAGTTATTCTGACAGTTTTGAAGGAGATAGGTCACTAATGAATACATTTCCTAATACTCTTGAGTCAAGTATTGTGACCACCTACCACAGTAATAGTTATCTATAGTGGTGGCTTTAAAGATGCCCAGGGTAAAAAAACTTCACTTTGCAGGTCAATACTCAAGGACATTTGTGAATATAGACAAAAATGCAGACAATATAGACAAAAATATAGAGAAAAATGCAGTTAACCTTCCACTGTATTGTGCTGAAGCCAGTGTTTTTCATTTGCACAAGCACTACATTGATTCATGGTCTGTTTCTCAAATAATACATTGTTTTATGTAAATTTCCTGGTGGAAAAGGACTTAGGAGTGTGGGTTGACAGCTGGCTGAACATGAGCCATCAGTGTGCCCAGGAGGCCAAGAAGGACAACAGCATCCTGGCTTGTATCAGCACTAGTGTGGCCAACAGGATAAGGAAGTGGTTGTCCCCCTGTGCCTGGCACTGGTGAGGCTGCACCTGGAATACTGTGTTCAGTTCTGTGGTGCTTCAGGGGATGATTTATAGGTTAAGGTGTTGTATGACTGACAGTTGGACTTGATGATCTTGAAGATCCTTTACAGCCATGGTGATTCTATGATTCTAAAATCTCTGATCCTTCTGTATGTGAACAATTAAAAAAACTCCACCCACCCAACTGTGGTGTCACTTTATGACAGCTCAGAGGTATTTTCTATATTATTTATTTACTATTCTCTTCCTAGATATAGGAGGACTTTTACTGGACTTTTTAAAATGTGGCATGTAAAATGTATTGATACTAATAACATTATTCTGCTGTTAGTGAACCTTAAAATAGGAGTTGCCTTTACCAATGCAGAAGCAAGACCACTATTATTGCACAAATGATAACACTTTGAAACACAGAAATTAGAAAATCTGCAGCTTTCTGTTTGAAAAATCTTCTTTGTATTTTTGTAATTGAGTTTCTTATCCTGCAGAATTGCTCCAGGGTGTTAATGAAATAAATTCATTCTTTCTCATCAGAATATGAAAAATTCATCCTTCTCTCTCATTTCAGGCAGAACTTTCCAGATTTTTTTTCAGAGCAATATTAGAATTAAGGAACAATTAAAAAGTCGTGCTCACGTAGCAGAACTAGTTATAACAAGTCTCCCCTTGTCTTTCTGGCTTTTATAGAATGGCAAAGAATGCAAATGAAGATGGTGGTGGGGATGATAATTCTTTTAGTTTCAGCTGGAAAATGTTCACAAGCTGGGACTACTTGATTGGGAATCCTGAAACAGCAGATAACAAGTTTGCCTCCATCACAACAAGCTTTAAGGTAAAATAGAGCTCACTAAGGAGAGGTAATTTTACTTGTCTTTCACATGGGCGTGAATCAGACAGAACTCAAGTCAACTATTAGCTGTGCCTGGGGTCTAGTAGTTTAAACTAGAATTGGACAGCACTGAACAATTCGCATCTGTTTTTTGTCCCTTGCCATCTTAATTTTTTTCTTGTTGAGTTTGGAGAAAAACCTCAACCCCTAATGGCATTTTTTGTGTTCTCAGTTACTGCAGGATTGGTTTTAGAGAAAATATTCTACGATAAATATAATCTTTTTCTAAACTCTGATGGCTTCCTATTTCTATGGTGCTTCCCTGAAAAACGTCTTTTTAAAACACCGCTGTGAAAACAGTGAAGGAGATATATTCTATCTGTTAAATGTGCCTCTATTCTGGGGTGACTGGAACACACCAGTGCAGCATTGAAAGGAATATTTAATTTTCAGTGTAATAATGAACAGGGAATATACTGAAAAGTTGTGATGAGTGGAAATGAGCAAGTTGCTAGACTTGAAGTCACAGTGACAACACATAACATTGGAGCTGGAGGACCAAGCACCAGCTGCCCTGTCTCACTCAGCACCCTTACTTTCTGCAGTGTTGTTATGAAAATATAACACCATATTCTGCTCACTCTCCCAACTGTGGGCACAAAAAATAACAGCACTCAAAATCAATAGAAATAAAAGATCCCAGGAAAACAAATATTGAAGAAATACTGACTGAAAGCACTGAAACTGTGTGAGCTTTCCCTGACCGTCTACAAAGGTCAGTTGCTGAAAGCTGTTTGGAGAGGAATAAAAATCAGGTGAGACACAGACTTATTTTTGAGAAATAAACTCATGAAGCTTCTCTGTGATCTTTGAAAATGCTTAAGGAATCCCGGAGAGAAAGGTTGATGTATTGGCTTAGGTGAGGTCATGGGAGTTTTTCTCAAAAGTTGTGATCTCCTTTCATTTATATAACAAATTAAAGTTATAAGAAAAGAACCATTAAGAGTATTTATTACAATGCAGGAGTTCAGGTTCCATTGTGAGCAGCTGATCTCCATACCAAAGGGAGAAGCTCTAACCAAACTTCCTTTTAAAGAGGACACTTCAGAACAAAAGCTTTTTTATCTGGAAAACCAGGAGCTGGATATTATAGCTACAAAAGAATCTTAGTAACTCTCAGTGCTGGCCAAGGGTAAATGTGAAGCAAACATTTTATTCTGCAGCCTGAACTGTGCACTAGTTGCCTTTTCTGGGATTCCTACACATAGACTCTTTTAATTCCTTCCAAATTTCTGACTTTCAGAATAAAACTTTTTGTTCTTTTCTCACAAATGCCCATCTTTAAAAAGTGACAATTTTGTTTCTGGCAACTGGTCACAAATTTATCATTCTGGGCCATTCAGCCTCAAACACCTTGCAAACTCCCAGAATGTGCTGTATCCTTTTTTGGCACATTAGTACAAGCATCTCAAGACTCAGTGGGGACACCCTCAGCAGAATAAAATTGAACTCCTGGGAGCCAAACACCCAGGGTCTGCCACAGTCGCAACCAGATTTCATGAGACAATTTAAGCTCAGCTCAAAAACGGTGCCCAGGGATGCATTTACATCTTTGTAATTAATTACATTTTTGTAATTAATTACATCTTTGTAATTACATCTTTGTAATTACATCTTTACATCTTTGTAATTTATTAAACTGACTTATAAGAACTGGGGAAGTAATGTGGAGTCTTGACCATTAAAGTATTCATAAAATTATTTTCTTTTTAACAAGTGCAGGAATCGATATTGGAGGAGCAGGAAAGCCGAAAAGAGGAAAATATTCACTTGACCCGATTCCTGAGGGTTCTTGCTAACTTCCTAGCCCTCTGCACACTTGCTGGGAGTGGCTACCTCATCTTTTTTGTTGTCCGAAGATCCCAGAAATTTGCCCTGGAAGGCCTGGAGAACTACGGGTGGTGGGAAAGAAATGAAGTTTGTGCTATTACATTTCTAAAATAGATGTGGTTTGGAACTCTGTTTCTGCACTATGCATGTTCTTTTTTTTTTTTTTTTTTTTTCCTGAAAATTTAAGTACTCAACAGCGTGTGTGGTAAATGCCTAAGAAAAGAGCTGATCTTGTATCTTTTCTTCCTGCTTAATTAAAATTATCTTTTTTTTTTTCCTCTTTTTTCTTTTTTTTCCCCCAAATGTCCCTTTGTGTTTAGTTTTGATTCAACACCTTTACTTTACCCCTCTGTGCTCTTAGGATTGTTTTTCAGCCACTCCCTTGACTCAGAAGATCTCCTCAAGGTGCCTGCTCTCATGTTGCTTTTTTCCTGAGACTGGGTCAAGCAAAGTGGCTGCTGCATGGGCACACCCAGAGTAATCTGGGGCTTCATGGATACAATTACAGTATATCAATAAGTCAGAACTCATGCATTCCAGTTGCAACTGACCAGTCCAAGAGCCCAATAGCATTTTTTTTGTTTGTTTGTTTAATTTGCTTTCTCCTAGAGCAGGTACAGCCCTGCCTGATAGAAATGCCTAATGAAAGTGATAATGTTTGCTGAAACAGTGTGCTGTAAGCCCCTGAGGTCAGTGTTACTGTATGAAATCCTGGGCAGATTTTTTTTCTTAGCAAATACACTGTTGTGTATGTGATAAAACTAGCTGTTTGTTACTTAAGGTTCACCTCAGATGGAGTATAAAGTAGATGCCTGATTTAAAGTAAGGCAAAAAAATTGCTAGACACAGTGGAAAAAGGAAAACCAATCCCTAATTTTCAACACCAAAACCTGACAGAGAAAATAACATAAAAAAATCCAGGGCTGGAACCCAGAAAAGTGAGGTTGTTGAGATTGGGTTAAGTTACTTAATAAAGTTAGATCATTTAGATCTGTTGGGAAGGAAAAGCCATGCACTGTGACTTCTTGGGTTAAAGCAACACGAGCTGGAAATATGTCAACAGACTAGCAGATGAAAACAGTTCAGAAGGAATTAATCTGTGTCTCAGTTTAACGGTGTGGTAACAGATTTGAACTAACAAGAACTTTGCTACTGAAAGCTGCTATATTAGATTATGCTGCAATCTGGAAAGTTGTTAAACATATGCATGTTTACAGTAATTACTTTTCTTTTATATGCTTTACAAAAAAATACTTCTAAGGAAACATTGAACTAAGATCTGAAGTAGGTGTGTCTCTAAAAGAGATGAGATAAAGCAATATTGCCATTAGTCAGCTAAAGATTTTTTCCTTTGGGCAGGTAATAAACATATTTGTGGCATACAAAATATTGCCCTTAACTGGATATGAATATTTAATTAGATACATTTGTCTTTGTAACAGCCATTTAAGCATTTTTCTTATTATCTAGATCAAGCTCTCTTATGTTAGAATAATTTAAAAGTGTATTGAGATTTGATCAGGCAAAAACCCGACACTTATTGTACTACTCAGAGCCAATGCAGTGCAGCTCTTACAGTTCAAGCAATAGTATATAAAAATTAACATTCTTCATAAAAATATTAAACTCCTTCTGTAAGAAATTTATTTTCATTACATTGGATGTATTAAGGGTTTTAAAAAAATTTTACATATACTTATGGTGCCCTTGGAGTAATCCGGGGTAAATACACTTCATATAATCTATTCATGAAGCTCACAAAGTGTCACTGGTGACTTTGTGAATGAAACCTTTTCTCCCTGTCTGTCTTTCTCTGTCATAATGTTGTAAGTTTTTAAACTTTCTCTTCATATGAGCAATACCTAGTTCTGTCAGATCATAGTTTGGAGAAAACTGTCTAGTGAATCACAGAGAGCAGAAAATTAATGGAAGCAAGCATATTGGGACTGGTGAGGGATTTCATCAGACTTTGCTGATACTCCTCATTCATGGCTGTGGCCTGATGGTTAATCATAGATAAATAATTATTCTTAATCATGTGAAAATTTCCCCATGACTGTGGAAATTTTAGCAAAATGGAGAATAATGCCACTTATTCCCTTGGAAGCCTGAATTGGATTAAAATTGCTAAACAAAATTGATTTTTCTCATTTGATAGAAGATATTTTGCAGAGATAGAAGGAAATATGACCATGGAACTCAAGTACTGAAGTACTCTATTTTCTCAAATAGATTTCTGTACTCCTTAAAAATAAAGCTACTTAAAAGCAGAGAAAACTTATGTGGAGACAGACTGATTTCTCTGAACTAGAATTTTACACATTATTTTTTTCCAGCCAAAAAAAGTATAGCTTTAAAATTTTAGATCATGCAAGCTGTAAAAATCCCATAGATCTTTAGCCAAAAATATTTTGCTATTTACCTCAATGCTCCTAGTTGTGGATGTGCACTACATTTACTCTGAAGTAAATGAACTGTTAATGTTCTATTTGATTGTAGAAATCATCAGGCAGCTTTATTAGTATGAAATAGAATTTCTAATTCTTATTTATTTTTTAAGATCTGTTCCGTATTTACTAGAAAAATAAATCTTTATTAGCGCTTCCTGCAGCAGGAGTTAGATAGACCTCTGACTAATGCAATAATTATTAGTGGAAACTGACTTATTTTGGTGGAAGCTATGATTTATTTTAGCTAGACTAGTTGCTCTTAATTAACATTTAACCAAGAAAAAAATCTGTGTTCAATATTTAATGTTGCTTTGGCACAATTTGTTATGCTGGGGGGCTGGTGTTTAGATGTGATTGCAGTATTAGTATTTTTCACCAGATTCCCAACAGCTGGAAAAGCTTGTGTAAGCAGCAATACAGTTTTCAGAGTGTCATCCAGAGACTTCATTGTTCATTTCTTAGGGAAATTTCTATCTCAGTCAAGCAGACTGGACTTTTGAGATTCACTCAGGAGACAGTGAATATAAGACCACATCATCTGTCAACAATAACTCTTCCATGTCTGTATGCTGGCATGCTGCCCCTCTTCTGGCATATAATTCTACAATTTTTAAATCACACAGGGTGGTGAAACTGTCCTTAATTAAAAAGTGGAAGAAAATCTGACCCAGCACTGGAACTTCAAGTGAATAAGAAGTCCTGAATATAAATCAAATGCTTTCTGAAATCAAACCATATTAAAGTAGCTAAAATTTAACAGACAATTCAATGGCTGATTTCTTTGTTCAGCAAAATTACTTATAAGAAACTAAAATTATAATAATATGGTATCCATGAAAATATATGGAATATTTATGCTTTTATCATATAGAACCCATCATAGGGTTTTGACTTTCGAAAACTGAGTGTGCTACCTTTGCCTCAGTAAAACATCACATTTTTGGTTTTGATAATTTCTCACTTTTCACTTTGTGAGTTTCTATACTTCACTTTACTCTTCATCTTATCTCCAGAATGAGAAATTCTCTTGAGATGGGGATAAATATTCTCCTGAAGAGTCCAGAACATATCTTTTCTAGCAAAATACATATTTTTTATGTATTCCAATAAAAGAATGAAGGTACATCAAATGAGTTGAGCAGAAGCCAGCTTTGGCTATGAATGCTGAAATTTACATCTGTTTGAAGGAAGTTAAGGCAAAGAGAAACCATCTAGAGGTTACCTGACTGAACAAGTAACCAGACAATATAGTTGGAGTCTAGGACTTATTATTCATATATGTTTTTGGTCATCCTTGGGTATCTACTGGGCTAGGCCATAATTTGGTGTGACCCAGGACATCTCCTCTTATGCACACATTTGGCCCTTGAAATTGTTTCCACAGGAAAATACTCAACACCAGAGACAGTGAGGATGCTGATATGAAATTCAGCAGCATCACAACAGTACTGAACAATTTTGTTGACAGAGAGGATATTACCATAAGTTTGAATGCTTAGAATTCATGATTGGTTGTGTTGGCTGCAGGTGACCCTGCAGCTTTGCCATCTAGGGCCATTTTGACCATAACTTCTTTGATTTAATGGTGACTGAGACAATATGTGCTACAAAATATGTTAGATACTTTAAAGAATTTAAGATGAAAAAGGTTACAAAGTTCATTATGAAGAAAAATCTAACCAGTATTTTGGTCACCAACAACTTACCACCATCTAAAAGTACCAAAAAAATAGAAATATCCACAGTTGTCATAAGAGGAAATTTTTTTCAAAGTATTAATGAATACAACTCAACACAGCTGCTAATGCAATAAGTTAAAGATGGCAGGAGATTAAAACATAAATTCTGCCTAATTTCAAATGCAAGTGCTTCAAGAGTCAATAGCCACAAGTTTTCTGGTTGATTGTTTATTTTTGAGTGTTATAAGGTAAGAGTGACTTCCTAATATTTTAATAAGGTAATCCCAGTTAGAAATAACCTACAAAATAATCTACATATTTCCTATAAGTAACACAGAAAGCGCTACTAATTGCATACAACTACAAAATTCAATAATTAGCTCCAGAATGCACTAAAAACCAAGAACAGAAAAAAAACCAACTGTGAAAATAAAGCAATTTATTTATTTTTATTAAGAACACCATTATCATGGATGAAACATCTTAAGAGTGGGAATATATATATTTGTAAGTGGATGAATCTTTTTTTTTTGGCATAATACCTTTTGCTGCCATATTATATCTGAGAAGAAAAAGTGGTCCTAAATCTCTTGGTAGCAGGAAGTTAGATATGTGTTAAATTTTATAGTCGTTCAATCAAAATGTATTCCAGCATGACTGAGAAATGTTAGTTTCAGAGCAAGTGGAAAACTAGAGTTTGGTGAACAATTAAGTTTTTTGTGAATAAATAAATTATTGTAACTAGTTATTTTATCTCAAATAAACATCTTTCCTTTTTCACACAATGTTTGGGAGTCAGATGGAGACAATGTTTTTCCATTTCTTGTTTTTTTATTTTTAGCCCCTTAAAAGCATACTATTTTTAATGGCATTTTATTTTAAATTGAAATTTAATAACCTCACTCTTAAACCTTTTCATTTTTATTTTTTTTTTAATTTTGGCTGACACAATGAATTAGGACCAATAGGTTCAAGTAGATCTGAAATAATTTTCAGCAATCTCTTAGGAATGTTAGAATGCCTCTCTTGTCTGTAGAATTTATAAGCTATGCTGTATTCAAGACAGTTACCTGGTTTTCTCAGGTTATTTTCAGTAAGCATTTTCTGTTTCCATACTGCTAAGATAAATAAGTTAATCTTACTCATGTCTTCTAAGAAAATCAGGGAGAAAGAAGCAGGGCTGATTTGAATTTGGTTATGTAATGAGGCCATGAGCTCTTATATTGACTAGAGAGGAGGGGTGTCAACAATTGCATGAAATTCAGCAAAAGCAAGTGCCAGATTCTCCACCTAAGATAGGGTTATCCTTGTTGTATGAACAAATCTGGGGAGAGGAGAGCAGCCCTGTGGAAAGAGATCCTGGGGATCTGGGTTGGTGGCAAGATGAATATGAGTCAAAAGTGTGTCCTTGCAGCCAAAAGGGCCAACTGTGTCCTGGGGTGCATCAAGCACAACAGAGCCAGCACGGCGAGGGAGGTGATTGTCCCACTCTATGCTGCACTGGTTCTGCCCAAACTTGAGTACTGTGTACAGTTTTGTGTGCCTCAGCACAGGACAGACATCAAACTATTAGAGGGTGTGCAAAGAAGGGCAATAAAGATGTTGAAAGGTCTCTGGGGCAAGACTTACAAGGAGCTGATAAGGTTACTTGGTTTGTCCAGCTTGGAGAAGAGAAGGGTGAGGGTTGGCCTCATGGTCATCTACAAGTTCCTCATGGGAGGCGGTGGAGGGGGAGGTACTGATCTTCTCTCTCTGGGCACCACTGACAGAACATGAGGAAATGGAATGAAGCTGTGTTAAGGGACGTTTGGAGAGAGAGTGGCTGATCACTGGACAGGCTCTGCAGGGACAGGCACTGGTCATGGCACCAAATCTGTCAGATTTCAATCTGGATAATGCTCTGTCACATGTCTTAGTCCTAGACAGTCCTGCATGGAGGAGGGAGCTGGACTCAGTGATCCTTATGGACTCAATGATCCCTTCTGACTCAACATATTCTATCATTTTGTGACATCTAGAAATAACTTTGGTTAAGATCCAAGAGAAATTTAATTGAGTTAAAGATTTTTGTAGGAAAGCATTTATGTGTCTATTGGTAACATGGTACAAATGTAGCATAAACCAGTACTGGAAATAGGTTTTGCTAAGTTCTCCAGTGGTAAAATGGTTAAAATGTAGGTTCTACAATGAATTACTAACATCTGATTATTTTTGAAGGTCTAAGTGAAATGCAAAATTAATAAAATATCTCATATCTTCAGTAGATTACAACTGACTTTTAATCCCTTTCTTTCTCTGCGAAAATATTGTGTGACTCCCAGAGTGAATTTTGGTTTTCATGAGATCAAAACTAAATAAAAAGTAGGAATGGAATACCCCTGCTACACAAATCAATAATGATAAAAGAACTTGCAACTAACATACTAACATTTCACTGTAATTTTTTTTTTTTTTTTTTTTTCCCCTCCTCTCAGGTGAATATGGTCATGTCACTTTTAGGAATGTTTTGTCCAACTTTATTTGATGTAATTAGTTCTCTGGAAAACTACCACCCTCGCATAGCTCTAAGATGGCAGCTGGGCCGAATCTTTGCTCTTTTCCTTGGCAATCTCTACACTTTCATTATCGCCTTAATGGATGAAATCAATCTCAAGGCAAGCTATTTACTTTCCTTCATTATTTTTTACATGTAACTGGACAAGGATGAGGATTTCCAGCTAGTTACTGACATGTCAGTGAAAGACATTCTATTCTTATTGTGCTGTAAATCACATCCATGTCTGAGCTGCTAATGGAAAACTTTGAGCAGAAAAGGTTGAGAGTTAGTAACAAGCTCATTATTTTTTTGTTGTTTTTATTGTTGGCTTTTGTTTCTATGTATTTCTTAGTTGGAAGAAGAAAAGATAGTCAAGTATAACATGACAATATGGGAAGCCAGTCTGTACAATGGTACTATTCCAGAAAATTCAACTGCTCCTCCAATACAGGTGGACCCTGCAGATGTTCCCAGAGGGCCATGCTGGGAAACAATGGTAGGACAGGTAATGTGACTGCTTTGAATTCATATTTGAAAACAGATTATACCCTGTTACACGACATTGTATCTAAGTCCTCTTTATTTCTGCTAATAAATGATACCAAGTCAGGAAAATGTCAGGAAAAGCTGATGTGGGAGTTTTTCCTGAGCTAAAAAGCTGTGAAAAAAATATTTGATTTTCTTTGGACTCTAGGGAGTTTTGTCTTAAAGTAGCCAAAAAAGCTGAAAGCATTCTCAGAGAACTGTAGAATGGTTTGGACTGGGAGGCATCTTAAAGATCATCAAGATCTAAACCTCCTGGATGGACAGGGACACCTCTCACTAGACAAGGTTGCACAGCCCCTACATCTTTTTCATTATTGTCTTCATTTACCTTCTTCTTCTTCGTCCTGTCTTTCACTTGCAAAACCTGTTTAGCAATTTTTAAAATCTGGATTAATCACAACCCTTAATAGATTTGCTAATTCTATTAGAATCAGGCAAAACCATTTTCTGACTACAACAATCCTACAGAAAAGGGAGGAAAAAAAAAGAAGTAGCTTAAGAAAAGATATATGTGTAAGGTATTGCTTATAGCAGTGTGCTTTTGAGAAGGCATCTCTGCCTGTAACCAACTGTGGCAAAACATATTGCAAAAGAACAATTATATTTTAATGGTAAATCTGCTCAAACATTTTATTTGATTCAGTTGAACATATTTTCTTGTTACTTAATAATATAAAATGTCATTTTGAAAGAATCTTCAAACATTTTCCTTTCCTCTATTCCATTATACCCCATTGTTGTTTTATGCATTGAAATGAATTAACTACTTAATCACAGGTTCTGCTGTTCTATTACTCTAGCAAGATCATCATCTGCAATATCTCTCCTCCTGACTAAATAAATCATTAATGGAGAAACGAGAGTCAGGAAAAACTGCCTCTCTGTTCTTTTCACTGGTGCTAAATATTAGGCTTAGAACATCAAGAGGTCATCTATGCACTAATTTTGTCCTTAATTTCAAACCAGAGATAACAATATCTTTTTGAGCCATTTGGGGTAGGCCTGTTACAGTAGGGTTTAGTGGCACTCACTAAAATAGAAGTAGAGGAATGAGGATTTCTGATAGAATTTTCTTCTTTCCTCTCAATATGCACTGGGATTTGGTGCTCCTTGAGAAATCAAGCTGTTCTTGCTGCAGTCAAAGGTGTCAAAAGCAGCTTAAGATACCAGTTCAGATGTCTGTTACCAAAGTGATCTTCATGGGAAGCCTTTCCCAGTCTAATCAGACTGGAAGTCTTCTCTGTTAATATGACTGCAAATTAAAAACAAGGATACCTCTAACAAACAAGGGACGGTTTTCTCCAGACAGTTTTCAGAAGTGGTAAATGCAGAGGAGATGCAGAGTCTTTTTCCATGTCAAAGCAAGGTGAGCACAATTAGGGATCTAGCCCACCATTTCATTATATTGTAATTATTAATTTGTTAAATATATTCTGAACATAAAATTTTGCTCCAACAGGAATTTGTGCGACTGACAGTCTCTGACACGATGACAACATACGTTACTATTCTAATTGGAGATTTCTTGAGAGCTGTCTTTGTTAGGTTTTTCAACTACTGCTGGTGCTGGGACTTGGAATATGGATTCGTATGTATACGATTTCCTATTTTAAATGTCTTTGGCAGATTAGCACTTCACCTTTTTTTGTAGTAAGACACATTTCCCTTTCAGTCCTACAGAGTTAACAGTTGGCTAGGTGTACCACCTTCAAAATCCCTATACATAATTATGTTATATTTTTCTCATAATTTGTTTTGCCTTAGTATTTGTCTTATACTTTAGACTTCAGTAACTTTAGGACATGTTGGGAAATATCTGGAGATGATAATATCTGGAAATATCTCCTTTCAGCCATCATATTCTGAGTTTGATATAAGTGGAAATGTGCTGGGACTGATCTTTAACCAAGGTATGATCTGGTAAGTGTGGCAAAGAATGTTGCATCATCAGGACTACAAAATTTAGCTGTACCTGTAAAGATTATTCTGAAATTCTCATCCTGACACATCACTTTAATTGGATGGGAGTGAAATGCAGTAAATAACAATCTCTAATACACTGCAATGAATGGGACCACTTCAAAAGTAGTTCTGGGCTAAGGTTATGGGAACATATGTATCAGAATTTTGCAATGAGCTGGTAAGATAAACCATGAAATAGGTATGTGGATGAATCTTATCCTTTTGTTGAAAGCTGCTTACTAGAACAAGCATCTGGCCTATACTGTTTTGCTTTGAAATTCAGCCTTTCAAAATACCTTACTACTTGTGTGCCTTGTAAAAAAAAGGCCTTAAAACAAATGTATGCACACTTATCTGTGCAGGCATGTGAACGTGCATAAAATGCTACTGCTGCAATATTAGTCCTTTGCTCTAGAGTAGTGGTCTATGTTTCATCCCATTTTTGGACTTAACATGAGTAGTAAAGAATGCCAGCATACAGAGCCCTGGTAAAAGATTCTCAGTATTCCTCAGGAACTGCCCTCTTCAAACACTGATAATATGCCAAAGTTAATTCCTGTTAAGGGCTAGTTTTCACCTTTAAAATTACTTTGCTGATCAGACGTTGCTTGGTGAAAGCCCCCACTTCTGTAAAGTCCAAAGATTATGTGTTGTGAGAATGTCAAAAAATTGACACAGCAGCACCATGGGCTTGTTCAAAAGGTTGGTATATTTCTGAGGATGAGCATGGCACTGCTTACAGTCTGGTAGGGGCGGCATGCCTTAGGGCTGGAGGGAGCCCATCCTTGCTGCTGACATGTGAGGCACAAAGGTTGCATTCTCTACCATAGAAAAACAGCTTAGGTTTGCAATTGGTGTGTTACTATCTACCTTTGGACTGGTATTCTAATTTCTGATAGGGAATATTTCTCAGGCTGAAAACGATGAGGCCGTAGCATAAAGCCTGCTTGAAATTTTATGCACAATTGATAGCACTAATACTTTATACTACTATGATTAACACTCTGGAAGACAGTAGGGAAATAATTCTTTACCTGACAGACATTGAGGACTGGTTGAGTGTGTCGATTCTTTATTATTCTCCAATAAAATTTCTATACATATATATAATTTTTATACTTTGTTGTAGATGAGAATTTATTTTTGTGTACAAGAGAAATCATGCAGTTAGGACAACTCTCTTTCTCTCTGTTTTCAAAAATCAAGTGAGATGCAAATAATTTGTAGGTGTTCTCCATATTAGTAATCTTTGGCAAATTTTTTTCTGCCGTATAACAAAAGTTGTACTGAAATACTACGATAAAAGCCATGAATTACCCAGAATCAGAAATGCTTGAAACTAAGGAGTATTTTGCAACTGGTTTCGATGAGGGTATGGAACAGGGCCACGAGGTTCTCTGTCCATTCAGCTGTAGACTAGCAAACCCTTGTCTTTTAATTGAAAATATATGAAAATTGGAAGGAGTGATACTAACATGAGTCCATCGTAATATTCCTGTACTTGGTGGGTCTTTGCAGCCATGTTAATATAATTCCTATATACAAACTGAAGTATGGAAAAGGAAAGCAACTCAGACTTTTTCACCTGGACAGTTACTAAAGTAAAAACAGATTCTTGATCACTCTGTATCATTTGGTGGGGCTAATGAAAATAATTCCTCTTCAGTCAGCATAACACAAGAAATGACATGCAATAAAAATAAAACTGTCCCAACAGTTTCAGTGTCATGACCATGCAACCACACATAGTAAGGAAAAACAGTATTTAGCAGAGTCAATAAAGAGTTTGTTCAAATGAAACACTAACTAACCATGGCAGCTGAAGTAATATAAATGTCAATATTAAGCAAAAATATCCTCCCTAAAATGGTGTTGGTGTATTAAGGAAAATGAGAAAGAATAAATCTGATTAATTTGGTAATACGTAGCTTTAGGGCTATCCTTTATTATGCAGCAACAGTCAGATGATACTTGACCTGAAGAGCTGAAGTAAGAGTAGATAACATTTCATCAGGTGATTTTTTAATTTGCTGACAAAAATGTCTTTGTAACTTTGAATTTACTGTGAATTCTCTACATATATAATTTCTTCTTTAAGAATGAAGAGTCAAAACCAGTTAAAAAAAAAAAAAAAAGGTTGTTTTATTAACTTGATTTCTGACTGCAAAATTTCAAAGTGCACAGTGTGTCTTTGCAAAGCAGATAACACAGGGAATGGGTGGCATATTTAGGAAAGCTGAAGTCCTTCAGCAAAGAGGTTATTATTTTCTTTCCTTCTTTTCTAGGATGGGATCTTTTTATGCTCCATGTCTGCCAGCAATCAATGTGTTCCGCCTCCACACTTCCATGTACCTTCAGTGCTGGGCAGTGATGTGTTGCAATGTCCCCCAAGAGAGGGTCTTCAAGGCTTCTAGATCCAATAACTTCTATATGGCCATGCTGCTTTTCATCCTCTTTCTCTCCACACTGCCTGCTGTGTACACCATTGTATCCATCCCACCATCTTTTGACTGTGGTCCTTTCAGGTTTTTACATTTTACACCCATCTTTTGTAATGATGTCATGAACTGCCTCATCACGCTGAATGTTCCAGTAAAGAAAAAAGGGATTCTATAATAAGTATCAACACCTGATAGGCTGGATGTTTAAATGTGTCACATTTATCATTGTGGATAATTCCTGAAGCTAGAATCCTAGAAAACTAACATAAAAGACATAAAACATATCATTACTATCGTAATTAAGTCAGAAATAATTTTTGAAGAGTAGTGCAGTAACCTGTTACTCATCTCAGGTCTTCTGGCTTGTCAGTAATGGCTTTCCAGAAATTGCTATATACGCCTTGTAGGACATATGGTGTGCTAAACATACTGCTGGTGCTGTCTTGGGCTGCTCTGACTCTCTCCAGCTGCCACAGTATTTCATGCATCTGTATTTCTGCTGTGAAGCTGAACCTGTTTCTGGCTTTAAAACCTCCATGTTCATTAGTCCCTTCTGAAAACTTAGGCCTGCCTTGCTGGTGCAAACATGTGCCATGTATTTAAGCTATCTTAGATTTCAGCACACTTGGTCCTATCTGTGCACACTACTTAGAAATTCCAGGACCGTTTTAGTATTTTTACATTCAATGTAAAACAATCACGAATATACAAAGACAGTCAATATATGAAATTGAAAAAATTTAAAGGACTTTAGTTTTGAACAAAGTATTAGCAAAGTAAAGTAGAAGCAGCAAAAGGGACATCCTGATTCCAGTGACAGGTTTGATTAATACAGTACAGTTGTGAGAAAATGGCATCTACAATGGATGGAAGTGGAGTGGAGAGAAAGAACTGGTGTGAAGAGGAATTGTGCCTGAAACCTTTTTACATTACTGGGAAAACTGTAAAGTTTGAGAACAAACACTTAAGGAAAAGACCTATTTGTCAGAAATGCATTACAAGACCTGAAAAGGGGTGACATAAGAACTCAATGTCTGGAATATCAGGTGACAACTTGGCGACAATTCAACCAACTAAAACTACTAGTTAGTGTCAATACACATGAAGACCCATTTCATGTAAGAAACTTCAAAATCTGTAGTGTGAAGCACAGTCAAAAGCAAAATAAGCCAGAAGGGACTTTTGGAACACCTACTAAAATACATATGTAGAAAAACTTAACTTTAATGATGTAGGGAGAAAATACTTTCTAGATTAAGGGCCATGGGACAATCATGCATGAAGATTATTAGATTGCTTTAAAAATAGCAAAAATATCCTAGCACACAGCCCCTGACTTCTATATCATTGGCACACAGCAAACAGAAAGGGCAATTAGACTCAACAGTGCTGAATAGAAACTAATTGCAAGTAGGGCATTTATTTGTTATCGATTATACAAAGATGGGATTTGAATTTTTCACCAGCACTTCATAAAGCACAAATTACATTTCACTCTTTGGTCAGCTATATGGAATTCACAATTTGCTACACTGATTCTGCGTGGAACAGTCTTGGTGGTAACTGCAGACAAAATATCTTAGCATACAATAAAAGTATTGATATCTATTCTTCCCCCCTTAAAATACAAAATACTATTTTAAATCATATTCCTTTTAGAGTAGAAAGTTTTAAATACTGTTAAAAAGTAGTTTATTGTCCCTTTTTTTGGTTTGTGGGGATGTAACCAGACTATATGTCCATACTACTGAATTGACATTAATGTAACATTTGTATATGATATATTCTCAACTTTTCTGTTTAACAGTGGGAAGACTAGAATGTTTGAAGTCATATCAGAAACTCTGGAACATGACTTCCCTTCATGGTTTGGGAAGGTATTTGGTTATGCCTCTAACCCTGGACTCATCCTACCTTTTATATTGCTGATGGTGTAGGTATAGAATATTAACTCAAAGCATGCTTAATCTAAGGTCTATTAAGTTAATTTCACTCTGAACCTTTACTGTCTGAATACTGAATTAAACACAGTACAGATTGCCCTGTGGTGAGGGACTAGAAGAATTCATGAGCTTTTTCTTTTATCATAACTAAAGTGCCTTTGCACAAAGGGTGATTAGTCTTTAATTCAATGGCTTTTTTTTTTTTTCTTTTTTTTCTTATTGCTTTTCAAAAATATCATTTTTGCCATGGTAATGGAAAAGTTATTAAAATGCAAAAGCCTATAAGGGATCTGAAGTGCTATAGCTTTGATCAGCTTGTTGAGCAGGCAGAATATCACATCGTAAATCCTTGGCAAGTTTAATAGAAACTTGATCATCATGAAGCAGAGTTAGTTCTCACTAACTTTCAGTGAGTCTGATCTTCACCTTTGCCTTTCTTTGACAAACAATGTACGATGTGCTGTTGGGACAGGAATGTGAAACAGGGTGTGGGAGGCTTTATGAAACAGAACTAGTGGAGACTTCATTAAGTCAATACCTGGTAACAAATAATGACTTTCCCAGAAACTGTATAGAATACTGCTTTATAAAGGCATTTTAAATTGTTGTGTACATGTGTTGGATTATGTAGCATACTGCTGAAGCAGAAGTTAATACTATGAGATGAACTGAAGTTTAACTCTGCATTGTAGACCTTCAAATAAATATGGAACATATTTACATGAGCACGTGAAATCCTGAGATGAAAACTTTTCAAGGTTAACACCGTATTCTATTTTAACTTTTGGCTAGAAAAACAAAGAATTGAGGCTGTCCTCTGAAATATGCGGTCAGTTCCAAGGCAAAAAATAAGGATACTAAAAGTTACTAAAAATAAACAAAGAGAAGAAAAAAAAAAAAAAAGAAGTAAGATACAAAGGAAAACCAAGAAAAGAGGGGATAACAGCACATTCAGACGAATTATTTACTGCTTGCATCAATAAAGGGCTTCATATCAGACTTTCTCTAATTTTTTCAGGATGGTGAGAAATACAAATTTCACTAAGTTGTCACAAAAATACACTGAAAAAAAGAAAATTACATTAGGCATTTATGTTTTTGTTTAGTAAAAAAACTGTTGTGTTAGTTCACATTTTTATGTGTGATTTATTGTTTTTTTAGGATACAACATAAAACCTAATTAACTTGAATAAGTTATTCTTTAGAACATATAGTGAGGTGCAGATTTATTGAACATCTTCCTTAACTACTATAAGGTTGAATGTAGAGTATTAATAGAATACTTTTGGCTTTTTTCCTTTGATATAACATTACCTTCTTCCTTACATACTGCAGGGAAGCACATCTTTCTTCATCAAAATACAACTACTGATTAGGCACAATAAATGAGGAAATGATAGAGATTATATATTTTCACAACTTCAGTGTTTGCTATAGGAATGTTTAACAGTCTTTATATTTCTAACAAGAAATATAATTTTTCTTTAAATTTAGCCTGAGTATTTATTATCTCAACGCTACATCCAAATCCTACAAGGAAGCTAACTTGGAACTTAAGAAGAAACTACAAAGTGTAAGGAATAGAGAATTATGATTTTTGGTTTTACAAAATATTAGAGAAACTCTTTGGGTCACTGAAAGTTGCCCTTTCTCTCTTCATTAGCAAGCAGAAGAAAATAAAAGGAGGAATAAACAAAGGGCTCAGAAGTCAAATGAACAAGAGGAAAATCCATTTGAGACAGAATCATCACAGCCAAAGGAAAAAGAAGTCAAACAAGCTGGATCCTCTCCAAACCAAGGTAAGGACTGTTTTGAACTCTTCAGGATAAGGAATTGATATATGCCAGACCACAGTCTTCTCCATTGCCCTGACTGCTTCCTTTGCCATAATTTCCGGATACTTACAACACTGAATCACAAGCATCAGCCTAACCTCCAGTCCATTTTTTCTTTCTTTCTTGGTCTCTTTTACTGTGATATTATTCCACACTGGACAAGACTAAAGTGAATTTTTCACCCAGGTGAAAAAAAAACTCTAATAGACCTTTTATAAGTTGAAAGATCTTAGTCCTGAAAAAAAACCCACTTGCAGACTAGTCTGTATGTCAGTGATCTTTCTTACCTATCACAAACCTGTTGGTTCCAAATCTTGCATCCCCCTATTCAATTGATCCTGGACTGCTCAGGAAAATTCTGTCATCTGTGTTGGGTTCACTAGGAGTATGTATAGTCAGACAACAGAACAGTAACAATCCTTACCATAAGGTCTATGTTGATCAGGCAAGTTTCAGTCTGTCCTGTTGCATTTTGCAGGCTGTTTACCTTTTCCTGGACACTGCTTTCCCTGTCATTCATGCATGCATTACAGACATTATAGGTCCAAAGCTAGCAGAGAAACTGATATTACACATGATTGTCTTTGGGCAATGCATGTCCATAGCCTCAGACCCCTTCTGCTTGACTTTGAAATTTCTAACTTCATCATGCTTTATAGTTGATATCTACATGGGAAAATCCTTAACGCTTCTCCACTCAGGGCCTGTAGGAAGGACTGAAGGGAAAATAGGGTGCAAAGGTTGTGAAGGTGTATTATCCCTAATTTCAGGCTATTGGCAAAGGAAGCTCCACACTTTCCACTACAGTCTGGAGTAGGCAGGTAGCTGCAGGATTTACCTCTCAGGGAGATTCTGGTTTACATGTTCATTTTTAATTCTTTTCTCAAAACACATTTCAGACAACAAGAAAGTACAGAATGACAATGAAGTGAAGAAGACAGGCCAGCAACAAGAAGGCAGCTCCTCTCAGTCACTCCAGCATCCAGGTTCTGCCCCAAATGGACACTATCTCCCCCAAAACAGAGGAGGAAACCTTCCTCCCCCATCCATAGCTGTGACAAGGCCACCAGGGCCCAGGGGGTATGGAGTGCCAGGCTATGCTCCTGGAAACCCACGATTCCCAGGGCCACAGCCAGGAGTGCCCAGGGGCCCTCCAAACTACAGATAAGAAGCCTCAGGCGCATTGTGATATGATGGAGGAAGAGTGGTACTAACCCTGTGTACACTCCTGAAAATGCAGAACCCTGCTGTACTCATTGTAAATCTTCATGTGTATAGAAGTTATCTCTGCCCATGACTTTTTGCAGGATGGGAGGCTTCAGAAGAAAACATTGTGTATGTCTTTGTACTTCTAGGTTACTGAACTTAGGGGTACTTACTGGAAGACATCTAATAGAAGAATGAAAAACATTTTGCAGTCAGTTGATTGATTTCTTAGAAGCCTGATAGTGTGCCTTAACATATTTTCCTTTTTCTTAGAAGCATAGTTCACTGAAAACAGTTTTGTACAAATTCTATGAGAGTTCTCTCAGTTCTATTTAAACACTGCACATAGCTTGTCTTCTGAAGATCAGGTATGCTTACTCAAGGATTTCAGATAGTACATCGGACAACTAAGGTGTTTTCAAAAGCTGGATGATTACATCTAAAGCCTTTGGGAAAGTATTACAAAGGTAAAAAAAAAAATATTCTGTGTGCTGCTGTGAAGTAAATGTAACTCCTATTACACTACAATTTTTAACTAACAGTACTTTTATCACATTCTGGAAGATTAAAATTAAATTTGAAAAATCAAAGGGGTGAAGAAAAAGCCATGTTTGAGGAATAGAGGTAAGACAGCTGTGCAGTGATTTTCCCCAGATACTCACTAGGATTGTGCTGTGGCCCAGAGGCACTTATTATTGAATAATAATATGTACTAGATTATCTTCTCTGTAGATCTATAGTTGTATACTTGTACTGACCTCTTAACAGTGTAGGGTGGAATGAGTCTTTAGTCCCCTTGGCCTTGTGGAAACATAGGATATATGAAAGACCATGTGTGAGATGATGTTGGTCACTCCATTGAAACAGGTTTATTTTCCTACGTTCAGATTTTATTTCCTCCTTCAGAATTTGGGCTTTGATAACTATCTTAAGTCTCACAAGATTAACAACAACAAAATTAGCCAAGTGACCACCTTTTAAAAATCAAATGTGATTCCATTGGGGGCTTTCTGTGATAATATATGTCCATTTTGTGCAGTAGAAAAACATTAACCATACCTCAGAAAAAAAAAGTCTGTGATATCACAAAATAACTTCTGCATAGTTAACTGTGCAGCTATTTGAAAAAAAAGATGACCAAGAAAAACAGTATTCCCATAAAACTTAATGATACCAATCCAATTGCCAGTTCAAGCAGCCTTTAAATTGGTTGCCAAAACCTGGGAGGATGAACCAAGGCAAAGGTCACTTTATACTTGACTCTTGTGCTGCTTCTACAAGCAGCTGCTATCAGCTTGAGATAATGTTACATCAATCAGACCTTTAGTGAGCTCCAGCATGGCTGTTTTGCATGTAATCACTAAGATCTGATAACCAAATAAAGACATAAATGTCTTTCAGTAACTACAAAGGAGGGTCTTTCTGGCAAACAGACTGAAAATGTATCGTTATTAAGGGAGAAATCAAATGAGTTTAAACTAGATCCCAAGACATGTCTGCTTCTGGGGTGCAGCAAGTTTTGTATTTTTGGTTAGAGAAAGTACAACCAAGTGCAGTGTAAGTTGTTTCTTCTGCCTCAGATAGGATTTCTAATTTATGAACTTCAGACTTCAGACAGGTGGAAAAAGTACATTAATCCCAATGGTCTTAATCTGAACTCTTCTTCTAACATGAATAACTTTCAAAGTGATCCCACAAACTTTTAAGATTGTCAGTAGACGTATTGAATTTAAACATCTGGGGCTTCCATGCTTTAAGACAAACATTTCCCAACAAGCCAAGATTGGTCTGTTGAAAAACACCAAGTTGCATGGAGGTTTAATTCAGTGTTAACATTTCACAAAGAAAATGCTGGATATTTCTTGGAAAAAGGAAGATTTTTTTTAGAAAATATGAAGAAGCTGATTTTAAAAATGCCTTATGTCATGGTGACCTGTCGTAATTTTTCAAGGGGTGTTGGAATAAATTTGAGTTTTGGAATAAATTTGGTTTTCATGCTGATGATGGTTTTGATGCTTTTGATTCCCTGAAATGGAGAGAAGGGTTTATTCTTGTTATGATCCAAGCTATTATTTTATGTTTTGATTGAGAGGAAAAATCAGCCACTATTCATAAGCGTTGAATAACACGAATTTACAAAAATAACAGGCTTTATGATTTAAGCTAATTTGTTTCTGGGAAAGGAGACAATAACACCTTTGAAAGAAAAGTTTACAAGAGGAGAGATATTACATAAATTAGTTGTTCTGGGGAGAGAGTTGCTAAGAAAAAGAAAGACAAAACAAGAGAGCAACTAAGTTTTATCACAGTCCACTGGCCCTGGTCTCTGGTGGGGGGGGGTGATGGTGTAGGAGCCACTGATCCTGCTTGGCTGATGTTCTCCACTTTTTTTTCCTCTGCTGATTTTGTCCCATAGCTGAAGCCGAAGGGGCCAGAGAAGGTGGGGTAGGGGGGGGAAGAGAGAGCCAGCATCTTCTCCTTTTCTCTTTGACTTTTTATACAGCAAAAAAAAAAAAAAAAAAAAAAAAAATAGGGGCTCTCTCTTTTCATAAATCACTGGCATACACTGGCAAAGATTTGCCATCCCAACAACTTCTCTTTAAATTATTGTAATCCTTTAGTCCTTGCTAAATTTATTATCTTTGTCTTGACAGCGTACCAGGAGACCTTCTGATTAGCAGTCTTATCTTTAGGTGCCTGTCAGGCATGATACAAACCAGAAACCAGTTAAGTTTGGGGTAAAAATCTGTTAATTGAGAATGTGTTTGATGTATTTTTTAAAGAGTAGAAAAAAACCAGATTCAAGAGACATATTTCATATTATCAAAGTGTTTACTTTAATGCTACATACACAGATCTTAATAAAGATTCCTTGTTCCCTGAAGAATGAAAGTTTTTTGTGGGTATTAAAGGCTTTTTCATTATCAGCAGGCTTAATATTTCACATTGTGGAATTTCTTTACATCAAGAATAAGAGACACAGCAAAGAATCCAACAGCTGAAATAATTCTGAGGAACTTTCTGTTGGATCTAGATGCTGTGTTGATTTTCAACAATAAGTGGGTGCACCTGTGTATGCAGTAATGAGAAAGTATATAGACAGCATGAACAACAATGACAAGATTACATGTTGCTCATGCCTGTCATCCACATCAGACTACTGTGACTGAAATATTTCCCTTAGTCTTTGGTACTTTAAAGCAAAGGTCTTTCAGGACTGTGTTTCATGAAACTCATGAAGTTTCACTGTGCTTTCAATGCTTTCTGGGTTAGTTCTTCTGTTTAATTGCCTACCCTCTTATTCATAACATAACACTGACAAATCCTGATGTGATCAGCTCCAGATGATCTTTCCCTATCAGGGAGCTGGACTAGATGATCTTCAGAGCTCTCTTCCTAAACCCAGCATTCTGTGATTCTGCAGCTCTGTGATTCTGTGACTTGGCAGACAAGGTGTTTTATTATACCTTGAAATGTTTTGTAGTAATTCCATCTTTAAGAAAACATGATGCTTATTTGGTAAAATCAATTCTGAGATTGTTACAATAGCTTTGCATTATCAGATTTTGAGTCACATTCCCTTTCTGTACAACATTTCTCTACCCCTCCTATATTTTGAATCATTAAGTTAAAATTTTTGCCTCTGCTTTTTTTGAAAAAGCACCTCAAGCAACCTTCATCCACTTACCCATACATCTGCTCCTCTGAGTCTTGTGCAGTGCTGAGCAGGTAACAAATACTTCTGACAGCAGGAATAACACTTTCTCTGCTTCAAATAATGGCAAATGATCTTGCTTACAAAAACAGAATATATTTTGTTTACATTGGTGTCACATATACCATTCCCTTTCTTCTATGTTGCTAAACCTGCAAGTAGTGCTAGGGAACCTTGGAGCTCTGTTGTACAATTACTTTCAGGGAAATCAGTGCTCAGTGCACCTTACCATGTCCCACACTTTTCTCTTCAAAATTTCCATTCTTTCTTCATTACATTTGGCTGAGCATTTAATACAACTTTGTTTTGTGTAACAGAAGTGTACTTCGTTATATTAGCATACTGGTGTAAGGTTCCAGTGAGGCTTTGCCTCACACAATAACTGGCAACTGTAAGGACTATCCCCCCCACCAAATAGCATACAACAGGGGAGGAAGTGGATGGGGGAAAGAAATGTTGCCTGGAGCTCTCCATAGGACTGGCCTGCCATCCCAGGAAGAAGAATGCATGGAATCCTCAGGTGGTGGTGCTCTTATCTCTCTCGCTCTGTACAGGGCAGGGTGAGTTATGTATTTTTCTCAAAGAGTCCAAAGGCCTTGAGAGGAGAGAGGACAGAGGCCGTAAAACTTCCTTAACAACAGAGGAAGTAATAAAGTTTGAGAAAAACCAGCTCCTTGACAGGAGGAGAGACTGTTAATTAGGAGAGAGAAACAGGGGAAAACACCAAGCCAAAACCTATTAATCCTGCTGATGCAGCTGATGGCAAATCTTGCAAACTACGAGGGAAGTGACCATTCTACAGGCAACAATTGGCTAGTGTCTGAGGAGCACCAACAAATGAACAGCATAAGAGGAAGAGAGATACTAACCCCTTGTCTTCTCCTAGGATGGGATTGACGCCTCCCCCCCCTCCCCCCTCCCCTTCTTTCTCTCCCTCTATTCTTGGGTGGTTCTGTATTTTCACTGTCTCCTTTCTCTTCTGTCTCTCTGTATAGGATGAGGCTAACAACTGTAGTTTTATTGCCCACCTGTTCTGCCTGTGTTCAATAAAATTGTGTAGTTGCACCTGATACTGTGTTATCTTTATTTTGTCATTTTGGGATCCAACAAGAATCTTCACATTTCCAGCCTTTTGGAGTGTAACAAGTGGTACAAAGGACTTTTGAAATATTTTGATATATCTGAGGACCACCATGACCAGTAGTTAATAAAAGGCACAAGACCAAGATATTTTTATGGCAGTTAGCTTTTGTCTTATTGCCTAAACACAGTGGGAGGAATTACATATCCTATTGACAGCTTGCAAGTGGAAATGCTGCTAAGGTTAAGACCCAAGTGTACTACTGGTATCATAGAATCATGGTGTATTAGGTTGGAAGGGACCTTGAGGATCATCTGGTTCAGCTCTTCTAATACTATAGTTTATATGAGATGTCTCAGCACCCTGTGGAGATGACACTTAAAACTTACTAATGTTTAACTGTCCTCATGGTAAAAAAATACATCATCTTTGGTCATGAACATTCTCACTATGTATTTGCTTGTATCTTCACTATTAGAAGATCTTAGGTTAGTGTAAAAAGATGAAAGATGTTTTGTGTTAATAATAATATGAGGTAGGAATAAATATCAGTTCCCTGTATATCTGGGACAGAACATTCGTTCTGATTGAATTTACTGACCTGCACTTCATGGGTCTGATTCTTTTATGATGCTTAGCATTAAGATCTGTGAAGAAGAGAGCTTGTATTTCAGATCAGAATTTTTTTCTTTCCTTTGGGACATAACAACTCAGCTGTAGTGTGCAGTCATAGAAACCTGTGAACCACATCTGCTGAACTATTAGCAAAATAATGAAATACAGTATTTCACACTTTATTTGAGACCTTTTTTTTGACCTTGATTTTATGTTGGAAGATATTTTATGTATTTGTACATTGCAACCTGAGAAGCTAATGTCACAGTTACGTACATTTTGAAAAATATTGATTATTTCATTTTAAAATTGGAGAATGTTAGGGTCCGAGGTAAAATTAACGTTTATTTTTGTTTTGAATCCGTGAAACAAAGTCCAACTGTAGAAGGGCCAGGTGCAAGCAGACTTTATTTGACAATTGACACCAGCAAAATGATAGAGCCAGTCAAAAGAAGGAGAGAGGAAAAGAAGATATGAAAGAGAAAAGTGGGAAGAAAGTGGAAAGAAAGAATTAGAGAGAGAGATAGAGAGAGAGAGAGAGAGAGAGAGTCACCACCAGGGGCCCAGCTGTCTGTTGAATTTCTTCAAGATGTCGCTGACCCTGGACAGGGTCCGGTGCAACACGTCGGTGGGTGAAGAGACAACAAAACATCCACAGCATGGGCAGCCATAAATACCCCTGAGCTCCCTTTGTTCCGAAGGGGCAACTGTCAGTCAGCTGCCACAGAAGCCAGGGGCATTGGCATCAGAGCCATTGCAGACAGGATGCCTGGAGCGGAGCTTCCACAGAAGGGTGCAATCCCCCACCCACTCATCAGCCCTTACCTCCTTCCTGGCACCACTCCCCACTTCGTACCAGCCCCCTCAGCCAGGTGCATCAGCATGAGCACAATCAAGGTGGTTTCCTCCACCCTATCCAGGGTAATTGTGACTGGAGGGATGTCCTGGCATTGCAGGCCCTCAGAAAAGGGGAGCAGTCTCCACCCAGTAGTTCTTATCTCTTCCCAAGGTGTCACCCCCTGCTCAGTTCTACCCAGTCCGGTCCTCCACCCTCACCAGAGCTATTCACCTTAAAATTGCTCTTTTGAGACAATTACAAATCAGTGAGGTCACACTCTCACAGAGGAGAAAAGAAATTTCCTGGAAAACAATTCCAAAAATTGTTTTCAGCTTTCAACTTAAATCTATTCTTGTCATGCGTGCATTGCTATCATACATGGATGAGGTTTGCAGTAAATTATGTTTATTGCTTGCTATTAGATGCTTTTGTCTGTGTCCTTTCCAGCTCTCCACAACTGTGGGGAGAGCTTTTAGTATCTCAAATTTTTAATCCATTGTAAAGAACTTACAAAAAATAGAACCAGGATACTTTTTTCTCTCTTTCTCTGAATTACATAAAAAAAATATTCCAATATGCAATATATAGTCAATAATAGTTGCTACCAATTATTTCAAAATAGGGGAGCAGGAAACAAACCAGTTATATTGGAGATATTTAAACTGCCTAATCCTTAAAGCAAATGGTTTGCAGTCAGTATAAATTCTACTCATGAAACTGCTAATTTAAAATTTTGGTCTTTCTGACTACAAAACTTCATCTGTGCTTCTCCAGGTGTTTGACTCCACCAACTAAAAGCTACTTTTATAAAATGGGCTAACCAAAAGATAGTCAAATAGCTAATACAGCATTAGAACCACAAATTTACATCTCTGATAAAGTATGAATGATTTTTCCACCAGTTCAAACCACTTTAAAGAAGTGGAAAAATTAATAAATGAATGAGAAAAAGTGTTACATAGTAATTGGAGGGGAAAAAATCTAAAATACTTTATAAGGTTTTCAAATTATGAAGGCCAAATCTCCAACAAAACACCAATATCAAAAAACTTCCATTTCCCTTTTTGCAATAAAGATAAAGCAAATGTATTCTGAGTATTCTGATGTTCTTGATTTCTTTTTTCTTTTTTCTTTTTTTTTTTTTTTTTTTTGAGCCCTGGCTCCAGATGCTTTGCATAAAGGTTGTAAAAAACATTAAAACATTGAGGACTTTTTTCCAAATACTTTACAAGCCTTGTTATTGCTTGTAAACAACTAAGGCAGAAAGCTTCTAAAATCTCTTACGCAATTGTAAAGGTCTATTATTGTTGCCAGTTTATAGCTCTCGGGTACAGCCAATGCTTCTCTTATGTGCTGAATTAGCATCATGAAGATGGGTATTCTCAGACTGTATTTCCTTTCCCCAGATGAACTTCTCTGCATAATGGAAAACATATATTCTGTCATTACCATACAGAGAATAAAAGTGGTGTTACATAAATTGGAAGTGAGAAGTATTCTGGAGTATGGTGACAAACTGCTGCAAATGCAGCTGAGAGAAACTGAGTGCCCACTCTTTGCTTGTATAATACGACGTTATTTTCATCACTAAGCAAGACTGGGAATGGAACTATTTATTTACTTTCTCCATCTATCTATCTATCTACCTATCATCTAGCTAGCAGTCTAGGTATCTAGCTACCTACCTGCCAACCTACCTACTTATAAACAGTGTGTGTTCCTTGTTCTATGACTGCTTAGAAAATGGGACATTGGCTATAGCAAAGAACACAAAGCACATTACATGTTAACATTTCCTCTCCTGCTTCAGTATTGTCTTCTAGGGGTTTTCTGAATCACCTATGGCTAAGGTAGGTTGTAAAGGCAGCTAGCTGCCTTCTGATCCATCCATCCCCTCCATACCAAGGTTCTGGTGGCACTGGAAACCCTGGTTATCACTTTGTGGGTCCCTATTTTCTAACTAGTGCTTTATATCAGAGAGGGAGCCTGACCTCACTCATCAAACTGAGCATCAAGATAGGAAATCTGTCCCTCAAGCTTTTTACACTAATCTGTGGAAAAATGATGAGTTAAATTAAAGCAAACTAAGCCACACGAGGCCAGAAGGAACTTTCTCTTGTTTATTGCCTGACTGTGTCCTGGCAGATCTGTTCAGTTAAAATACAAAGGCACCACTGCCAGCACAGAGCTGCCTCTAATCTTTGGTTGGTCTAGGCTTTGGTTTCACTTTGCACCAGACTTTTAAGGATAATTTAGTGGAAGTATGTAGCAGGCACAATGAAGAACAGACATATGCTGACAAGAACAGGGAAGTTACTGCTTATCCTTCCCTGTGCAGTGTTGAAGTGGTGCATCTCTAGCAACAGCCCTGTAAGGAGTCCCACTGACGTGGTGGTGACATGGTCTGGCCATGCACTGTGGCACCAGTTGGACCCAGCAAAGGAAGGTTCTGTTTCTTTTCTGAGACTGACACAATGTCCACCTGCAGCATGGCAAGAGGCTTCTCAACCTTTCCTAGCCCTGCAGCTGCTACTCCTCTATGCCACAACTCAGCCCTGTCCCTTGGACAGGGGAGGCACATTCAGGTTTCCTTTCTGTTCATGCTATATATCTGTCTGCTGCCTGTGAAACATGAGGATGGAAGCTCAGCCACACCAGTGGCACTATGCTGGGACAGGGCTGGTACAGAACGGGAGGTGCCCTGTACTTAACCCATGCTGTTGAAAGAGCAATCCTGCCATGTAGTATTTTTCTGACATCAGAAGTCCTTCTTCTTGTACACGTGAAATTAGCCCTCAGGGCTCACTGCCTTTTTTACATAATTTCATGTAGGTATCTTTTCTTTACCCTTCTTTTTGTATGAGTGTGTATTATTTAATCAACAAAGGAAGTTTCTTTACATTTTGATGAAGGAACCTTGAAAATTCTGATTTCTTTTTTCTCCCCCCTGTGCATAGTGTGTCCATTGCCTGCAGTCTTACCCAAGTCATTCTTACATGGAAGAATCCAGTATTTCATTCCTGTTTTAATGAACAGCTGAGAGAGCCCTCACGACTCTTTTCTTGCTCTGTTTCTACTGCTTCTCTTTACAGTACATAGCAGAATTTAACTGATTCAGAACTAAAATTAAATTTGACTACTTAACATATGAGCTTATCTCACTGCCTTATACTTTCCATACTCATTTCCATGCTGCTGCAAGAAAAGAAAAAAAAAAGCTGAATTAAAGTTAACCAGAAAAAATTTTAAAAAATTACTAGTGCCTTTGTTTTCCTATCCACTTCCTTTTAAGCTATTTCTCTTTGTCTTCCTGACTGGACCACGTACTAAGTTGTGTATGAACCTTTAGCCCTTTTATCTGTTTGTGAGGCTCTCACTCCAGAACTGCTCCAAATCTGACTAGGATCAGTAAGTAGGGCAGTAATGTTGTTCACTAGTAAAGTGAGTGACCAGGTGTGTGAGTACTTAACCATTAGTTTCACAGTAATATGTGCCATCAAATATGAACTTATATCTTACCTGAATGCATAAGAAGAAATGGTTTTAATGACTATATTGATGTAGAAAGTGCAATTTTCCCTTCCTGTTGCCTAAAAAAAAAAAAAAAAAAAAAGGTGCTTGTGCTTGATGTTTCCTCCAGCAGATGTCACAGCAACATAAGATACTGCCTTGCATCCATGTGCGCAACTGCCTTAGGAGTTTACAGAACTGCAACTGCTCCCAGGGTTTCTGGGAATGCCAGAAGTTTGCTCATGAAATGTATGGACTGTTGTTTAACTGTGCAAGCATCGCATAGCATCACTAACAGTGTGTGAGCAGTCAGTCCACTGCTCCACCTTTTCTGTTCTTGAGTCTCGGTTGCGAATGGCTTTTGTTGTGCGGGACTCCGGTTTCAAATCTCTGGTACTGCGCTTTTCCTTCTGTTTACCGCTTTTCGGGGAAAAGCCGATAGCAGCCTGCTCTCTAGATGGCACTGTCCTCTTTTCTCCTGTTTCGCTTGCAGCAAAGCACCTTTGTGCCATAGACTGAGGCAGAACGACTCCAGAGCCCAGTGATTGTAGGGCCTGCTGCACGCAAACGCAGGAATCCGCCTGTAGTCTGTGCTGTGTGTATTTTCCCTGTTACTTTTGACTATTTCACAATTGCTAGCTCAACGTGTAGTATACAAAATTGTGCAGATTTCATTTTATATTCTTAATATACCCACTTGGATAGAGAACTCAGTGCACCTCTGGAAATATTCATGGACAGCAGGCTGGGTTACCCGAGCATTTATGACATTTTTGTCAGGTTTCTATGAGTTCTGAGGTGTGCTCTAGGAGGGACAAAAAAAAATAAAATAAAATAAATAAAAAAAAAAAAAAAAAAAAAAAAAAAAAGTCAATTTTACTGAAACTCTACACATAATTTATAAATTTAGATAGGCTTGTGGCATAAAAAAAGTATTTTTTTTTTCCAGGAAGATAATAGAATAAAGAATATTTCAATCTTACATTAAATTCAATTCCTTTCTGGTTCTACAGTAACTATATCATTGTCCATTCATGTGTTCCTTGCTCCACTGACAGATGAGCCAAGTTAAAGTTGTGCTATCACCTCCTTAAGGCTAGGTACATTTCCTTCATATAAATCTTTCTGCAGGTATTCTTGACAGATAATTTTTTCTCTGTGCGCATATATATTTTCTACCTTCCCAGAAAACATTCTTAATTTACTTTATATCTTTGGTCCTGATTGTTTTTTCAAGCTTTAATTATCAAGGCCATAAAGGTATGGGGAAGTAAAATCTTCTTCACCTTATTCACTGGACTCCCTCTGCCTTCATCTGATTATTATGAATACGGTTTGACCTTGGCTTTATGGATTTTGCTAGGTGGTTGTATAGATTTTGCTAGGTGGTTATAGTCCATGTGCAAACATGTGCTGCTGCTTGTACTCAGAGGTCTGTGCATCAGCAGTTTCGAGCAGCAAGTTTTCTCACAAAGAGGACAGTGACTAAAAAGTAAACAGATATTTTATGTCTAATCATATTATGTACTATTTATACAATGAGAATTTTAGTTTTAAATATTTAACTTGTTTCTGGATTCTTTCAACTGGTGTGCTCTTTTTTCTGTCCTCACATTTGTTACACATTTCCCTGGTTGAATACTATTATTAAAAGTGTAACCCACCAAATAATTTATTCTATGCAATGTTCAAGAGAAAGATTAGTTTTAAATACATCCATTTGGTTTGTTTAAAAATTAAAGAGCTAAAACGTTGAACATGCTTTTGGAAGTTAAAGCAGAAACTTCCAGAGAGAATAAAGCATCAGGGTACAATGAATAACTGATTCTTCTATTCAGAGCATAGCAATGCTCATTGGACATGTTCACATGAATCGCATGGATAACTGGAGCTGTAAAAATCAATGCTAGTAACAGCTGGCACCACTAGAAATCTTCAGGTTAAACAGTCTCCTCGTGGATGAGATTGAGATTTTTTTAGACCAGAGAGTGTTCAGGCTGGTCTCTATCTTCAGCAAGTCAAAATTTGTACCCTGATGCTTTATTCTCTCTGGAAGTTTCTGCTTTAACTTCCAAAAGCATGTTCAACGTTTTAGCTCTTTAATTTTTAAACAAAATTTCTTCCAATGCCAGTAAGGCCACATACTTCCGTAATTCAAAGTTTAACAGTGAATAAGCCAACGGAGGTTTAATATTCAACCTACATATTCACAGAACCAGGGAAAAGTGACAGATAAAATACTGAAGGTTCTCCAAAGGCTCCCCTGTTTAGTGGTGGCTAGGATATAAAATACAGAAAAGAAAGAGTAGTAGATGATTCCTGAGATAGTGACATGTTGTCAGACATGACTGGTATTGGTGAATAGGGTAATGCATGGACATTTTTCATTCTTTTTAGAGATAAGACCTCTCTGAAGAGGAGTACAGCAATACAGTACAGGCTGAGAAAACATGTTGTGAATGAAAAAACACACATTGCTTTGTTGAGTGTAAGGTCTAGGCTCTGAGGGGTTTAACTCCTTAGTGTTAGTGGCAGCAAATGTTTGCTTCTGTTTGTTTGCTGAAGTCTAGAGAGAAATGTAATGAAACCTAACCTTTCCAACAACAACAATAACAAAAAATCAGCAAGATACATGGTATGAATCTTGTTTATTAGACTGTTGCCCATGTAAATAATTCTCCATGTGTATTTCTCAATCATGTTGAAATTGTTTATTGTGGCACGCAACACGGGAAAGCTAATTTCATATTAAACACCTCCTTTATGTAGGTGCTGACAAACAGGTAACCGTGGGGCATGGGGAGTAGGTACATGAACAGCAGGCAGCTGAAGCAGTATAAATCTTACAGCTTTTCTCATTGCACATTAGATGCCTTAAGTGAAGACTAACAAAGAAACTATATGGGGCTTTTTTTTTTGCTGAGCTGGAATTTGGGTATGTGAGCTGGGAGTGCTCCTCTGCTCAAGTGTTACTTTGATTATCACTGTCCTTCTCAAGCTTGAGAACAGACAGCCAGGAGGTAGCATGGAGAAGGTACTTTGTTCTCAAGATTTTCATTGTTGTTTTACTCTTCAACATCTTTCTAATCTTGTGTTCTGCCTTTAGATTCCTACAACCACAATAGCATTAGTGGTGAGTTCTTGCACCTCCTTCATCGTTCAGACTTCAGATTCCTTCTGTTAGCTTTAGTTAACTTATGCTCATGGCCTTCCATATTTAAGAAAAATAACTGTCTCATTGTTCAGGACATGAAAAAATAAATGCTTACGTTTGTTTTGTTTTAGAGAATTTTGACTTAGTACACATAGAAGAAATAATAGACCAATTTTTTGTGAAGATTCCTCACTAATCTAAGCCAACAGGTTAATAATACTGACTGATAATTAGTATATTAGCACTGAATAAGTAATTTGCAATGAGTCTTTACTGTATATATACATCATACTCATCTGCTGGATAAGTATGTGTAGATAGATTATGATTTTCTTGTGTTTATTCATCCCCTGAATGTATGCATTGGCATTTTTCTCTGTAATTTGAACTTCACCACTGTGAGGTATGAGGGTGTGTGCACTGTGCTGAAAATAAGTGCTCTTTTGATAGCTGATGAGGGCATATAGGAAATAACTTGAATGGAATCTTTTCCATGAGAATTTCTGAAGATAGAAAATTCCACAGAATCTTATGTTTTATTTTTAAGAATACCATCAGGAAAGTCGATGATCAGGGTCAAAGATTCTTTATGCAAGAGTCAGCTTTCTGGGTGGTGTGCTTAGCAATACAGGCAGTTTGTTCATAATAAGAACTCTAAAATATGTGTTGATGTGCTTATGCATGAAACCTATTTATAGTCCAAATAAAATGTTCACATGACATATTTCTTCCTTCACACTCAGACAAAATTTTTCTTTGTTCTTGAATATAGTTAATTTTGGAACGTGCTGCTTATTCCCACTTGGTTCAATAATTTAGCTGTCAGACATTCTCACCTTTCAAGGGTGATAAATCTCTTATCTTGTCCAAGCTTTGACAGTCTCAATCATGCTGTCACCACATGGTGTGATCCTTTTTCCTAAGCATGGTCACTAAGTGTAATAAGGAGCTTTATTCAGAATGAATGTAGAATCTGAATTACTGGAGTGGCAAAACTGCAAGGAACCTCTTAGTAAGGCCTTGATAGCTTCTGCTATGTGGCAAGGTATGATGATATATATAGGTATTATTTTGTTTGCTACAGCTGAATTTCTGCTGAATGGGTCTGTTATGGAGGGGAGTAGGAAGTCTTAAAGGTCACTTAAATAATCACTAGGAAAGATATCAGGAAAAAATGATGTTAATATGTATTTATGGAAGTGTGACTTAACAATTTTAATGCAAGTTAAAATTATTACTCTACTCATTAAGCAAAAGCATTTGTATGGAATTGGATTGGAATGATTTACATGAGGACTGGAGGAAATAATACAGGGATAGGCGAGATTGAGTCAGGGTGAGGTTGGAGTGATTTCCACAGGAATCAGTGAAAAGAATGAGGAAGGCTCTTTTGTTGAGTCATGAGGTTCAGAGTAGACGCCCTTGCTCTCTAAACTTCTCTGAGGAGAGTCTGGGTGTGGCTGAATCCACTTTCAGTCTGTGAAACAGTTTATCACTAAGGGGTGTAGCTGTAGGGGTTTCAGTAACATGTAATTATGGATCCGGTGTGATTTGAAATATCAGTAAATTCAGGTTGACTAGCACTATTATAAAAAAAAAAATCACAAAATTAGATTATGTGATTTTCTATCAGTACTTAATCAATATCCAACAATATGTTATAATAAGACACATAGATCCAGTTGAAGAGTTAAGTCTCTAAACTAAGCTGCATATACACACGGATATAGAGGTTAATATATGTATTAAGATGCTACATTTCGGTACCCCAACATCCTTGAACAGCACAAAAAGAAGTTGCAATGAAAGATACTGCTGATTTACTCATAGGATTAAATTATATCAAATTAATACAGTAATCTTTATGCTGTAAATATGAGAAGTAGCAGACTACTTACTCTTTCCCATCAGCTAGACAATCTTCCTTTGAGAGACACACTAAAACAATAAAACAAACACTCTCCTTTCTGCTGTCTCTTCTATTCTGCTTGCTTTAAATAACCTTCAGTATTAAAAATTTTTCTTGGACAAGTTGGCTACTTCTATTCTGCTCCTATCAAGGAAAGCCTTATTGTAATTTGGTTAATACTTCTCCCAGATCTCTCTCTATAAGCAGCTGTAGTCTCTTCCTCTTGCCCTGCCCCTTTGTTTTACTGTGTATTAATCATCTTTGTTTCTTCTCTATGAGAACTGCTTCACGAGTTGAGTTTTCAACAGTCAACTCTCCTGACACTCAGTTTTGCTTATGAGATCTTTATTCCTGTCCAATTTTTCATGCAACAAGTGATTTATGTCCTTCCTACAAGAGTATGCAACACTTTATTTAACTGAGTCAGTTTATCTTGTGCTTCCAGAGCTTTGACTTTGGTTTCCAGAGCAGTATATTCATCAAGCCACTGTTTTTCTCTTGGCATAGCAAAGGTTATAACTCAGTCCTTGGGGCCTCCCACTTAGTTCACAGAGAACAATTATTACCAAATTTTCAGAGACCCTTTCTTTTGATACTTTATTTTAAAATAGACTTTTCCTAATAAGGAATTATTTAAATCTCACTTTTCAATAAGGGGATAGATGGAAGAGTACCAAGAGATGGAAGTAACACCAAGAGAACTGGCGCATGACTTGAGAGAGAGCAGAAGAAACAGACAAGACATCTACAGTCTGACATGAGCTGTAGAGAACACTTAATCTATTAAAGCCCTTCATGTTAGCTCTTGCAGAATTATAATGAGATCTTACAGGATATTTAGGAAGGACTGGCAGATGAGCAGAGGCTGTTGCCCTTTATGTCAATGACCAGCTGGAGCATATGGATGTCTGTCAGGGGATGGATGAGAATATGAAAGAGGTCTTAGGTGTCAGGAGTAAAGGGAAGGGAGGACATTTAAGTGGGGATCTGCTACAGACAACCCAGCAAGGAAGACTGAGAATATGATAGACAGACAGGAGTAGCTTCTGATTGCAGTATCTGTCAGAGGGACAATGCCACAGAGCATCAGCAATACAAGGGGTTCCTGGAATGTGTTGATGATACCTTGCTTTTCCAAGTGATAGAGGAGCCAAGGAGGAGTCCTGTACTGGAGCTGTTTGTACCAACAATGAAGGGGCAGGTGGGGAATGTGAAGCTGCAGTGGCCATGGTGGGTTGGGTTCAAAATCCTTAGGGCAACAAGGAGGGTGCACAGCAAGCTCTCTACCCTGGAATGTGGAGGCACAGACTTTGGCATCTGAGAGACCTGCTTGGTATAGTACCAAGGGATACACCTGTAGAGTGAAAAGGAGCCTGAAAATACCTTCTAGATGTTGAAGTATCACCTCCTACAAGTTCAGGAGTGCTGCATTCTAACAAAGAAGGCAGACAAGAATGCCAGGAGGCCTGCAAAAATGAACAAGGAGCTCCTGGACAAACTCAAGGAAGCCTACAGAGGGTGGATGCAAGGAGGGGGAGCCTGGGAGAAATACATAGAAATTGTCTGGGCAGACAGGGACCAGGTTAGGAATGCTAAAGCCCAGACAGAATTAAATCTCGCCAGGTACTTCAAGGGTGGCAAGAAATGCTTTTACAGGTACAAGGCTTTTATCCTGGTGATAAAAAGAAGACTAAGGAAGATGCATGCCCTCTCTGGAAGGAAATGGAAGATCTGATTACCTGGGATATGGAGAAGGCTGAGGTAATCAGTGGATTTTTTGCCTCAGTTTTCACAGGCAAAGGCTCTAGTTATTGAAATAAAGCCAGGGACTAAGGAGTAATAAGGGAGAGAGACTGGTTTGAGATCATATAAAGAACTGTGAGATTTGTAATTACATGGTACCTGGCGAGAATCATCCTTGGCTTCTGAGGAAGCCAAGTTGTTCAGCTACTATTCATTACATTTGAGAAATTTTGCAGTTTGATGAAGTTTCCACTGACTGAAAAAGGGGCAACTTAACCCCCATTTCTAAACAGGAAAAAAAAGAATACTGTGGGAAATACAGGCCAGTCAGTCTCACCTCTGTCCAGCAAGATCATGGAGCAGATCCTCTTGGAAACTACACTAAAGCAAGTGAAAAATAAGGAGGTAACTGGTGAAAACCAACATTGTTTCATCAAGGGCAATTGCTGCCTCACAAATCTTCTGGCCTTTGAGATGAGATCACAGCACTAGTGGACAAGGGAAACACAGCATCATCAGCCGGTCAAGGAAGGTAATTGTCCCACACTACCCTGCACTGGTCTCACCTCACCTTGTGTACTGTGTGCAGTTTTGGGCAATGTAGTATAGAAAACACAAAAAGCTATTGGAGAGCATCCAAAGGAGAGCAAGAAGGATGGTGAAGGGTCTGGAGGGGTTGACTTATGGGGAGCAGCTGCGGTTACTTAGATTGTTCAGTTTAGAGAAAAGAAGGTTGAGGGGTGACCTCGTAGCAGTCTATGTCTTCCTTATGAAGGGAAGGATGGGACTGACGCTAATTTTTTAACTCATGTGACTGAAAACAGGGCACAAGGAAATGGTAGGAAGATGCATGAGGAGAGGTTTGGGTTAGATATCAGGAAAATGCTTTTCACCCAGAGGGCTGTAGAGCAGTGGAACAAGCTCCACAGGGAAGTGGTCACAGCACTGAGCCTGCTTGTGTACAGGAAGCATTTGGAGGATGCTCTCAGGAACATGCTGTCATGCTGTCATTCTGGGAGTGCCCTACAATGGGACAGGAGTTGGATTTGATGATGTTGACGGGTCCTTTCCAGCTCAGCATATTCTATGATCCTATGATAACTGATATAATCTACCTCGCATTTGACACTGCCACCCTGCGGTGTCATTGACTGCATGCCACCCTAGTCTCTAAACAAGGACCTGATGGATGGACCACTTGGTGGATAAGTAATTAGCTTGATGGCTGCACTCAAAGAGTAGTGCTCAATGGCTCCATCTCCAAATGGATACCAATGATAAGTGACATTTACCAAGGATGGTGGGGGTGCTGGGATGGTACAGGGGCTGGTGCCGTTTTACATCTTTGTTGGCAGCATGGTTAGTGGAATTGAGTGACACCAAACTGAGGTGCTTAGGACACAAAACCGTGTGGTGTGATCAGCACACTGGAAGGCAGGGATGCCATCCAGAGGGACCTTGACAGGCCTTCAGGAAAGCCCCTGGAGGGGGCAGTTTTTAGGGACATTTTCCACAGATATGTAGTGATGGTATGGGCCGTAATGGCTTTAAGTTTAAAGAGGCTAGATCTAAATTAGATATTAGGAAGAAATTCTCTACTGTGAGCGTGGTGAGGCACTGGAGCAGGTTGCTTGGAGAAGTTGTGAATGCCCATTCCCTGGAAGTGTTCAAGGCCAAATAGGGTGTAGCTTTGAACAACCTGGTGTAGTGGAAGGTGTCCCTGCCCATATTGGGTGGTTGGAACTAGGTGATCTTTAAGGTCCCTTCCAACATAAATCATTCTATGATTCTATGAGACCTTAGAGAATCTCAAGGTCACCCACATGTTTACTCGTTTCTCATCAGAGTCCTTGCACTTCTGCTGTTGTTTCTCTTTTTCTTGTGCTTATCTTTTCTGCCCTTATTTTTTGTGTTCTTGGTAGAATGTCCCACTCTCCTACACCCAGTTCTTTTTGCCTACCAGGATCTCACATCTTTCAAATTCCTCCCTAAAACCTACTCCACCAGGGAATTTTTCATTACTTATCTAAGCCAGATGCCTTTCTTGCTCTGAATACTTTTTCCATATATTCACTTGTCAGTCTTAAGACCTGGATATCTGGCAGTCGAGGATTATAAGTCATTTTCTTTCTTGAATCAGAAAGAGAATTCCTTGCAGCTTCACTGTATTGACTGAAACAGCCTCAGGGTCCCTATATCCTGCTGTTGCCATTCAACAGATTCTTTTATCTTGAAAAAAAAAGTTTGATGGGGGCAGGGATGGCCTCTGTGATGGCAAGACAATGGCTTTAACTCTATGTTTCTAGGACTTGCTTCTCTATATGGTATTAAATTGCCTGACACAGATACGGTGGCTGCAAAAGTGTCTCCTTGGCCATACTTTCATGAAAATTAAAGTCTGCATTCGTTGGTATTAAGGGGATAGAAAGACAGTTCACTGGAAATTTAATAGTCCCATTCAAGTCTGCTGGGATTTTTTTGGTCGGTTTTTTTATTCAGATACCCACTGTCTTGGAAAACTATATGAAAAATATCACTTTTTCCATCCAAATATGAAATATAAATTTAATAGTTGCTGCTGACCACAGCAGTGATTTTTCATGAGCTTTGAAAGGAAATCAAGTGAGTTCACTTCTCCTGTTAATTTTAATTCTCTGTGAAATGTTGACTACAACTTCACTGACATTATAAGCAATATTTACATAGAGATCAACTATTGTTTCTCTCATGTTTCATCCCAGTAAATTCCAATGGTTCTGCTTTGGCACGTAGCAGAAGTCACATGGTATTGATTCAAGTCCAAAAAGAAAGGATCTCCTTAACTACCTGTGTAATGGAGTTTTAATTTAAATGGCTATTAAGTAAAATGTAGTAAATGCTTTTAAAATACAAGTAAATTATCTTAGTTTATTATTATTTTAATGGTTATTTATTCCTACCCAGACTAGGTGGTTTCAAGTCACTTTTCCCATGTGCATATATGATGCAAAGATACTGTCTGATCTTTAAGCCTAGAGCTACAAACATCCTAATTGTGAAAAACTGTCCCTTGTACTCACAGATAGACTGTGAACTAACTGTGTGTGCAGTGTGGACACAAACTGACTCCTGGACCTGAATGTATGTTAGTAACTGGGTGGTTGCGGAACAAATGAGACCATATTGTGAAATTCTTTTGGTTGGACAGTTTTTCTACGCTCTGTGAATTGATGTGCTTTTGTAAGGTAAGCCAGATTATGCAACTTAGTGAGTCCGTGTTTGTCTCCTTCAAATGCATCTCAAGTACTTTAGGGAAACACACACAAACTGAATTCCTTAACTTACTGTTTGCCAAAAGGTGTATCTCTTTACATTGGCACCTCTTGGGAACAAATTCAGTGTGTTATTAGATTAACTCAAAGCTGTACTTGGCTCTGATGAAAAAGCTGGGTGTTTCATCTTGATTGAATGACATTCTTTGCCTTCTCTCACTCTTTTCTCTTTATCACTCTTCCTCATGCATAATATATAAACAGAAACACTTCTCTAAGTTAAAGGCTTTGAAAAAATTAGAACTTAAAGCTACTAGATGCTACATTTTGATCACATTGAAACATTTAAGCATGCAAAACAAGAGCATTATTAGCTTTTTTTTTTTTTTTTTTACCTGTCAAACAAGAACTAAAATATATTTACAATACTGATGAGAACAGTATTAAAATATTTTAGGCATTGTAGAGAAGACTACATCTATGCATGCAAGGGTCAAATTGATCCTTCTCCTATAGCTATTTATGTTGGGTTTTCCTAACATAATTATATTTCAAAGTCACTGTCTGCTTTTGCTTGAAGTTGTGGACAACGTATCCTGGTAGGACTGGATTTACACTCCTATGCTGTCAAAGGACATTGTGAGGAGATGAGAACCAACTGCCCACACAGAACACATTCTGAGAGGAATTACTTCAGACAAATTCTAGTCTGATTGTCAGAGATGAATGGATATTAGTTATTGGATCATAACAGACACAAAGCAAATACATTTCTTGGCTTAGTGACAATGAAAAGGCACCCAGTTTTGCTTCCCTTTTCAGTCTGAACCAGAGAAGGCAAGTGGGGATGATGAGGTGTATAGTGTCAGAAGTGCACTCCTGAATCAACCTAAAATATAAATATAAACTTACTGTCATTTCGCTCCATTGAGACCTCTACAATTGACTTCAGCAACAGTGGAATTTGCAAAGTAGATATTTATGAATACCTATACCTTCTCTACATGCTGGTTTTCATATATTTTAAAATATTGAATCTTCCGTTGCATCTGAGTTTTCTCTAATGTTATGTTCATTACTACTTTGAAAATCTGAGTATTTTGTTGCTCTTTTCTTCTTTGCAAGAATAATTTTTTTTTTTGGAATTTTTTCTTTTCCCCTTGTTTGGCATTTATTTCGATACATGTGCTTTCTTCTCTATGCTTTCCTCTGCAAAAGAATCTTTGCTAATTATTGCTATAGTATATTTTTATTTTTTACTCACTTTTCCTTCTTTTCCTTCTTCTATGATTTTATTACTTGTTTCTTGAACTGAACCAGGATTGGGTTTCTTTGACAACGATGGCTAAAAAAATTATTTCAGAGGGCAGATGTGTGTGATTTGGAATTGACACTTTGAAGGACAGATAATGTAGAGGTCTGTAGAGAGATATACCTATGGCACAATTCTTCTGTCAAGTTCTTCATCCAGAGAAGAGATGAAGAAGGCAAAATACTGGCTCTTTGCAAATTGTCCAGTGTTCTGTGTGTTCATAATTTTTGTTTATAATACTTGTAATTAATTAGGGACTTTCTTCTCCATGTAGCCAATATAGTACACTTCTGGGGACCTGAACAAGCCATTGAGACAGTAGCGCCTCTTCAAGAACATAAACTATGTGCTATGTATAGACAGTAAATCGACACAGACATGACTAATGAATGGAACAATATTAGGCATTGAAAGTGGATTTTAATATTGTTTAATATTATCCAGCATACATTTGTATAGCATGGTGAGCAAATGTAGTAGCCCAATAAATGCATATAGGAGTCTAGTATTTTTGAAAGACACAGAAAAGTAGATATCTGCTTAATACTCATAAGTGCTTTTGTTAAGGCCACAGAGAAAAGTAAATGTAAGGACAGCTTGACATCTAACATAGAAAAGCGCATAAATTCAAACTATACCTGTAGGATATACTGAGAAGGGTATATTTTAATAGCACTACACAGAACTTCCACTGACAATAAAATATTTTTTTCTGAATATGAATTTCACAATTAGTTAGCTATGTACCAGACGTTACCTTTTCTGAATTAGTCACATTAAAATTTTCTACATTATTCTCTATATTGTTAATATAAGCAAGTACCTCTCACACAATATGAAAGCAACAAGGTTGATGAATAATTTGAGATTTAAAACTGTTGAGAATTCAGACAGCTTTTTCAGATTCATTTGAAGATGCTAAATTTTGCACCTCAGTCAGCATTATGAGTTCTTCTGTGGGATTTTGATTGTGACAGTCTTAACTTCTGTGTATTCATGAAGGCCATACTCTCCCCTATAGAAAAGAAGAATGAAGAACAATATTTATGCTAATGATTTTTATATGACTTATGTCCTGGGTGGGATTTCTGGTGGTGCTGGGCAATTGTCCAGTTGTATAGCAAGTACAGTGGATATATTCAGAAGACATCCATACAGCTAGACTGTTTTGGAAGCCTTTTGAAAAGCTGCAGCAAGCAACTGTCTCTAGAGAGGTGTGAGAGCAATTTCGTTTTTGTGGAAAAGAATGGCGTTCAGTCAATTTAATGCATTTCTAAACTGTGTTTCTGTGCAGCAAATCATGCACACGTTACGTCTTCACCAGCACACTCAACAAGTAATTTGGCAAGGCCTTCCTCTGATGACAAGAATTTTTTACACAGTCAGAGAATAGAGGCTTCACCTCAGTTATATTAATCCAATATGAAATCTTCCAGACAGAGAAAAACACTTAAAATTTACTGACTTGTTATTAGTCTGACTCTACCTTTACATTTCACTTGATGAGACAAAGTTTACTTGTGTGCTTAGAAGTTTGACATCTGACTCAAACTATTTAGACATAACTGACTGGTTTACAGAACAAGAGTTTGCTAAAGTATAATGTTATCCAGTTCTCATTGCCATTTTACAAGACTCATATATATGCAGAACAGAAATCTATACTTGGGACTCGTGCTGTGGGAAAATGTTTACTGATTCTCTTAATTTTTGAAGAACCATTCTATTAGTCTGTGACATTCAGTATTTTAATTCATAATAGTATTATCATTCCAAGAATTATACAAGGACTTTTATTCTGAGATTCAAGGAAGTCGTTGGTTTGATACACTGAATTCCTGATTATTTTAATGCAGTCGTTTCACAACTGCATATTTTCATCTCTCTTAAAATCAACTGCCACATATTAACAAAACTTCTTTCCATGTCAGATGTATTTCTACTGATAATCCGTTTCTTGCCCTTTAGCAGGAATATTTTTATTGGTCCACTAATCTAACTTTGAACTTAGCATTAAGGAAAACTTCATTTGCACAAAAGCTTAACTCCTTCAAGGTACACTGCTATACAGAAAAATAATTTTATAATATCTTATTTTTGTGCTATTTACAACAAACAAATCCCAAAAATATTTCAGCAAAAGGCTATAATTCAGAATTTATTATCTCCTTTTTTTTTGACACTGAGCAAAGTAAATGCAGAATATGATTGCCAAGTAAATGCAGAATATGATTCACATATCTGGACTAAATCTTAGAAGTTTAAAAGAATTTGATTAGCTTTTAGTTTGATCATTTCCGGATACTACTTTACTTGTAGTCTGTGAAAAAAACAAATGGGTGAAGTCTACAGAGAACTATTTTTGCCATAACTTCTGAGCAAGCTGGAATATGCTGTAAAAACATTGGTGTTACAAGACTTGTAAACAGAACTCTTGTTTAACTCAATGATTGTCAAGTTTCTTATGTTTTCAAAAGCCTGCCATTTGAAGGGTATTTCACAAACTACACACATATGTATCTTCATGAAAATATTGTTTTCATATATATATACACCGAAAACTGTAAACATAGTCTTTCAGGTTGGAAAGGACCCTTGGGATCATCGAGTACAACCATCATCCCAAATCTAAAAAATTCTCCCCTAAACCTTATCCTCCAGAACCACATCCAGGGATGGTGACTCAACCTCCTCCCTGGGCAGCCTAAGTACAAATAATGAAATCAGAATGAAAACCCACCTCAGCTCTTGGCAGCAAATACAACCTTGACCAGTGATCAGTTTTACATATTAGTAGGCCCTAAGCTATTAAAAAAAGTAACTTTTAAAAATTGTTTATATAAGTAATTTTAATCGTTGTTTTACAGAGGAATTCTTTGACATTGTCTCAGGCAATATGAAACCTCTGAACATTGTATAGACAATTTGACTGTGCACCTTAGGTAGGAATATTTTAAGTAGGTTTTTGGAATTTCATTTTGCAGTACCTGTGCATCTACATTTTTAAGAAATGTTTACTTACATTTCTCTCCCATTTCCTGACATCTTAAATCCTCCAAAAGGACACTGAGCAGACATTGCACTGTAACAATTGACCCTGGAATAACAAGAAAATTATTGCTTTTGAAAAATCAGTGTTTTTCTCAACTATAAAAAAAGTTATACTGATATTCAAAAACCATGTCTGACTGATGTATTTACAAAAATCAGAGTAGTTCAAGGTTCAGAGAAACAAAGCATTAACAGAAGCTATGCTTGTGGTCAGGTATCTAGCACTCATCAAGACTGATGGTAGTATCTTTCTCTCTCAGTAACAGTCACTAGACTCAGACTGCTATTTCTCCAAGCTTTCACTCTAGTGTCTCTCAGCCTTTGCCTTTCCAGCTACATGTAGGTTGCTTCTTCCTTCTCCATCTCTGGAAATAGTTGCTCTTTTACTTGTAGAAGTTTTCCCCATCCATTGTTTTCTTTCTTTTTTTCAGCCACATTTTATCAATATTTTACACCACAGGTGGATGTTCTGCTCAGGTTAATGGACATAGAACTTCAAATAAGTAATTTATTTACACAGTACAGAAAACAATCCACCCAAATTAAGTAAGTATTGGGCTACTTCTATATCCTGGATGGAAAGGAAAGCAGCACTCTCACTTCTTTACTCTTGTATCCTTTCAAGTAAGTTTTCTTTTTCATACTAAGTTTACAGAACATTCTATGATGACTTACAAGAAAAATTGATTTTATAGGCCATTAAGTACAAAAAGGTGAGGGAAAGAGAGGCACAGGAGGCTGGCATTAATCTACTTTTGTAAAGGTGGCAAGGAATTTAAATATAAAATTATATATTTATATAAATGAAATATTGTTTTAAAGTATGTATTATTTAAATATAAATGCATTACACTGAAAGAAGTGTTAAGATGTACTACAGTAACTGGCACTGGCACCATTACTTACCACACTACTCCAGCCTGAAGAGCAGCTGCAAATGTCAGTGCTTTATCAATGTCTTTGGTAAATACTGCAGCTGCTAATCCATAGGTAGTATTATTTGCCCTCTTGATAACCTCATCTGCAGATTTAAACTTCATGATTTGTTGAACAGGTCCAAATATCTGTATCAGATACAAGGAAGCATACAAAGTGTACTAGTACAGATTGCTATTGTAAATAATTTAGGTTTTAAAAATGTATTTCTGTCAAATGGCCTTATTCCTGAATTCGTTCAGTCAAGAGTGTATATCTCAGCATAGAGTTCTAAAAATCATTATAAATTCAGATTAAATTATTTTTGTTGTAGGGGTCAAAACCAATAGACTATTGTAAAATTACTTATAAAACAATAAATAAAGAAACAAAATTATAAATGTTGAAAACAAATAAAGTTAAGAAGACATGCACCACAAGGGTAGTTAGCACTCAGTCACAGTATGTTACATGCTGCTTACCAAGGAATTGATGTTTTTTTGCTAACATCCAGTTTTAGAGCTGAGGAAGACATTCAACTTTTACATTCCCTCAATTGTATCTTATTCTTATAGCTCTGCAGGAAGCTGTACAACTGGGCATATATGTGAAGTGAAACAACTAATTCTGATTTTCATAAGGGTGTTACAAGACATAATAGTGCCCCAGACTTGTCTTTCCCACTACCACTGCTCTGTGTTCCCAGATAGAGGTACCCATGCCCACCACACAATGCCAAGCCTGGCTAGGGCAGGGGGGCATTGCCACATCCTATTACTTATACTCCCATAGACTGTTAGCTTTCCACTTGAATTTCCTGCAAAGTGTTTAGGGCTAGTTCATAATTAGAGCTGCAGGGGCTGATTTACATGGATCAGGAAAATTGTGGAAGTTCCTCCACTGTTTAATCTTTGAGCTTCAGACTTTCAATATTCTTTAAATTGCTTTGGCTCTTGGGTTACATTATTCAATACACTCAAAATAGCATGAGGGAAGCTGTTCTGCTGACCCAGTGGAAACCAATACCTCTATGAAGAAACATACTTTTTTACAGCTTCCTACCTGCCTCCCAGTCTGACAGAAACAATCTGATCCAATCTGCTTTTTTGTAATTTCCACCAATAAAATACCCACGGAAGCACAGTCTAACTGTTTTCTCTTACTGCAAAATAGCTTTGATGTATTATGTGTTCCACTCCCAGCAGTGCTACTCTGTTACAGTTTACTGTGACTTACACTTGCACACAGACTGTATGGGATGATGCAAAAAGTCAGAAACTCATCATTACTGATCTACTGTCAAGTTAAACTGGAGCTGATGCTAGAAGGCCAGCCTCATCCTGCTCTGCCTCACCACTGAGCTGGTAAAATGAGCATCAGAAACCAAGAAAATGACAGGTTTACTATGAACATTTTTATGTAGTCACTTAACCTTCTAAGGATATTTTGTACAGACATTTATACAGTCTGTCTCCAGTGACAGTATAGACTGCCAAGAGTTTATTTACCTCTTCTTTGGCGATGCGCATATCATCTGTAACATTAGAAAACACTGTCGGCTGGATGAAGTAACCTTTGTCTCCCCATGGACCTCCTCCACATTCCAGTTTGGCTCCTTCTTTTTTCCCACTCTCAATTAGCTCCAGGATTTTTTTATACTGCCCCTTATCGATCTGAAGGAGATGTTACAGAAATGAAAACAGCACACACTGATAACTATTGTTCTTCTATCTCATTAGCCAGAACTTAACAATGTTCCAGCTTCAACACAATTGCATGTGTTGAAGTGGAACAGCTGGAGAACCTTGAAAATATTATTGTCACCGAAGTCCCAAAACTTTGGTGATTTTTTTCAGACAGACCAGAAATCAGAATTTTGACATAGGAATATTAGCTGAAGAGGTATGAATGTCCTGTTTGCTTTTTTTAGTAAAACAGGAAAATCAAAATTGTAAAATGAATATATTTCATACTTCTTTCAGTACTCTTACCAACTGCAAATGATTGAATTTCAATTTAAGCTATAAGTATTGCCATGGTCATAGAACATAACAATAATTTCAAAGGTTTTGGGCAGCCCTGCGTGCGTAGTAGACTAAACAGCTTTTCACTTAAACATGTGATAAAAGCTTAAATTGACAAAGATACTACTTTCTAAGGATATTTATATGGATGTGATTTTTATTCACTACACTTCTCCTGTCATGTTCCTTTCAAACAATCACCTTTCTGCATGATGAAGACACAAAATTTCTCTTACTCTGGAGGCAAATATCTCTTGTGCATAAACATTTTGAAGTCAAGCTCAGGTTTAGATGATACAGCTCACATGGCTTTCAGTTTCTCCTTTGTTACTATTATCATCATCATCATTTTAATAATGTGTGAATTAGCATAATTATGATCTTTTTTATTGAACCAGAGTCTTTTGCTCTTCTTTGGCTCCCACTCTGTGAAATGTTAGTCAAATTTGTTGCCTGAGGGAGGTGTTAGTCCCAGAGAGCCTGTGAGTTGGAAGGCAAATATAGCTTTCAAAGAGACTCTGTGACAGGAGAACACAGTCAGTATCTCTGAAACAGTCTATAATTTTTTTTTTATCAGAAGAATTAGTCAAAACATGAGAAGGAATGTGAAGGCAAAGAGATATTTAAAATAATTACCGCAAAAGATACCACACGGATGCAATTGCATCATACTAGTTCTAAAAGGAGGAACTTTGATAACCTGTGAAAAGGTTAAGATTTATACTAAAACTTGCCAAGAAGAAAAAGAGGTCAAGAGAGGCAAATTATGAGAGTGGAGAAGAAAAGAGTCTTCACACTCTTTCAAAGGTTTTCAGATAGGCCTTTTTTCACAGGATTTTAGCAGTCTTTTTAAACTAAAAAAAAATTACCTTTATTTTTTTAAAATAAAAAATTACTTTCATCTCTCATTTAAGTTGTTAGCATGAATTTCAAACTCAGTAGAGATACGATAATATGACATTGGCTTCCTGTTAGTTTTTTATTAGCTGTACACCAAGACATCTGGAGTTTACCTTTTGAATCTTCCTGTCCACTGGCATTTAAATTATTGAGCTGAACATATTAGCTTGTAAGCAAGATATACTGTGGGACATCAGATTAGCATTCCTACTGTTTTTAAATTCTCCAAGCTTCTTTGGCTTGGAATGTGGTCTTCTGATTTACATGGTGTCTTTGATGAAATGAAATGACTTTGATAGCCAAAGCAGAACATGTTACATATAATCAAATGTGTGGGAGTTGCTTTGTGTCTGAATTTTGATTTGTCTGTTCCTTTACTCTGTGACATACATGTTCATAGTAGGTCTGTCAAGTAAGTATATTTCCTGTAGTAGAAGCAATTATGAGAATTACAGCTTTAGATGAAAACTGCTTTAACAATACTCCACCAAATCCACAGCATTGTGATAGCAATGATTTTAAAGGTTTAAGTGATTATAAAATATTTTATAATTGTTTCATTTTAACATTCTTTTAATGGGAAAGCTGTTGACATAAGATTTTGAGAAAACCAGGAAAAAGTACAAAATTATACATTTTGGTTTTGCAATGTTGTAAAACTGATAGCAGCACAATGAAGCACAATCACCTTGAAAAAGAGGAAAAAACATTATTAAATTTTATTTTCTCAGGTTGCTCACTTATAGTGGCACTATTCAAATATGTTAATAATGTCTGATATAAGAGAACATACCTGCACTTTTACAGTTGTTGCATCGAAACTTTGTCAAAGCATTTAATTTCTAAATATCTTTTTTCTATTCCATACTAAAAACAACTAGAAAGAGAAAGAAGTTTCACCATTATGTCTACTATAATAGTACAAACATCCAGTTTCTTCTTCCTGGTCCTCCAGGCAAATCGTTAGACAATTGTACTTAGCCTTGTCACTAATACAACAGTAAGTTTAAAAGTACATTAAACTATGATGCTGCATCACAATTATATTTGAAACATGCTGCATTACTTACTTGAGGGCCTTGCTGTACATTAGGCAACAAAGGATTTCCAAGAGTGTACTTCTTTGCTCGTTCAACACTCCGGCGAACAAACTCATCATAAATGGGCTCTTCCACAAAAATCCTAGATCCTGCTATACAACACTGTCCCTGGTGGTAGAACAGACCCATATGTGCAAATTCCACAGCTGTGTCCACTGCAAAGAAATGCAGAGTTCATCAGATCATAAACCTGAACGGTCATATCACAAATCCTTTACAAACTTTTGTCACACCATCTTGTTTCCCTTTTAGCACTTTTCTATTTGTATGTACCTTTAGAACACATATATTAATCCATGTTAGCACAGTACACCCAGGAAAACACATTTAGCTATTCTGCATGAAATGCCGATTCAACGTCACATGCCCTGTCAGCAGTACTAAGAGGAGTATACACCTAGAAAGCTAATAAACCTATTTATCATCCATCTACCCTCTTTTTGTTCTTTGTGTGTGTTGCATCAAGATGATCCTTAATTATCTTATGGGTGGACAGGTTGTCATAGGTTCAAATCCACTCAGGAGCTATAAATTTTTAGTGGCAATCTAACTTAAAGCTATGGCATGAGCAGAAAACTTTAAAAATTCCTCCTGCATTAAGCAGGTACAAATAATTTATTGATAAAGAATAGAAAAAGAACATCATAAAAGTACTAGGTTTATATAATGAAAATGCTACTAACAGTCTGCATCTGCAAATATGATGTTAGGACTTTTTCCTCCAAGTTCCAATGTAACCCTCTTCAGATTGCTTTTCCCTGCTGCTTCTTTAACCAGTTTGCCAACCTAAGAGACAAGGAGAAGACAGTTCCATCTCAAAAAGTTTATTATGACTTTAATAATAATTCTCTAAGTCCCTTATATGTTAACGTTAGCTTGCAGTTTTCTATTATCGCAGTAGTCATAGAAATTATAAATAAATAAATTAATTAAAAAAATTAAAATAGTATTCAGGGTGCAGGTGACTTGCAGTCTACAATCTCTGAATGCTTTTGGGAAGAATTTTCCCCTGGAAACACTCACGTGTACAGCCAAAGTACAACCTTTTTTGGTTACCGTCAGTCTATTTGCTTGTATCTGTACCCTAATGCAAGCTTTGGTTTCTACTCTGCCATTTACTCCCAATAGTTTGAAATTCCTCTGTTTTATACATGGGAAAAGCCCTTTCTTGCAGGCAGTGTACAAGAGAAAAAGTAGGTATCTACACTACCTAAATGACCAACTCTTCCTTATTCCAGTTTCTCGCTTAGAAGAGGATGACATGGACACTGAAAAGAAGAACCCCTACCCTGCTTCTTTTCATTGATGGCATAATTAAAGGAACTACTGAATCTGAATTGTCCTGGAAAAATGGAGAAGTAAAAACATGCTTGCAGCCCCTGTGGCTTTGTTCTTTAACTTCATGGGTAGCAGCCACCAAACATCTTCCTTCATATTCCAGCCTTCCTGCCTTCGTTTGTCACTGGTAAATTACACTCTCAGAAGAAGAAGAGTGTCACCAAAGTCTGCAAGTGCACCCTCTGGTACAACAGCCTTTGGACAGACACATGAACTGTACTTGTTACTGTCCATTTGGAATACTTGTGGAGTACTTCTCAAATATCCAGTTTCTGTATTATTTCTTACATTACTTTAGTGTTAAAATATTATTGCACTCGATGTGTACTGATCATTGACATGAGACAATGATGTTTCTCCTCGGTGTGTACATCCAAGAAGTTAAGAGACCAGTTGGCACCTCTTCCATGTAGCTTGCATACAGACAAGTTATATAATGCACTGTGTTAAGGATATACTGAAATGATTCCTGCACTGAGAATTTTTCAGTCATATCACTCACAGTTCTTCAGAGTAAAGGTTAGGGAAAATTAACACTGACCTTCCTATCAATTATTAAACTGAAACATATTTAGATAAACTTCAAAACCACCCAGGTGATTATCAGAATAATTCAAATAACGAAAAGCTATCACCTCACCTAACTATGAAACTTTGTAATTCTAAAAATAATTATTCTTAAAAAAAACCACAAAAAACAAAAAAAACAAAAAAGATTTGAAAATGTTTTCTTTTTAAAGGACAACACCTAAAATAGCCTTGACATTCTAGAACCCATTGTGTCTTCTGGAGTGTCTTTGTTTGAAGGGCAAGGCAAACTTTATATGTTTAAAGTTAATAATAACCAACAACCATTAAAGAAATCATTAAAGAAAATTTGGTCAAAAAAAAAAAAAAAAAAAAGGAAACAAAACAGTTACATAGAACAAGTTAGACATTAGACATTAAATAATTGCTGGGAACCAAGGGGGCACAATTCCTTTTTGCTTTTTCTTGCATTTATTACAGTACCTCTGTAGAGCCTGTGAAAGCTACTTTATCTATATCCATGTGGTGAGAAATTGCTGCTCCAGCAGTGGGTCCAAAACCTGGCACAATGTTCACAACTCCAGGTGGAAATCCTGCCTGAATCGAAAGAGAGAACCATGTAAATTTGGGAAGGATAATAACTAGAAGAACATGTCTCATAAAGTCTTACTTTTCTTTCCAATTCTCAGACCTAGAGCCCCCAAAGTGTTAATTCTCACATGATTTATAACCTTATTGCCTCACCTATCTTTTACACTATTGAGCACCCTCTTTAAAAACAAAACAAAACAAAAACAAAAAACCCCAACCCTGAAATAATTTAATTTTATTTCTTTTGCATTGCCATGTACAAGGAATTTTATTTTTTCCCCAGTTAGATGTGTAAAGAAAATGGATGCCTAATTTTGTGTCTCCTCCATTAAAGCTATTTGAGTCATACTGTGTGCTTGCTTGCTTCTACTCATTATCCCTCACACCAGATGGAATCTGTGTGATCTGCTGACTTACACTGAAATTCTATTAAGAAAAAAGATGGAAACTGAACTTCAAACTCCATGTCTTTGCTTCTTCCTCTGCATGTGGGTTGAAAGTAGACTGGGCAAGATGAGAGCTTATAGCACAAAAGAGGCAGATCAGCTATGAAACATGAAAAAGTTGGCTACCTGAGGTATACAGGATCTTTCAGTTTTTTTATTTAAAGAGGCTTTTCCTCAGTATCGCATCAAACCTATTGTTTCCTATCAATCCTGTATTTGCTATGTACCATACATAGGTAAAGTAAATTTTCTTCCCAAAGCTTGTCAGGCAAGTTTCCACTGATGTGTGAAGTGCAGCTGGATTTCTGTCAGCTTATGAAGCATCTATGGGATCTCAACAGCACTTATAAATGAGAATAGGCATAGAATTAAAAGAACAGAAAGATTCACCTCCTGTATTATCACTTCAATGGCTCTCCTTTTAGCAATGAACAAAACTTCAGATTTACATGCAAAGATTCCATTTTTATTTAAAAGATGGTGAATTTCAGTTGGTGTGTTACAGCTTGTAAACCTCAAGTCCTGCACTATGGACATCAGACACTTACTTTTGTTATAGCAACTTCAGGTTCCTACAGGTTCATGCTCAGATACATTCCATCAATCTTTTTTATACTCATCTAATATTCAAGATTAATATTTACCAAGAAACTTATGAGATCATTAAGTTCCCTCCATTTGCTTAGCCTTGAGTTTCATGCTTAATTTGCAGAGAAACGTAAGAAGAATATTTTTATGGGACTAATTCACATTGTGTTACATTGGGTATTTAATTTCCATGCCTGTATTAAAAGCTACTATCTACATATTAGCAAAGGAATTTTATGGACACTAATCAAAAAGACAGTGAGTAATACCAGAAGCGATCATATGTTTTTTTTAAGATGTGGACACTTGAGAAATAAAAAGTTAGATTAGATCTTCTGGTAGTTTAACAAGCCTAAAGCAGCTACTGAAGTAATAACTGAGGTTTTGATTATTATCAAGGATCTGGGCTCCAACTTTATTTGAGTAATTCTGAGTGTAAAATAAAATTGCTAGAGCTGGGTGTAAATCTTGTAGGACTCGGTAAATTTATAGTTGGATTTTTTTAAAGTTCCACAGTATCTACCAGATAATAAATTAAATTTAACAGTTATATACGTGAGTTTCTTATTCATTTGAACCCTGAATGAATGAGTAAAAAGACTCATTTTTACTAAAAATGCTTTGGTGCTATCCCAGTAATTGCCATTCTATAAGTGTTGTGAGTGTGCCACTGATTACATTCCCATTTATTAGATGTCCTTTAAGGAAATCAGAACATCAGAGCATTTCTTTAGACTAGGAGCAGAACTGTGTTACTTTCCCTGTAAAGTTGTTTTTTCAGAGGAATACACTTTCAAATACTTGTTAAAAATTTATAATAGAGATTTTTTTTTATCTCTGGTTTTTTTTTTTTTTTTTTCCCTTCTCCCCAGTATTATCTAACAGCATTTACTATGTGATGCAATGACTTGGCTGCTTGGCTCCTTCCTGGTAATCGTTTAGTTTCTGTGAAATATTAACACATAAACAGTTAGTATGCTCTGCTGAGTCATTGTTTTGAAAGAGTATAATAAAATCTGCCAAGTCATTTCCATTAACACTCTGCAAAGTTGCTGTACTGATGATTATTGACATCTATGCCAACTCTTCAAACATGTTAGATTACATTTGTTGATTTTATTGAGAAGCAAGGTAGCTAAACTGTTTAAATATTCTCCTTTGCGTGTTTGCTGGGCTGGGCACAATAGTCAACTTAGCTTTGGGGGCAGGGGAGAAACAACCTCACTTATTGCATTCATGAGCACAAAGTATATTCTCCCAGTTTCTGTGTAAAGGGAGTTCACAAGTTTGGTAGCAGTCATGAGTTCAGTTCTATAGCTCACTGTTAATAATAAACCCAGGTGGATGCCAATGCCAGGTGGATGTTCAATTTTAAAAAAAAAAAGAAAACACACAGAATAATTAGCTTTATAAAGAGGTCCTTTCCTTTCATAATTATGCAATTGCCACCCAACTCTAATTACTCTCCTCTTGACTCTTTGCTTGCTTTTGACTTTCAAGGGTACTGTGCTTTTGTAATTCAGTTATCTTTGCCAAGGAATGAATTTCATTGAATTGCTGCTGTGGGGTTTGTTGTTTTTTTTTTTCATGTGTGTGGACTAGGCTGAAAGATATGCATGCTTTTGCCCTGGATTTGCTCCACTGGTTTACAGTAAGGTAAGTTCAATAGTACAAGGCTAGACATGCAATGAAATGTACTTATAGAGTACAGCCTGGCTTATATTGCCTCTGTGGCACTTCCTCTCCTCTCTTACATTTCTGGGAAGGGCAAAAGCTGACTTACCTCTTTAATTAAGGAACCCATATAAAGGGCAGTCAGTGGAGTTTGTTCTGCTGGTTTGACAACCACTGTGTTTCCACAACAAAGAGCAGGAGCAATCTTCCAGATGAACATAACCAATGGAAAGTTCCACTGAAAGACAGATGAGAAGGCTTATCCTGTTTCTAATACATCAACAAAATGCCTTTGCTTATTCTGTCACAATAGAGTAAATTTTAAACCGGGTGGATGAACTCTTTGTTGAACTCTTCAGAATGAAGATATGTTGAAAATGCAACTGGCAAAGCATCATATACGAAGACCAGTGATTTTAGTATTTTTGAGTCTAGGGGATCCAAGGTTTTAGTTGAAATATCAAGAAACTATAAATGTAGTCCACTAGCAAAGCCTGTTTCAACCTTGTTGCTTTTGTATTGAAACAGGGAGTTTTGCCATGTTAATGATCACATCTATCATCTATTCCATTTTATAAGGGAGTAATATGTAATGCTGCATTTATTCTCTTCTCTGTTTTGGTCAGTCCAGCCAGACTGTAAAGCCGCTGACTCCTTTGTACCATATGTTCAGCACTATGGGGGACATTTTGGCTGGGGAAGAGTGGGTAGCCCCTTCAAGTATACTTCTAACAGCACCAAGCCCATGAGCACAAAAGACAGTTTTTCTTACCCTTACGAACAAGAGGAAAAAGGTAGCTAATACTTAACTATTATGCCAAAAAAAAAGGGCTTGTAAGAGTATTCAGATGTTCTGTATCTTGTTTCCTTATGTCATTTCAATTTCACCCCACCACCAAAAAAAAAAAAAAAAAACAACCAAAAAAAAAACCCCGAAACAAACAAACCGGGAGAACAAATAACAGGAGCACAAATAACACAAAGTAGGGGATGACAGGGTTTTCTGGGTCTTCGTTAAAGTGGAATGGTGTGAGTGGAAGGGAAATGTAAATGTTGAGTTACCAGAAGTGTTTGCAGCATTTACATAGTCTTCAAAGTTCTAACTCGATGGTTTCACATTTCAGTGGAGAAAAGATAAGGCTATGTGCAGAAGACCTTGAACATTTTATAAGGGAAACTAGTGCTTGTACTAACTCCTCATACTTCCAGGATGCAATTTTATTTAAAGTGTCCACATCTGTTGTGTCTAATCCTTTAGCATAGCTTGATTCTGGATGCTTTACTTGAAATATTTTTTGCCTGACTACAAGATGATGTAACTTGGCAAATTCCCAAGCTCTGCTGGAGGCTACATCCATATTCCAGTTATATTCTCTAAATCAATGTGGTGGTCTAAAGAGAAAACATCTGCCAGCTCAACCAAACGACTTTAGGAACATGTGTGAGACCCACATGTCTGAACAATCCTGGTACACGAGTTGACTCTTACAGAATCTGATAAACTGTTGAGTAAGTCAGATCAGGATGCCCACATCTACCATGTGCAAAGAGGTGGGTGGATTAGGAGTGTCTGGTGCATATAGCCATTTGCACAGCAACCCATTCAAGCTGTGTAGATCTCACAAATAAGCTTAAAAGTTGACTTCCTCAGTGTTTTGGATAATCAGACTTAGGCAGCCCATTTGAATCTTCACTTAAAATCAATGACTCCAGAACTGGGAGTTTAGACATCTTGTTATACAGAGTAGAACATATATTGCAGGTGTTAAAGAGCTAATTGATAGGCTTTAAATATTACCCTCTTCTACTTGTTTTCTTCTAATTCACTGTGTTCCAACAAAACACAATTCTGTCTTTCAAAATGTTAAGATTTGCCTTTCCTTCATATACAAAAGGGAGAGAGACATGGCTGGAACAGACTGACTCATCAAAAACTCCATGTTGCTGTTTGGTGGATATTCAGGACAGTGACTATCTTTCAGGACCTGAGAGCTTCAGATAGACAATGTTTCACAAATGCATTTGCACAGAAAATATTTCAAAACCATTTCTATTTATAACAGTAGCATTTGTGTTTCACATAAATAGCTCCAACTTACAGGAATAATTTGGCCACATACACCAATAGGCTCATGTCTTGTAAATGTAAAAAAGTTTCCATCTAGGGGAAAAAAAGAAATTAGACATTAGACATTCAGACAAAACATTTGTGAAAAGCAGTCAAATCAGAAAGAATATAAAGTTGAAAACCAAATTTGGCTGGATACAATTTTACTTATTTTCAAAATCTTAACTGTGCAGAAATGAATATAAAGTACACGAAATACATAAAGTACATCTGGATTCAATAGCTACTTTCTTCATAGCTCTAAGGTTTGATTCTGGCAGTCTGACCAAATTTTTACAGTGATAACCCTGTTTCTCAATATGGTATGTGCTGGTATGTGCAGAAAACCACCAGCATTCTTTTTTTCTTTTATCACCTTCTTTTTTTTGGGAAGTATTCTTTTAAAAGCTACTTGCAATCCTAGGTACATATCAGACATTCTTTAATATTAAATCTTAGCTTAAATAAAATCCACTAAATATAAAATTCTCTTTGATTCAAATAAACATGTGTTCCATTAAGCCTAGTACAGAGATCTAGGTGATGCAAAAAATTGGAAGTATTTATCACTCTAGGTTTCCTTAATCCCTTCTTTATTACCATTCTTTTCTTTGTCAGAAAAAACAGATAGAAGCAGTTCTTCATAGTACAGCTCAATGAGAGGGAACAGAATGAAATTGCAGCAAAACGGAGAATAGTTTGTTAGTTCCCTTCCTAACACATTATACAAAACCTGAAACAAGTATAATTTTTTGGGCTAATTTAGCTTTAGTAAGCAAATTCCTGGTTTTCATTACTGTTCCATTGTATAGACTATTTACTTCTATGCAAAAGCAGCCTAGTGGACTTCTGGGCTGTACATACTGGCTAAAATATTTTTGTCAATAAACAGTAGTTATTACTACTGTTGTACAGTAGTACAACTGTACATAGAACAGAATGTATGGAACAGAAATAAAATTTGATAACTGCTCTAAATGTTTAAAACAAGCACTATATTAAACTGCTTAATAAACATAAACAACCCATAGTAAGAACTGCCAGAATTGTTTTTCAGTTGAGATATTTTTTGCCTTGAACACTTTTCAGAAAAAGGTAGTTTCTTACAGATCACATTGGCTTCAGTTCTGTACTTTTGTTATCTCAAAAGCACTCACCCATTGGAACAGTACGCCCATGGATTTTATCAGCCCAGCCTGCACAGTAGCGTAAAGTTTTTATGCAGGCACCTAAATCCATTAGGTAGGCAGTGGAAAAGAGTTTCCCACCATCGATGGCTTCCATTGTCTGCAGAAATCAGCAATTACAAAGTTAATATCAAATATTGATAATGATTCTCATGTTTGTATTTTGTCATTTAGCTTTTGGTTGTTTAGTTTAGAAGTTTTCACCTTCAGCACAAACTTTTACATTCATTCTGCTATGGAGGTTACTTTTAGCACTTGAGAAACCCAGTTCAAATTGAGAAATTTCTAGATGGTTTATTCACAGTGAGCTATGCAGATAACATGAACATGGGACATTTGAGATGATCTGAAAAAAAAAAAGTAACATTTCTCTCATTTTAATCAGTTACATTGTTCTAGTTTATGTTAAATATTGTACAAGTGTCGATGACAAGAACATCTAGGAGTCTGCATAAATACCTGATGCAAATAAAATAAGTCCCTCAGCCTCTTCGCACTGATGATAACACAAGCTTACACAAGTAGTTTCTTGCAATAACTGGAAATAACTTAAGATCCTGTGCTTTTTAACATTTAAGGAACACCTTTCTAGGTGCTTAATAGATGAATAGTGAGCAACTTACATGAGAAGAAGACTGGAATAAAAACATGGAAGCATGCTTTATTCCAAAACATGGAATAAAAGACCCCAAATATATTGAGTGTTCCATGTGCAAAGGAAATATTTCCTGCTTTAATGATCCCACAGAGCCAGAAGCACTAAATAAGGTTGATTTCCAGCCAAAGTTAAGGAGTGTGGTCTGGATTAATGCCATTTTAACATACCTTAATGTCGGGACATCTAGTTGAACCTATGTAAAGTTCTTAAATTGTGTCAGCATCTTATTTACACTGGTATATTTTTTTACACTAGATTTTTTCTGAAGATTTTCTCAAGGTTTTCAGTACAAAATCACTGGGGACCTTCAGTTTTGTGAACAAATCCTGTTAGGATGCTTGATGGTGATATTGAAACTATAATTTCTAAATTTAGTCAGATCTTAGTATCATTATTTTCTTTTCTAGATTTGTTATTTTGCATCTCTGAGGTTCTTTGACATTTTAGGCACTATCTAGAGTCATCCTGCAAATACAATGTTTCTCCATCAACTTCCCTGTGAATTCTGCACTTTTAGTTAAGATGACATGTTGCAGATCTCAGAATAGGGCTAGCAGAGAAGAAAGACATCAATGCTTGGTGGCTTTGAGCATCAAGGAGCAGATTAAAAAAGATATGCCCTTGTCATTCCAGACAGTATATTTGTGACTGTGTTGTTCTTTTTTGGACATGGAAAAAAAATCTTCCCTGGCCTCAAACTTATGAACTCTATAGTTTTGAACATTACAACAAGCTGAAACCCCAGAAACAAAACTCTCAGTAACTCCTTCAGTACGCTGTTTTGTCTTTTTCTTCTAGGAGCCTACCTATTGTGTTGCTGAGCTTCAGGAGAGGCATCATCACTATATGAAACACCGAAATGGAATACTTTTGATCCTGGTCAGGTGCATTAACACAGAAAAATGCATCTGCAATTGATTCCAGGGATCTCTTTGACACTTAGTGTTTTCAAAGCTCCTTTAGATTTTATAGTACTCGTTCTCCAGTTAAGATAAACTGTGAGTGGAGAAAATTTCTCTTAGCTTTGATTAAGCCTGCAAAGCACTTAATTCAAAAGTACTTTATCTAAAAAGAAAAAGTACTCAGTAATGTGAGCAAGGCATAGGAAATAAAAACTAAGCATGTAGAATAGAAAATTAGGAGAGGTTACAAAGAAGAGTTATACTTTTGTATTATGAAAATGGCAAGTGAGAACAATAACTTAATGCTTCAAATTTCCTGTGGAAAAAAATATTATTTCACTATCCTCTTTGGATGTGAAATGCCTCAGGTTATACAATAAAGAAGCAAATGCCAGATTTTCCAGTATTTAACTGGCAAAGGGGAGTACTTTCCCTATTAAAAATGTAACTCTTAAAATTTTGTCCCTCTCAACTTCAATAAATCTAGGATTGCTGAGGACAGAACTTCTAGTCATCTAAATTTCCCCCTATCAAGTAGACAAGATTAATTTAGAGAAATAACTTGGGTGAAAAAAAGTAGAACTTTGATATTTCCCGAACTTGGAGTTCAAGGAAAAAAACTAAGCTACTTTAAATTTTAATTTTTCTTTCAAAAATCTGCTTCTGGCACATGCAAGAGTCATCCTGTACTACAGTCATAAGAACAACAGAGTGGACAATATATTTTTGTAGTTTTTACCTATTTTGAAGATTTTAAATTTTATGAGCTTATCACTGGTGTGGTTTTGTAGCTAGTGCCTACGTAATTCAGACTGTGACTACATCAGTCTGGGTGATGATCCTGAGTGTTGGTTACTCCTCCAGCTCTCTTAAATTTTTGACACTGTTGTCAGAAAACCAGGATTCATCTTTAGGATAGTGAAAACAATTATTCTGCCTAAATGTTAATTTCAGAAGGTGTTGGAAATAGAAAAGAGGTCAACTTAATGGTAGCATTATATGTGGGATTATGAAAGAGGAGCATGAGGTACTGCACTTTATCAAACAAGCATTGCCTTTCTACTTTAAATGTTTCTTGTATTAGTGCACAATTCGTAGGTGGTGGTGCTATGGTTTGTGTCTGCTGTTAAGAATGGTAAAATGGCCAATACACAGTACATGGTAAGGACAGGACATCATTCCTAACCCCCAGTCTTTTTTCCAGTCTTTTTTCTTCAGGTATCATACTTACAGCTAAAATCAGCCGATCTCTTTCAACTAAGTCAGCTAGTTTATTCAAGAGGGCTCCTCTCTCAGAAGCATCCATTGTACGCCAGGTAGACCCAAGCTCAAAAGCTTTTCTAGCTGCTTTAACAGCCTTGTCTACATCTGCCTGTGGGGAAAAGAGAGAGATTTTATAATCAATAATTGACTCTGTTATCAGTCTTGTTCGTTGTTAAACATGCAAGGTGTTTTGCAAGATAAATCAGATGCCAATCCAAATATAAGCAGAATTAGTAATAGTAATTCTAGGGTTATTTTCTTTCAAACACTTCTGCTATAATTTCACCAATGAGAACCTGTATGAAAAACAGATGAGTTCTCAAAGCTTCTAAAATAAAAGCATATTAAAGAGCTCTATTTTTTTAAACCCTCTGCCTGCTAGTCTATATAAGTGGGGATACATCTACCACTTATGCTGTTGCAATTTAATCTATTGTACTTACAAAGAGATACCCAGTTTTGTAAGACAAATATTTAACTGCTCAAAATTATCTAAAAGTATATGATGGTGTGAAGGAGACCTGTTAGATCTGTTTTTTGTTAGAAAAATCTGTTCTTTAGAGTGTTTCACAAAACAGACATAAATTCTATTATTGAGGAAGGTAAATGCATTTGTTTTTAAAGTTTTAAGGAATGCTTGTGTTTACAATAATTTTAACAACTGACTGATTGACCAGGTTTAAATTGTTGTATGACGGGATGTATGCCTTGGCCGCTACTGGAAAAGAACAATGGAAAACCGTAAGTCTTACTTGTGTGAATTATGTAAACTAAACCAAAACAGAGTGTCATAAATTCTTTATACTACAAGTGCGAAAATAATTAAAACTAAGGAAAAATACATAAAGCTAGTACAAAGCTGTGAAGAAAAAGTAAGAAAAAAAGATACGTTTTTCAAATGCATAAAATTTAATTTGGGCACATAAATCTAAATGTGATTTATGCACTACATGACTACAAAGACTCATAACTCCTTTCAGAGGTAGTTTAGACTTTTTACACAAGTACATTTACATCCCCCTGACAATTTGTTGAGCTGCTTCATTATTACTAGATGCCTTTAGGATTAGTGACTGTGGCTTGAAAGAGCCATCAAACTGAAAGGAAAACAGTTCCCACCCACTTATGTGTCTGTGCTTTGTAATCTCCACTTATTTTTTTAAATACCACTGCAAAGCAGTGTACAATCCTTTGTTAGCCCTATAGTATACACAAATTAAATTCCTCAACTCTCTTGGTTCATTATCTAAAGAGTAGGATCTAGACTATTAGGTTCACAATGACTGTGTAATTTGCTAGATTTGTGCATTTCACTTGGCAATCTTATTAATAGCTGTTGTCATTACATATTAGTTTACAAAATTATTGAGAGAAAGCAAACCTGTGTGTCAGATACTATTATCTCTTGTTTAAAAAGTTGTTAGATTGATTTGCTTGTAAGGAATGAAGGATGCAAAAAATTTTAATGGTAAGTGAACAGTTCCAGGTCATGAGTAATTTAATTTGAGGGTGATGAAAGACTGGGAAAACCTTATTTGCAATATAATTTGGGGTTTTTTAAACAGTGAATGAAGAAGATGTATAAGAAGTAACATTTTACATCAAAAGCAGATACGGCTCTAGTGGGAAATGATTCAATGATTCAAGGTAACAATGTAGCTATTGAATTCTTCATCTGAGGACAAAAAGAGCCTAAAATCATCCTAGTAAGTCATAGTAACAGGTAACTGGGACTAAAGAAAAGCAAGTTCAAAGTGTCTAGAGAACTTTAAATATATATCTACTAATTATAGATTTGGTATATAAAATTTTCAAAAGACAGAGTCACACAGACTTTCTCAGACATCTTTGTCCAACAAAAAGTTTAAACTGTGTCTTCACAAGAGCTTTCCTAATAGTATATGGTCACTCATATGCTCATGTACTAGAAAGATAACATTTGAGCCAAAGTTTATCAGAAGATTCATAATAAAATTACAGAAAAGATCAAGATTCAATGAGCAAAGGATGTTGAATGAATTGAGTTTCTATGTATTTCTCAAAAGAGCATTTAATTTCAGAGTCGATCTTTGTACCATAAATTAAAATACTCTGAAATAAATTGTGCTTTTCATGATGGCAGTAATGTTTTGGTGAATTTGCAAGAGAGATAAAAAACTTATATGTTTTATACTCATTCTTATGAATTAAAAAGGTGTTTAATGGGAATTTTGATGAGAATTTTAAAATTTAGTTGGTTTACATCCCATTCTAGGTATGCACACTTAACTAACATGGGTATAAGAGGTCATTTTGTGAAAAATGCGAGAAAATTTTCCTGTGAACTGGAAATACACCATTCACTTCTCATATTTACTTTCTCAGAGTTCATTAAAAAATACAGGCATCAGTTTGAAAGTTTTAAAAATATTTAAACAACACTGTTGTATTTAAAAATTAACCTCCCTACTTCATAACTTACATTTAAACAGTATAGTAGTATATAAAAAAAATACAAAGCTGCCTATTTGAGGCCTTAGGTTTTCACTATATCCTTGTTTATAAGGCTTCTATCTGTAATTTGCCACATAAATACAAAAAATAAATGCTTGCTTAGAGGTGTCAACAGTCTTTTAGTCTTCTGCTTCAATTAGTCAATTCAACATACTCTAAGGAAACCAGTTTTGATGGAATTAATGTCTGTTTGATAGATTACCTTCAGCTTCAGAGCCTTTTTTAGGACTATGTCCCAATATATTTTCATGTAATCAGATTTTTGAAGGGGCCAATATTGGGAAGACATTAGTAGCTAGAAGTGCTAGTGGTAGTGATCGTTTTTGCAGAGTCTATGTGAGAAGATATTTGTGCACTTCATATCATCTATGATGAAAATCCTTGCATAAGTGTGCAATGCACAGATTACATCAATGTGAAAGAATAAAAAAAATAGATTATTATTATTAGATTATAATAGATTATTATAGATTATTAGATTAGATTAGATGTTCAGTTAGAATCGATTATAATAGATTGTTATAATAGATTATTATTATTAGATACCACTGATTCACAGTAATAAAAAATTCAATATTATTTTAAAAAGTTAACAAAAATATTTGTTCAAAATTTTCTTCATATGAGCAAGATCCTGAGCATAAAGCACTTTTTCAGTGTTATTTATAAACAATATTAACGCTTTGTAGAAAAGCTAGGAACTTTATGTTTACAGAATAATGTATATGGCATGAAGTAGGTACATCACTAAGGCGATGTTTTATATCAACACATATGTATGCTTGCCTTCCTGCTTTTAATATGCAGAACTGAATTTACAGCTAGGGTTACGAGCAAGAAAACACTACCTTGTCACCTTCTGAAACTTCACAGATTTTCTCTTCATTTGCAGGGTTAAAGACTTCAAATTTTTTACCACTGATTGAGTCATGCCACTCATTGTTTATAAATATCTGCAGAGGAAGATAACAATATTAGTAACATATATATAGCTGTTGTCTCTTATGTACTTTAATAAAGAAATCAAATTTCCATAGCTGAGAACTGCCTGATTGATAGGTACCTAAAATAAAAGTGAAGCAGCTTTGAAGAGAAATCACTTATGCACAAAACAGCGACAGCTTTTAAAAATTTCCTTCAAACGGAGAGCCAAATTTTCTCTTTCTATATGGTATTTTCATTTTATGCCATAACATAGAAGGACACTGTTATAAAGGGTTCCTTCCTCTCTCAAACTGAAGTCTGTCATGTAAAAGGGAGGTTCAGCTCTAAATGACATACGTAAACTTGCCCACAGATTAAGATGGAGGACCTTTCTGCTACATGCCCAGACAGAAGTAAATCCGATATTTGGTATCCTAGTACATGTAGGATATTGGAGAACACTTTTATTTAGCATTGCTTTGAATTCACTTCACTTTCTCCTGCCAGATCATAACAAAAAATAACCAATAGTATTTTTCTGAAATTAAAGCCAAGACTTAAATTAAAAGTCTTAAATTAAAAGACTTAAATTAAAAAAACTTCTCCAGAGTCAACTGAAGAAAACAAAGAGCTACATAAGCAGATAGAAAACCAAGGAAATATACTTCTCAAGTTTCATGTTACAGGAAAAAACCATTACAAGAAAAAAAGGTTCTTTATTTTTTCACTAAAATCCTTGGTCTTTGTAAACTAGTGTTTCACTGAATTTGATCCTACTCAAGATACAATAGCAGAATCAATGCTCTTAATCTCTTACAAAGAAATCAGAATTTACTCCATTAAATAAAGACATTAGTTACAAGTCCAAATGAAATTACTATAATTAATGTTTTCACCAGAAGTACCTTGTTAGCAAACCTAGAGAAAACCTTGACTATCTTTGTCAAGTAGTCTTTGTCTTTGGTAGTTGGTGCATTTCACAGTGAAAATCTCTGGAAAATGCAACAGGCAGCACATACCGGGAGAAAAGTATATAATTGCTATCCTGAAAAATAGCTGAATTATTTTATTGCTGAAATCACAGACACCTATTTCCTTTTTTAAATTATTCTTCTGCCTGCCCTAATATCACAAGGAAAGGAGGACCAGCCCTCCAGACTGAATCATACCAAAAAGTTTTTTTACTGCCCAAATCAAAATATCCAAAAGCTGACAATGATGCAGATTTCAAGGATGGCTTAAGGACACAAGATTGCTGTGGTCCTCAGCTACACATATAACATTTTTACATCACAATTCTTGGAAGGCTTACTGTGGATACCAGAGACAGGGTTGTGCCATATTGCTATGAACTTGCACACAGCAAATCTAAGTGCTGAAGCTGTATATGCCCTCTCATCTTGGCATGGTTACAGCTGACAGTCATGTGTATGGTGGGGGAGGAGGGGATTGGGCTCTTTTTCCTCCCCTTCCTATATGAACGTTTCTCCCCTAAACACCAGGAATTTAAACCTCTCTCATGTAGGTCTTCAGCACATGCTGCAATCCCTGCTTTTGAAGGATAAAGGTATTTGCTTTTTATGACTTCAGGCTTTGGTGAGATAATCCTTAGGTAATTGTTTTAGCTATCATTGTTTTATAATCTGTATGACTATCTTCTTTTTAAGGTGATCCTAGCAATCTGATGTCTTCAGTAATTCAGTTATTCAGTAATTTCCATCAATACTGTGATTACCTCCAATTTAATGGTCACAGCTATCAAATCTTTTGTCACCCTGACACTAGTGACACTTCCATGCCTCCTTCTTGGTCTTTAGGAATTAAATGCAAACATACTCCTGATCTACTGACAGCTACTGCCAATGTCTGGCTATTATTTTTTGAAGTGCAGGGAGTGTCTACAGGAAATTAATATTCCTTTTTGTCCATTGTGATAGTTTTTCATATTTCATTCCAATTTTGAAGTTCTCTGTTATGTCTCTATGATGATTTCCCTCAGCTCCACCTGATTTTCCATCCTCTCAGACATGTTCTAACCCCTTTTAACTAATCTGTTGCTTTTGTGTGGAACATCCATATCCTGGAAAGACCAGGCCAGTATGCATTACTCATTTAACTGCTTTTTCCTGACTTCTCTGACAAAGGAGTGGAAAAAATGAAACAACAGAATTGCTAAAAAAAATTAAAATCTAGGATCCTGTTTTTCTCACTCATGCTAGAAAATTGTCTTTTTATTTTTGTTTCAAGCTTTACCTAATGTGCCAAGTGTATAGGTAGCTCTGAAGAAGAACAAAAGAACAATTGTACAGCAGCAAGCTTACAGCAAAGTTAATCATAACAGCAGTAATGAAATTGATAACCAAAATTCATTTCATAGATGTTAGGGACTGTGACTTTACTTCAAGACTAAACTTCCATACTGGCTGAAAGCACATGCTGTGAAAGCACTGAATTTACTTTGTACAACTGGAACAAATACCATCAGCTCTTGATTGCAGCATTCCTGGCACACATAAAACAGTACATAAACAAAGCAAGAAGGGTACTGATGTTTCTCATATTGATCTTTTATGATCCATAACCTTTCCCTGTACCACAGCCCCAGAAATTAAAACCTAGGACTTTTTTGTAGGGAAAAAGTAATTGGCAAAAGTATTGTTGTATCACAAGGAATAATTAAATGTTTGAAATCCTTATAAAGTCTGCATGACATTGGTATCATACAAGAATACTTTCTTCAAGGACAGCATAAAGTTGCCACAACGTCTGCTTTGCATTTACTATTAATATTGTTGCCTGTTTAGGATCACACTTCCCTTCTCTGTCAAGCTCTGGTATCCTAATTTCAGTTGTGCTACATATCCCTTAACCTTATGTCCAAGGACAGTCTCAGGAGTGAGTGGTTCTGCACGTCTCTAGTTCTTTGATTTCTGAGTATTAATAAGACAGTTGATGCAATTTGTACATATTTCTATTAAAGAAACAAAGAAATAAACAAGGAAATAAACCACTGCATAGGTCAATATTTTTCAGTTGTGATGGGTAACTGTGGCACCATACATGCTATTCTAAAAAAGATAAATGTCTTTTAAATTACATACTTTGTACCATTATTAAAATTGCTGTAATTTTGATAATTTTTCTCTCACAATAAAGATGATACAAATGTAAAGGATCCAGCAAATGTTAAGTGACAAGGAATAAAAAAATCAACTGAAAATATGCTCTACTTCAGTTGTAGGTACTGAAAAGTTATATCATATTACACAGCTCTGAAAGTTTAGAGGAAAAGCAGAGTAGCTAAGGACCTCTGGGTGAAATTTGTGGTTCTTGTCTCTGTTCATGAATACAAAATAGAACCTGGTCCTTACCCATGATTCACAAGCTGCCTTGAAGACTGCCATCTCTGAGGCACTATTGGTGAAATTGTCAGAGTTTAATTTTTATTTGTGACTCTGCAGATTAATCTTGAAACAGACAGGAAGACCCTGTTGGAAGGATCTGATACATGGCACAGATATTGAAAAGAGGAAATTATATTTCTACCAAGTGTTGTATGGGTTGTTCTTTAAAGTGGACATGATAGTGTATTCAGTCCAATGTTAGCAGTAGCTGTTATCCTTTGAGATTCCTTGGTTTGGGTCAGGTCTGAACTAGTGTCTCCACCCTAAGCTGCCTTCCTTGTGCCCAAGCCCACCTTCCTGCTCCTGATGGGCTGGTGCTCTCCCTTCCATCTGTCTCCCAGTGTTGATGCATTGCTGGCACCCATGTGAGATCTTGATCATGATCATCATTGGGACTGTGGAAGACTGACTAACTGTGCTAGATATTTTGTTCTCAAACTGTACTTGTCTTCAGGGTCATTGCATCTTGCTCCAGCTTAGTCACTGAAGCTTAGCTGTGTGACCAATTAGCAGAAAATATATGATTCCTCTTTCCTCTCTGTTAGAAACAGTAGATACGCTGTTTCTGCTCATAGTAACAGGAACATTTAAATAGAAAGACAGAAAATATTTGGGGAAGGCAAGTTGATGTAAATGATGGTTGACTTATGACAGGTCAGTGCCAAGACACCAAAATTGCAGGATAAATGTTTTCTGTCACACAGACCTAGGATTTAACCTATACCACCACAGTCATATATGCTATGAAAATGTGACAGATTTCAGGTAAGAATTTTTTTGCATTTGAAATGGCTTACGCTGACTCTTTAGGTGATGGCTACTAATTGGTGAAAAGTTTGCTAATAACTATAAAGAACAACAAATATGCTATCTTTAAATGGATATGGTAGCAAGTTTCTACTGATATATGCTTGTTTCAGATTGTTTATATGTGGGTTTTGTATACAGAATGTCATTGCTGCCTCCAGCCACCAAGACTGACCAGTACACTGGTAATTTAACAGAAGCTGGCAGGGAAAGAAGTATGAAAGTCCCTGGAAATTTCAAATGTTTGGTGAATTTAATTATAGGAATATGCACACAGAAATGTAACTGTTAAGAAACAACAAAGACAGCAGTTAAAGAGTTAATAGGAAAAAAGCCATCTTTAGTAACTAGATACATTGCCAAGGAGAGACAAAGTGAAAGGTAAATATTAACATAACACTGCTATGATGTTACAGTACGCCAAATTCATATCTGTCTGTGAACTGAATAGTATCAAAACATACCATTTTTGGAAGTTCTAAAAGTACTTGTTTAAATATTACATTTATTGCACCGGCCAATATCACCCATAATATTAGTTTAGAATAACTTTCTTATTAGTGTTTCTAATACCATTCCCATTGAAAACATAAGTTTGTTATACTAAATATATACACAATATTGTATCAGGGCTGTGAATAATCAAACTGTCCAGATGTCTTCTGTAAGCTAGATAGCACTCTTGCATATGCAGGTATGAAAGACAGGAAAAAGAAGGATAAAGTAAAAATTCTTCTTGTAAGCAGTGTTACATACACTGCAGGCAGCTCCAGTCTTAGAATTGCATGCAGCCATGCTTATTTAATGCTGTGGAATACATGCTGAAGACAAACATGATGTGGATCTCTAAATCCAGGGAACACTGAAGTACTAGCAAGCAGCAGCCACTAGCAACTCCCCCGTTTTGCTGCAAAAAAAAGATAATTTGTAAATCTTACAATTACTGATTGGTTAATATGTTTTGTCTGTCAAGCAAAACTCCACTGCCAGGTTAGATTTTTTTGTATGCTGGTTTGTAAGACATAAATGCAAAAGATCTACCCTTCTGTGGCATGTGCTGTGCATGGGGTTTTCTCTGATGACTATCGCCCATGAGGTTTAGGGCTGAAAAGTGATTTAGCAAGGATTTAGAAATGCTGTTACAGGCATTTCATACCTTTTATTTCACCGATGTTTTCAAAAGAGAAGATGGCGCTTATTTCAACATCTCAAAGAATTATTGACTTTCAGAGTTCTTTGCACTAGACCTGGAAATACACATTTGATGTAGATGAGACTGTATACTGCTGAAGTTTAGTATTTAAAAAAAAAAAACAAACCAGGAAACAGGCTATTGTAGTCAAAAGCCTTCTGGCTGGCTTCATTTCACAGTGTAATACTGCAATAAAATCTCACTTCTCTGAAATTAATATTTAGATTTCAGATAATCTGATACCATTCACCATTTAGGACTTCAAATTTCCTGCAAGACTACAGTATTTCTGTCATTGTTTAGACAATTGATTGGTCACTCAAATAACTTGAGCAGAGAATGATAAACCAAGACCTGGCCTTAGTCTCTCTTTGTCATCTCTAGGTTTTGTTTTTTTAACTTCAGTCCCTGAATATTTAGGAAAGGCTCTGAGGTCATTTAATAAAGTAACTGATATCTCGAAAGTGCCATATTTGTGTCTATGCTGCATGAGGAAATCAAGTATTTGACTGTCTACATCTTTGTTTCAGGTGGACCACACCATAGCTCTGCTGAAATAGATTTGGGCCTCCATAATTTCTTGCCAAATTTCAATACCTGCTTAGCTGGCTGCTTGCAAGCTTTTATGTGCAGACAGTAAACCAAAAGTGGTTTTTTTAGGGATGATGGAGAGTGAAGAGATACTAGGGCCGTGGCTGGGCTCTGTCATGCTGCAGGCAATTCAACATCACTCAGGTGAGGTGATGCATAGTGGTGACAAATTGTTGGCCTCTATTAGCACCTTCTTTTATAGAATATGAGGGTCATTCAGATATTATTCAGTTTGATGATGGCAGTAAGTCTTACAATTACATCTAAATATGAAAGAGAATCGGGGCCCAATGGGAGGCTCATTTTAAGCGGTGTATGTTCTGATTTACTAGTTACAGAACACATCAGGATGTCTCACTATCCTTTAAGCAATCAAATTAAAATGTGTGAAGTTATTTAAGGAATAACTAAAGATGGAAATTTTAAGCCTTAAGAAAATATAGCAACGTAGAATACTGGCTGAGAAATATACTTTTCTCAGATTTTTCCTTACAAAAAGTTGGTATTTTGCTAATATTGCATCTAAATTCCACCCCCCCAAAAAAAAAAAAAAAAACAAAAACAAAACAACAAACCAACCAACCCAAACCTGTATATTGTTGATGCAGAAATTACATTTTATGACAATACATTTTATTACAATTCATGTTATTACATTACATTCAGGCAATTAACTAATAACCAGACAACATACCCTTTCAATTAATTAATTTTTTTTTCTTTTGTTTTCTCTGCTAGTGGTTTTCCTCCTAGGAATCTGATCTTAAAAAAAGTATATTTCTACAGTATCTTTGTATTTTATACTGATTATCTTTTCCCAGATATTATAATTAATTTATTGGTTTTTTGCCCCGCATCTTTGTGAAGCTAATGGTTACCACATATGTGCTACTCAGCTAGAATTTTCATTCACTCAGAGGATCTTGCCTTTCCTCACTTTCTGATATTTCACATGCAACATAGGTAGAGCATGTACTGCCATTCTCTCCCCTCATGTAACTGGACAACTAAACAGCTAACTAATCTGAGTTTCTCTGATTAAAGAAGCACTACAGGGCTTAGTATATGTGAAAACATCATGACAGAAATTGTTTGTCAAACAATCATTGTCTAATTGCTCAATTCTGACTAAGTAAAAAATTCACTAGTGTATTTTTAGCCCGCTGTCAACACTGGAATATCTTTAAATGAGATTCAGATATGAAACCAACTCAAGGTCACTTTGTGGTTCATTAAAGCCAATTTAAATGTTTTAAATGCATTCAATTTAATTATTGAAATTCAATTTTCTTGTAGAATGCTTAGTATTATACTAGATGGGAAAGTTTTATACTATTTGTAAAAAATAGCTATGACAACGTATAGATCCATACAGACATGGAAACACTTAGTTAAATGGGCTCTGTAAAAGGACCTAAGCGGTCCCTCTCATAGAAAATAAAAAGAGAGATTGCTAAGTAAAGAAGAAGGTTCTTTGAACACGTACTGCAAACCTCCCTTCAGATCCCTGTGTGATGGGTGTTGATGTCATGCCATGGAAAAAAGAGAAAAAGAGTTTTTAGAGCTTGAGAACCTCTTGATATCTAAGAAGCTTCAGACAGAAAGGTTAATACCTCATCTGGATCTCTCCAGTGTAACTAGTCAGAACAACCCCACACCCCACGTTCTAACTTGTATGGGGCAGGAGAGGAACAGCATGGTTAAGAAGGCAAGAATAGAATGGCTGTGTTGAATTGTGGGATGACTGCTGGGTATGTGATGACATGTCTATTATCCCACCTCCCTGTCCCTTGGAACACTCCTGTGGCTTTCAGACAACCCACTGTGATATTTCAAGAGAGGATGAAAACGTTGTAAAAACAAACCTTTGAAAGGGTGTGTTGGATTTGATCAATTGTAGGGATACAATTTTGCAAACAAGTACACTGCATTTCTGCACAGTTTCACCTTATATGCAGTTGTTAAGGAAATGGTATCTATTGTCAAAGCAAAAGAAACATACATTTTCTATGTACAGTCTCCTTGGTTGTGCACCATAGGCATTTCAGCCATACCATCTGTCTTGTGATTGCTTTTTGAAATTAATGGAAAAGATAATTAAACATTTCAGAAGGATAGAAATGTTTACAGGAACTTTATGTCTTCTATATTCAGTTACATCATATTTCTGAATAGTCTAGTCTCTAGAACTCCATTGTGACTAAACGTTCTTCTCTGATTCAAGTTTTTTTTTAATTTTTTTTTTTTTACACAGGAAGAACTTTCATAGCCTATTAAATATTTACAAAGAATGGTTCTGTGTGATTTATTCAAGAATGAAATGCATTGAAGTGTGGCTAGTTCTTTTCTCATGGAGGAAAAAAAAAAAAAAGAATGAAATTCAAATGACTAATCTAGATAATCACTGAATACCTTGGTTTTGGGAGAGAAAATAAATTGTTTTACCTGAGCATTTCAGAGGGCAGAATTTCAATATTTTCTGCCACCAGTTTTTTCAAAGTTCTAGCAGATATCTGTGTACAATGATATAAAACTGGCAAAGGGGCTTTTGAAGCTGGGAAAATCAGTCTGGATTCAGAACTTCTTTATCTGTGTATTTCTAACTGCACATGGAAAGAATTTGCAGTTTGTGGTAATATTGAGTAATTAGTGATGTCAACATTTCTCTCTTTTACTGATAGTTATTTGTTTAAGCTGAAAAGCAGATTCGTTATCTCTAAGAAAAATATGCGGGGGAAACTACTTTTCTTTTAGTTTCATTTTCACACGTCCTTTTCCACAGGCTTATTTGGTATAGTTATTTGTTTGTAACATAAAGCAACATCTTAGCACTTTAATTTGTTCTCTGGTCTTCTCTGAAAAGTAAAATAATAATATAAATCTTCCTTTGCTTGATTTACACTCCCTGAGAACTTTCCACTGCAGAAAGTTTGTTTCCAGAGAAAACCAACAACCACCCCAAGTGAAATATGAAACGATTCTATCACACTTGTACAATTCCTGAAATACGTAGATTAAAAGGATCACTGAACATTAGTTGCCAATACATATTATATCAGAAACAGGTTAGTATACAAATTTTAATCCTGATTTACAATTCATTCTATGCTTCATTTAAGATTAAAATTAGCACATCCTGCTCTCTGAGCTGAATGCACGAGGAAAAGTAAGAAACACAAACACTACTAACCTTGGTGTACTTAATTTTCAGATCTTTGAGTGGTTCTGGCAGAGCTGGAGAAACTGCAGCAGGGCTGCTGTCTGAACCTTGCTTCTTCATATTTTCTATTGAGGAGTTTGAGGATGTTCCTGAAACACAGGTGAAATGAGGTATAGGGGAAGTGAAGTGATTTTTGTCCTGACTGAGCTCTTTGCTTTATTTGTGCTTTTTTATATGTACCAGCCATGGTATATTTGCATACAGGAATATGATTGGATGAAAGAATTCATTGCAAAGAGAAAATGACACTACTTATTTTTAAAACCAGAAGCAACAGCCTTTTCATTGATCTGAGACCTTGACGAAGTGAATGCTGCTGAAACAATCCACTTAGACAGACGCTGAATTTCTTAGGGGGGAACACAATCTAAAGTCTCCTCACCTTACTTGTAAATTGCCTTTCTCTCAGCAGGAAAGTCCCCAGACTTTATGTGAAGTTCTTGACGTACTTGAAGTCAGCTCTAAAGGTAAAGATGCACATGTTAGGTCTGGAAACAAAATAAGCCCTTCCTACTGGAGTATATCAAGAACAATTCCCAGAGCCGGAAAGCTCTCACTAAAACCAGTCCACCCTAGGTTACACTTTAATAAGTTCAGAGCAGACCGTAACTCCTCTAATTAACAGCTGCTATTTTGACCACAGAAATAAGGGATGGATATGGTAATATAAAACCCTTCACATGCTTTTCAAGAAATGTGAAAATAGGACAAAATTGGTATATCCAGAAACCATAGTCTGAGGACAGAAGCAAGAAAAAGCTTGGTGCTTTTTTCTCACATAGTATCACAATATTAGACAAAATTTGTACTACAGTGCCCTTTGGAAAAATCTTAATTTTCATCTTTCATCTGTTATTTAATAGAGAGGAATTTCCTAGCTAAGGTGGAACCCACTGGTGTATATATGTTCAGTTCTACTTATACAATGACAAACGTGTGTCTGGTAATGGCAAATCATTTTATAAGTCACAAAACCTTCTTTCTTCAGGCAGTCCTACATTGCTTTTACGTGCCAAGATTCTGACACAGCACAATGGATTTTACTGTAGAAATAAAGAAAAAATATGTTGCTGCTTTCGCTGAGATTACTGTAACTGGTTGCCCAGGGAATTTGTAGATGTCCCCACCCAGAACATGTTCAGATACAGGTTTGATGGTGCCTTGAGCAACCTGATATAGTGGGAAGCATCCCTGCTCAAGGCAAGAGTATTGGAACTGGATGATGTTTAAGGTCCTTTCCAGACCAAACCATTTTATGATTCAACCCAAGTACTTGAAAAACTCCGAGCTCAGTTAAATAATATATGAGGCATCATCTAAGCCATGTGACAATGGAGATTTTCTTGCTTTTAACTGATGGCTCATATAGGACACAGGATAAAACTGATCTTAGAATACATCAGTTATATGTACAATTTTTTTTTTTTTTTTTTTTTTTTTTTTTTTTTGTAATGATGTATGGATGTACATTTTAAACAAGATTTTCTGGCCTTAGGAAAACCCAAATAATTTCTGGATAAGAGGGAATTCTTTTTGCCCAATAGTTGTCTGTTGGTAAGACGTAAAGCGCTGTGTGGACTTGAACAGTTTCAGCTATTCACTTTGTTATATGGATGAAGGATGCCCATTTACATTACTATAACATTATATCCAAGGTTACCAGCTCAGTTACTTCCTCATGGATGTATCTTTCAGCTCTTCTGTCTCAGCTAACTGGCTCAGAACATCCCAATATAGAATGAAATATTTAAGTTTGTTTGAAAAACACTTCCAGAGTTCAGCATTTTGGGTTTCAATGTCTGCCTGCCTTAGAAAATGTCTTTGGGTCCCATGAAAAAAAGGCAGTACCTAAATATGGCTTGTTCATTTTTATTTGAAATATAGCTTTTCAGTGCCATTTGCACATAGTAAAACTTTGTGATTTTCCTTTCATTTAAAAATTTTTAAATTTAAAAACTTTAAAAAAAAGTTTTTTAAAAATTTTTAATTTCCATATAGTATTCTAGTGTAGACACCAAAGGCTACTCTAACAATACTCCTGCCATTAATTTCTTCAATAACATTCAAAGAGTTTGTTTTTAGTTAATTCTCCTACTAATCGCTCAAACTTGGTTAACTGGATGGAACATACTTAAATGGAGCTGTAAGACCTCTAGAAATCAGGGGAATTGTGTTTTTGATCAAAATAAAAAAATTATTCTCTCAAGTAGGAGTCTTCTAAATACATTTTCATATTTAGGTACCATTGTAGTACTGACTTTACTTTTCTTGATTTTTTTTTCTTTTTAATGATTAAGCTAGAAGTGAATTATGATAGTTTCTTTGGAAAAAGACATTTAACCTCTTCCCAGGTCTATAAAGACAACCTGAAAGCTGCTTAGGAAGACTTTAGAGATACTACCTTGCATGAAAGGTTTTGACTTTTCCAAACATGTTAGCCATGGATTTATGTTCCACGCCATTCATTCATTTAGCACATGCTTTACCCTCTTTTTTCCTCTCCATTTCCCTCTTTCACTTATGGATTGCATGAACCACCTTCACTACCATGCTTCCTGTGAGTCCTTTCTTTTCTTTTTAAACCTTGTGTATTGTTGAAAAGGTCTCATCTCTTTAAAAGATTACTTGCTATCTTGAGCAATTTGATTGTCCTGTTGTGGGGCCTTATCTGTTGAGACTTGCTCCAAACATTACCATTAATGTAAATAATTCCTCTAACTTCTCTGTGTTCTCATATCTAGGAATTCCCAACTCCCCTCCCTTTTTCTAGGAAATTCTAACTATTGCTTAGAGTAGCTGTTTATGGTCATCCTAGTTGCCTCCCACACAATAACTTTCCTATATACTTTCAGAAATGTAGAAATTATTTGCTTTTCCTGATATCCCTCCAATTTTGTGACTTTGTTTTTTCACATCATGCATCACTACTGTTGCACATTCCACCTAAATAAAGATGTACACTGCAATCTCTACACTTTCAGTGGAGTTTGGTGGAGCAGTATTCCTTCAAACAATGGTTTATACAACATTTAGAGACTACGCATATTATATTTGGAAGTTTATATAATTTTGATATTTTCTTGGGAAATGTTGGGTTCTATCATTTTCTTCCTTTCGGACAACGATCTGATCATTTTTTGCTGTTATCTTTCTTGCTAAAGAATGAACCTTAGAGACTCCACACCTTGAAGTACTACATGATTTATTACGTGACTGTGATAATGCATTCTGCACTTTAATGCATAAAATTTTTCCCTGTTTAAACACATTGGGTTCCCCTGTTCAATACAAGATCAAAGAAAGAAAAATTAAAAGTAGTGGTTCACCATGCAGATAGTGATTGAGCTACAAGGTGCCTTGCTACGTGATATTGGTGATACTAAGCACAAGATCGAGGGCTGTATGAACTTTAGTTCTGACATGTCAGGAAGTTAAAAAAAAGTTTTATTCTGGAGGAAGCTGTAAATCATTTGTCCATGTGTTTCTTCACAAAGATTAAAAAAAAAAAATTAATTAATAACTAACCAAGCACAGCACTCCAAAGTACAAGTAATCTTTCTCCTCAGATGTGATCACAGAGTGGGATATGGCCAGCATCACCAGCAGTTATTTTTTCTTGGATTCACTGTAGTTTACATGAGCAAACTATTTGGCCTATATTCTTGAGGTTCTCCATATTCATTACATAAGATACAATTTAATAGCCAGCAGCACAAAAATGAAAGGGGACCTGGCAGCCCACCTAATGAAATCAGTGTGTCATAAGAATCAGCCAGAGGTAGCCTATGTCTGGATTCATTTCCCTAAACACAATATTAGTACTACCTGAAATGCTCTGACTTTTCCTAGCTGCCCTGAGATGTCAGTTTTGAATGACTGCCAGACTATCGTCCCAGTTCCCACAGTCCGGATGTCTCCATTCTCCAGCAATAGGGGACAGGTGACTTGCTGAGATTGTAATCAGAGCATTAAGAATTTTTGGTTCATATTTTTCTACAGAAAGATGGCTTTGCCCTTCAAAATACGTACATTTGATGATTAAAAAGTTCTAACTATTCTACTAGACATACTCAGAGCTATGTAGATCAGATAATGCTGCATATATTTAGCCTGGACCACCTCTCATGTAAGATAGTGCAACAATTTTAACGCAGGTAAATAGACAGTAGATTTTCTCTGTTTTCATCTTTCTGTTATTTACAGCTCTGGAAATGTTTCAAACTGTGTATCTTTGGTATCTGATGATCTATCAAAATTGCACCCTGAATTTCATAGCAATTTTGCAATCTAAAAGTAATGAATTAAATAAACTCTAAAAGTTACAATTGCTATAATTCAAAACAGTTAAAGTGAAAATAAAAGTGAAAATGTTCCATAACATCTTAGGGCACTGTTGTGCCTTGAAATACGAGATGAATAGAATTGGTTGCTGTGCTCTGCAGCTTAGTAGCTGTATTCTATTGTCTGTACTGAATTTAGACTGAGTCTTTAATACTTAAATATGTTTACACTTTGTAAAACCTTGTCATAAAAAAAAAACAAAACCCACCCTTCAAAAATCTCTACTGACACAATATCACTGTTACTGAAAATCCTGGCTAGCGGAACAAGTAGTCCAACTTGCATTATACATGGAGTTAAGAAATCAAATAATTCAGTGATTCATACAGATCCCCTGCTGGTACCAACAGAAACTGACATTAAGTTAGGAGTGGAAAAAGTAAATGTCAAAAACGCCAAAATACATTAAAAAAGCAGAAATCGTTGAGATTCATGAAATCACTGGACTGTCACTTGAAATGCTTTACTCACTTTGCTAATCTCCCTTATGACATTCCATTAATGGCAGAAGAACAGAAATAGTAGACATTGTTTAATGGAAAGGCAAAAAATCAGAAACCAGACAGAACTAGAGTGGGATCTAAACTGAGACTCCAAAGACAGGTGGGATGTACAAGCTTTGATAACTCTAATTGTACAGCACTGAAATAAACATTAGAAGATTTTCAAAACTACTGAGGAAATTCTTTTGGCTTTCGTAGCACACTGAGTATCCTGCATTTCTGAAAATCCAAGCATTCCTTTTATATAACTACAGGTATCTCTGAGCCTCGTTTAGTCTTCATAGGCCTTGAGTCATTATAAATTTCTGTGAGGTATAAGTTCATGGGTTGACATAGCTGAGAGATGCATAACTTGGATCAGAATATAAACTCAGTGAAAAATCTTTCCCTTTTGCTACATGGATGATAACAGTGTATGAAGAAATGTCCCAGAAGATATTTCTCTGTAATACTTTCACAAACAAGTCTGAACACAGGTTGTAATACTAGCTACTGTTTGGCTGATTCATGCGAACACCTTTGCTCCAGTAATGGCCAGGTTTGACATGATCTGTTTTCTTACAAGGGCAGAGGCAGAGTGAGGTGTAGAAAAAACTAGTGCTACCAGTTTTTTAATCCTGGTATCAAGACATTGGATAACATTCGATGCTCTCTAGAGGCCTGTTCTCTGCTGAATCCATGATGATGGTTTTATCCCAAGATGCTTTCCAGCAGGGGAGGGCAGTTTCCTCTGCTCCTACACAGAAGCCTTTGCAGCCAGAACTGGATTGTTTTTTCATTCATAAAGCTCCAATGGAGAGTTGAGTAACATAGTTTCTTCTGATCTCAAACCCAGATCAGACACTCTCTGCTTGACTGTACAAACAGCAAAGTATGACCACAGGGCAAGAGAGAACAGAAAGTCTTGATAAGAAGCTTGTGACTCAGAATGGAAAGTCCATAACCTCTATTCTTGGTTGCACGGGCAGCAGTATATTAACGTAGAGGTTGTAAAGTTAGCCCATAGACTGCTGACTCTGGCAATCAAGTTTACTAAAGAAAACTAGTCAAAGATGACCTTTAGAAAAATAGCATTTTTTCCACACTGTCAGATTTTGTGATTTGAGATCTCAGATTTTTTTTTTTGGCACACTTCAGCAAAGTTGATTTACATCCATACTGCACTCTACATCTGAGGTAATTATATACCAACTCTCTGTAACCAGAAGTGAGAAACTGGATATTTTAGAAAAATTTTCTCAGTGCAAATGAGGTATCTAATGTAGCTCAGTATCCCAGTAAACTGAACAGTATATTTACGTAAGTAAATAACTATTTTTATTGACTAAAAGTGAAATCTATTAATCTACCTCTGATAAAAATATCCTACTGAAGATACATACTGCCAGGTGGGATGACTTTCACCTTTGTTTTTTTTTTCCCACACCACATGGAAGAGGCTTCCCATCTATCATTAATGAACCATTACATTACTTCTAGAATACAAATAAATCTTGACAATATCCTTCTGTGTACAGCAGGTTCTCAAGAGAAAATAAACACATCCTGTCTGCTAAACACTCTTTGGTCTTTGAAAGGTTGACTGGGAGATCAGGATTTTTTTGCTTAAAATCTAGCTAGGTTAATCTATAGCAAAATACTTCATTAGAAGCACCTACACCAGTCTAAATACATTTTTGAATACTTACGTCTGCTACAAGGATATTTACTCTTTGTAGTCTATATTTTCTGCAACATATTTCACATTGTGTATTGATTTTGGGGAGGGAAGTTTTGCCCTTTGTATATAAGGAAATTTACATGTTGAGTAATGACTAAATTGCAATAATAAAAAAAACATAAAATGAATAGTAATTGAAATCTTAAAAGAACTGGATATATTATTGTGAGGCAGAGAGAGAATGGAGTGTTTTAGGAATTAACACAATCAAAAAAAAACATTTGGCTACAGAACCTATTTTGCCCGCAGGAAGCATTTTTCTTTGTCATACAAATTAGAAGACTGTGTACTAGCCATATCAGCATTACTGGTTTCTTTAAAGTTACAAGAATATTTTTTAACATATATTTATTTTCCTTAAATTAAAATGGTTTGTAATTGTTTTTCTCTCTTAAACTGATCATCAAAATCTCAGACAGAAATAAAAGCAAATATAGCTAATGTGAAGAAACCAATCAAACAAATAAAAACAAACAAAAAGAACTCATATGGTCCTATGCATCAAAATTTTATCTATATTTTTTGAGAGGCAGTTTCTCTCAAGACTGGGCTAAACCATACCAAAAACTGTAAAACTTGTAGCACCCTGTATCTCTATTCATCCTAAAATTTAGAACAGAAGCAATTATATTTTACTTATATCAACAGAATATTTCCTACACTACTAAATTTTCCTTATTATTCAATCATGACATCAAATATTTGCACAATTAAGGTCATAGAAACAGTCCATTCATAAATTAGCAACTGGCATCAGTATGCATTTTTCACTCAAGCTAAAGTAGTTCTCATGTCAGCAGGATATTATGCAATTAAAACGTTAATAATGGTCTATTGCTTTTCTAAATATTCACTGAAACTTAATGGACATTTATATCTTTTTGAAATACTGTTTTGAGAAGATTGGACAGAATATCTGCTCTGTAAAAATCAGAACTGATAAAAGAACAATATTATCACAAGAACATCTTTGTTAATATATGAGCAACATTTTATTTACTGTAGCTTCAGTCATGGCAGTCTTGGAAGCATAGAATGACTTATAGTTTTGAACATATTTTTGTTATAGTATGACTTTGATTTATTTTCTATGCTTTAAAAGTGTGATGTTACATAAAGTCCACTTTGCATGACTCAGAACAATAAATTTATTCCTCATTTTTCTCCAAAAATTAAACTAGAACTTTTAGAAACATTTTTTTAATACACAGGTCAACTGAGAGCAAGTAGTAAGTGGTGAAATAGTTTGAAGTTTGTTCAAATAATTGGTTATGAATAAGGGGGTAGATTTTATGCCACAGGTCACAGATAAAAGCTCTTATCAGCAAATGAATAATTTGGTGCAAATCAATGGAGTTCATGCAAGTGCAAAACTAGTCAGGGTTAGATCGGAATCAGACCCAACACCAGTTATTAACCTGCATTGTTAGCAACAGTTACTGCCAAGTAATTTTCAGCATTTCCTCCATGAACCTTTGTTTCAAAGCCAAGATTTAGACAGCCTCAATTGATTTTACATAATTGCTATGTGTGCTTTATAAGCCTGTGTGTAGTGATTGTGTTCTTCAGTTATGAAAGCCTCATATGTAAAGATGAGGCTCTTTATACTTATAAGGTTTTAAAGAGAATCTGAAAAGAGTTATTGCATAGCTAAAGAGAAAAAAAGAAGTCAAGGGCATATTTAATCTACCTCTCTTCTGATAGTTAAAAATAATTTTCTACATGTATTCTCTTTAATTTCGTTGTATAACTTTTATTACTCCTAACGTTAGTATTTGATATTAGTAATAGCATAATTATAACTACAGTATTTTTGAAAGTTCTATGTTTGTATCTTTTGGTATAGGATGTAGTGGACACTGGATCTCTTTGTAGTGAAAATAAGGAAAACCTTATCTCTGGAGAGCCAGTGTCAATTTTCCATACATCATTGTAGCAAACTACAAGGACATGATTTGAAATGTGCTGTTCATTGAAGAAATCAAAAGACTGTCTACTAAAGTTACAATTTAATTGATATCAATAATGGTTCATTTTATGTCATCCCGTCTCTCCTCTGCCCCAGATTGTTTTTACCATTATTCACAGAAACCTCCTACAGAATTGACTAAAAAACACCCTCATGGGCAAGCAATCTTGGGATAAAAAAATCATCTTTGTAATATTTGAAATAGAATGGGAAATGCACAGAAAGAACAATATTTGCAGTAGGAATGTGTTCTTAGAAATAAAAAATAATTTGTCACAGTAATTAATCATAAAGCAGTTCCAAATTAACCAGGACACTCAAATATTTTCCATGTATTATAATTCCAATAGAGGATTTTGATGGATTTCCAACTTCTCTATTTCCCAACTGTTGAGTTTAACTTAAGCAAACAAACAAACAACTAATGTGAAGCAAGATCTCTCTTTGTTTGCAAATTTTAGGGAGGTTTCTGTGGATGATGTCAGAGGTTAGTGTTTCTAATAAAAAGTGGACTTTAACCAGATTGTAGATCTGAACATACAGATGCCCTGGAGGACTAGTACTCAGAATCCAAATCCCAATACAAAATAAAACTTTGCAGCACATTATGCAAAATCTCTGGTTTTCTGTTGTTGGAATCTACTCTCTTTTTAAGCTAATTAGCAAGACTGACACTATCTCCAGTTCTGCAGATTTTAGATTAATTTCATGTTTATTGAAGTGGCCTAGCTACTCTTTGTTGTTATTTTGTCATTTGTAATTCACATTTTTATATACTTCATCATGGTTATAATCTATTCTCATATGTTTTTTGACAGAAGTGTACACAAGCTACTCATTAGCATCACTAATGAGAATTATCAGCTAAACACCTGAATATGATTTTTAGAAAGATGAAGTGATTAGGCTAACTTCCACTAAATGCTGTCAAGAGCTTTCCCATTATCTTTCAAAGAAGTAGTTTTAAATTTTGTGTAATATTTAATTGAATAATTGCCTTTAGAAAGGCATGTGTGTTGTCATGAGTTTGAAATATATTAATAATTTCTGTAAGATTCCTTAAAATCAGGATTAAAAAAAATGATAAGTCATAGAATCACAGAACCATACGTCCTAGTGCAAGAAATCAGACAAAGAACGTATGCTCTGGGAAATAGCTTCCTGTTTTGTTACACACACCAGGAAAATTACAAATGCAAACCCAGTAACAATAAATCTTGGAAGGAGCCAAACATACAGTGAAAATCACATTCCTGAATGTGGTATGTGACATTATTTAGCTTTCAGCTAAAATTAGAAGTATATTTTGTGGATGTGTTACATTTGTATGCATTTACATATGTATGTATATTATTGAAGATATTGACAGATCTAGATCCATTTTTTGGTTCTGATTCAATAAATGTTTTTTGTACCTTCTTAGGAGAAAAACAGGAAAATAAGATAAAATGAGAAAATGCTCTAATGGAGCAGTGTTTAGCTACTTCATTGTAATTCTGAGAAAAGTGGTTCTAAATATTTTCAGGTTACATCATTTCTAAGAAACCAGGAGCAACAAATTGACCCATCTCTTTATGCTGTATGTAAGATAAAATAATAAGATGCTCTACTAAAATGGAGCAATATTTAACTACTTCATTTTAATTCTGAGAAAAGAAAAGTGGTTCCAAATATTTCCAGGTAGTTACATGATTTCTAAGAAAGCAGGAGCAACAAAATGACCTATCTCTTTATGCTGTATTGTGGGTTTTTAAAGTATTAAAATAAATTGAGATACATTTTGTTTTGATGGCTCGATTTACTTGATAGAAGACTAATTAAAAAACCTTGATTCCGTCACTTTGTGTGAGGAAAATTACAAGAACTCAGAGCATCAAGCTTTCTTATTCCCAAGGAAAATCAGTATGTGTTTACTACATTTATGTTTTTCAACATCTCGATGAGGCTTGTCAAATACATATCCTCTGAGTTATTTTTTTGGTAGTGGGAATGTTAAGCTTTATAGATGGTAAGTATGCTTTTACTAAGCACTCAAAAATTTCTGTAAATTATACATTAACTGGATGACAATCCAAAATTGTATTCTGTGATTGTTACAATGATAGTAATAATTTACCTGAAATTCACCTGAATGATAAGCAGATTCTGGAAAAAGCAGAGGCAAAAATGAGTCAAAAGCAGGAGACAGTAATTGAAGGCAGAGATTCTACAAATTCCTTAAAATTTTTCTCTGAAAAGCAAGTTGCATAATGCTAAAGTTATAAATTTTGTTTAAACTATTAAAGTACTCTTTCTTGTTTGCTTAGCTTGCTAAACTCCACTGACACAGAAGCTTTGCAGGCCATGGGAGACAGTATTTACTCTTTCACAACCAACATAAATTCTAAGTCGTTTTGCTCAGTTATTTGGTTTGCATAAAAGTACTCCTTCCCTATCATTGCTGAGAAAAATTTACAGTTGCAGTTCAAAACTAAGTAAAATTCTGATGCTATCTCAAAGTTTCACCTTGAATTTCATGCTAATTCAGCACAAACAAGTATGAATTTTTTACCAGAAGATAGAAAAGGGAAGCTATTGGAGGGACTAGCAAGCAAGTGGGATTATCAAACTATATGTAAGCTAAAACTTAGAACACTAATGAAGATAAAGGACAGTTTGATTATATGAACACTGAGACTGTGGGTAAGATATACATTAGAACTGAGGAGACTGGTATGTCTTAAACTAGTTAAACAATCTGTAAAAATTTAAGCAACACTGTTAGAAGGAGCCTCAACAGGAAATTTTAATTTCTCAGTTTTCACTCCTAGGGCTTTCCCATTGTAGGTTAATGATGGCCAAACCCTCCTTTCAGTATCTGAGTGAGAGCACAAACAAACAATTCACATTCTTTTTCTCTGCATAATCATCCATACCTCTGTGATATGCCTTCTGAAGAGAAATATTCCCAATCCAATGTAACATTAGTCAGTTGTTGGGATCTGAGGCTCTAACTGCAGAAAATGCATTTTAAAATCAGTTTTCTCCAATTATTTTCTCTAATCACTTAATCATCTTCGATGTGTCTACATATTGGAAGTCTAACTTCTTTCTAACCCTGATACATCTTGGTTGCTCTTTCATGTCCCTTTAATAGTTCTGCTTTTTGTCTGCTTTGTTTTAAATTACTCCACTACACTACACTATAAGTTGTAAAGCTAATAGCAAGAGTACTCTGTGCTTTAGAATATGTTCCCTTTGTTTTTTCTTTCACAAATAACTCCATTTGTTGATGCAACTGCAATATCAAGATGGAGTCTACTGTCTGTGAATCTTTACATTTTGCTGTCTATTTTTCACAAGACTCGCTTCCTTTTTTTTCTGTCTTCCATCAATACCTAATCTTTCAGCCTCTGGTTCAGCAACAAAATGCATGTAGCTGATTTCTTTTCAGAGATCAAACGAAAAAAAAAGCAATGATAAAAAAGCTACTTGTAGTAATTGTATAATACCTATGCAATACCTGTTCAATATCTTCTCAACATTTTAAGTTCTTAGAAATAGGAACCTACCTGCTCGTTCATTTTGTCCTGCATTGCCAAGGACACTTTACTAATAGTAGAAGAGAATATTGTCATATTTCTGAAAAAAAATGGAGAAAATTCTGTTTCTACTTAGGACAATTCTTAGAAAAACTACAGAACATGTGTTCTCTGAGGAGAAATTACATGAGATTCAAGTTCTTTAATTTTCAACGAAGAGAAAGAGAAATTTCAAGAGGAGAGCAGGGTCATCTATCTAGAAAATTAATGCAAGTTGATACTAAGTCAAAAGGAAATACTGAGATGTCATATAGTAAGTATATTGATACATTTGTGAGTACATACTGTACTCACAGCTCAGAAATGTTCAGTGTTTGAAGAATTGTATTTTCAGTTCACCTAATGCAATTGAAAATATTTAATCATAGATAGCAGTATTTGGATGAAAGTATAAGCAATATAAGCAGTTCTGACAAAAAGTGTATGAGTAGATAGGAGAATATTAGTCTCATGATTTATTTTCCTATTTATTTTCTTTGTGTAATACATGACATAACACATAACACATAATACAGTGATACAATAACACATCCACAAAGACCACAAAGATTATTTCTTAAAATAAATCATGGTAATTTGTTTTGGAAAAACTTTTAAAATTCGAAACACGTGAGAGTGTCATAACTTCACAAATATCTCCAAATGAAATTCTTTGAGTTCTTTTTCATTTTCCCATGACCTGATCACAAAATTAGAAAAACTGTTTGTTTTTTTTTTTATCTAAAATGATAATAACTTCTTAGTGTTCTGAACTTCCTTTATTAGTTTTTGAATAATTATAAATGATGATAAAAGTTAGAAAGCAAGATAAACTAATTTACTCAAATTCAGGCTTAAAGAATATGCTAACAGTCAAGAGAAGATACTAACCTGAGTATTATGTAAAGCCATTTGGTCAAATAGCTTTGTGCCTGTAGATGGACAACGAATATGGAAAATTCAGCATGAATATTCATGGTAGAGTGCTTTGCCCGATGATGAGCATTTGCAGAAGCAGGGACTCTATGTAATGCCATGCAGTGGATTAAAAAGGGAGTGTTTGTGGAAAGGGATGGTCAGGGCTCAAAAAGGGAAAGGACATTTTGTATGAGTGACTCTATTACAGTAAGAAGTTTTCTTCCTAAAAATTTCAGGTATCTTATCCATGATTAAAATATAAAAGCACACAGATAGCTCTGGGTAAAAGAGGAAAATATTCTCCTTATAGGTTTTTTTGCTGCTGTACAAAGATGAAAAGAGAAAATACTGTCACATGAGATACAGACACAATTCAAAATCTTATTGAGAACTTTTACCTAGTTTTACCTATTTTCAGACAAAAGATAGAGGAAAAAAACCAAGTCCATATAAAACAGAAACGAAACCCCTCTAGTCCCCAACAGCAAGTAAATGTCATTACATATAGAATAATCACATAATGCAGAAGATTTAAAACTAGTGATATCTCAACAACATTGTTCCTTGAAATAAGAGCTTGCTTTACAGAAACAAAGCATCTTTCAGAAGACAACACCAAATGTTAGTGAGAGCAAACTATTTACAGTGTCAGGGTCTGTGCACTATGTTGTCTTCAAGAACATCTTTCTTACCTAAAGGTGTGGGTGACTTTTGTGTCTCCTGAGACCTTACAGTCCTTTCTCAGTGTTTTTCATTTCATTTGAAAAGCTGGAGTACAATATGTATGTTCCCAATTCAGCCATTCTCACTTGGACTCTGAATATAATCTTTACAAATCTAAATCCCAGGGAACATTTTCCTTATTTGAAAGTGTGGAGTTAATGTTTTATGAGAAAATGCTAGAATTATAACATTCATACAGGGGGGGGTATTGTCCAATATATCATTGATTTTTAGCATCAGTCCAACAAGACAAATGCATTTAAAGGTACAGATCTAACTTAACTCTGAATTTCTTGCTAAAAGCAAGATGGAATACAATGTAGGAACATACCCTGAAATTGTAGTACATTTTTGTATGTAGCAAGATGACTTGATGATCTAAATGCTTTCCCAGTGTCCCTATTAACACAGTAAAGCTTATTGACCATTACAATTTTCTGCTGAACCGTTTCTGCTGGCCTCTGAGGAAATTGGAAATATGATTAATATTTTGCATGCTCCTGCGATACCATATAAAATGATTCTGTTTGATCATTTAATATTTGTCTATAGGTAACCTAAACAAATTCTTTGAGATCATGAATTTTACTGCCCCAGCTTGAACAATGTGAGCTTTATTTTGTAATGCTTTCAATACTTCTATTCTGTTTTCCTGGATTCTTTGTCTAAGTAGCAGTAATAATTTTTATGCATTTTTAGCAATATTTCTAAACATATAAACACTATTTAGATATTTTTTTATTAGAATTTTAGTTCTGAGATGAATTTTAGCATTCTACCTAATTAAAATATATAATTACTTCAAGTGTCAGAATACCACTGTTTCATGTATATATATATGTATATGCACATATATGTGTATTTATCTTTCTGAATGTGTCTCCATGTATCTCAAAAATAAGGCAAAATCAACTGCAATACAAACATAAACTTTCAGAACACATGATAAATTGCCATCAAACCAAAATGGTTTGCAGAAGTTTTTAGTATTAATCCACTTGAAGAAGCATTTCTTAAAAGATAATTTCTAAACCTGTCAGCTTTATGCTTTTGTAATATTTCATGTTGGATAAACAAATACATGAATACTTTTGTGCCACTGACTCCCACAGGACACAGACACCTCTGCACTGTTTGTGCATTTTAAAAGTTACTTCGCTGTTCATCTGTAGGTGATTATCTGATCCTGTATTCTGCAGCTTTGACAGAGTCTCATACCCAGGACGGCTGAAACTGAGGTTGCTGTGGAAACCCTAAATGGACTAAATCTCATAGCTATCAGTGAACTGGAAACCCTCAGGACTGTGGGTTCCTCTCTGCATTAAATAACAATCTTCTAGACTCATTCCACTCAACTTGTTACAAATACTTGCCGTAGCTCATTACATACTAACTTGGCTCTTTTCAGACCACAGCACTATCTTTTTCCTACTCTTCTCATGCCAGTACATATGCTGATGAAAGACAGGAGGGTTGTGTGCCCTGCACTGAAAATTGCAAACTATGGTTCTAATCAGCTGTGTGTGGGGGCTAAAATATGAACTTGAAAAGTCTTGAAAAATCAGCAGTATGCTTGCCATATGTTTGATACAATGACAATTATATTTTGCCTTTCTTAATGTATGTGCTTTCTAGCACATACATTTCTATCCAGCATCCTGGATAAATGCTAGATTAATTTAGTTTTAATATTTTCCCTTCTATTTTATTTTCTGACTAAACAGTGGCTTTATGTCTGAGTTCACGTGTGTTTTGTAGCTTCCTGAAAACTTCAGCATCCATGTAAACTTGGATACAGTCAATAGTGCATAAAATAGTTAATGTCATCTAATGTATAGATTTATAAGGCTCTGGATTTTTATTAAATCGTATATTTACAACTTATGCAGCTCCCACATTGTGATTTATAATGCTTGCAGAAAGAAAAAAAAGTGTAAATTGAACAGTCTTAGCCATCAATCTTTAAACACAAATGTTACTGTAAGTTCCTCTAATTACAAGGAAAGAGGAAGGTATTTTTCATGTTTTCAAAGCTACACCAAAACCCATCACTGTATTTGTTGTTACTATATAAAGCAAAGATCAAACTAAGGATCATTACAAACGTCAAATCTGTCTTTTGCCACTGGATCTAGTACAATTTTCACCAATGCTTTGGGAAACAAATAGCTTATTAAGCATAAACTGTAAAAAAACACCTAATCTTAGTGCAGCATCTCCTTATTTGGCCTCATGTTGATTCTGTCCAGCTAGAAGCTCCCTCACACTCTCCCAAAAGAATGCAAGGATGTATATTTGAGGGTATATTATCTTCTTTCACGTTATTGTGTGTTCTGATAACCAAGCTTGTATTTTGTCATACAATGTCCTTTTGTGCCCCATTAGTCTGGTGTTTTCTCTGTCATAAGGAAATGGGAAATGAATTTTTCTTGGCATATATAATGACATTTTGATTGCAGTACTTTCATTGTCTCTCTTCCCTTTTTTTTTTAAACAGATTTTTCATTTTGTTTCCTGGATATCTGCTTTCAAAAAGACAACAGGAATTCTTTTAATTTCAAAGAATATTTGCATTAGCATTGCAAATGAATGGACAAATTATTAATACTAATTACTGCCACACATCTTTTTATGCATGAAGGCACACACATATGAAAGTAGCAATTTAATGCAACCATTACCATAAATGTGGCTGTTGATAGCCCACAAATCTTAAACAGCTTTTTCAAAAGGCTTAAACTTTATGTATTATTTATGTATTTGCATACACATACATAAATATGCAAGCATACACAGACATATATATATGTTTTTCACAGGCATATATTTTTGTATTATTTACAGTTATACCTGTCTTTCCTGAACATGCATTTCATTCAAACAAAACCATATGTAGTCAATCAGAAACACAGGCCTTACCTTTACAATCAGGACTTGAGGTCTTAGATCTGTTACGTTTCACTTCCGCAGCACACTCTGCCCTAAGATCTGTGATCAGTGCTACAATGAGAATACCAGGCATGACCTCCCTCTCTCTATATATACAATTCGGTAGTAGCAACAAGTGAATATTTAGATTCTTCAGTTCCACATATATCAAGTGATACTACTCATAGAAAAAGATCCTTCAAGCAAGTTCTTAATCTGCATTGAATTGCAAGTGATCTTGATGATACACTGGGGGAAAAAAAAATGAGCTTATTGTACAACACAGCAGATGAATATACCCACAGCCATTGCACGTACCACTCATTCTCTTAACCATGTAATATACATTGTCATTTTGACATGTAGACTATTTCTCTTCCTCTATCACCTCCATGTCAATCCAATTCAGTCATTCTTGTCGATGATGAAATGAAAAAACAAAACAAAACAAACCACCATAAAAAAAAAAAAAAGAAAAAAAAAGAAAAAAAAAAAGAAAAAAGATAAAGAAAAAAGAAAAAAGAAAAGGAAACACGGAAAGTGTGTTATCCTAGGTCTGCATTTGAGGAACATTTTAAAACCAGTTAGATTAACCATTGGGAAGATGTTAGTCTAGATAAGAGAATCCCCACTGGTTTTCTGTCTCCCATAGACAATGAAATCACATAGTTGTGTCTGTGCCTCTCTGTTTTGGATTGTTCTATTTTAACACATAACAGATTGAGGGCTGCCTACTATTCCTAATTAACTGAAGTTAAACTAATGAGAGGGAGAGGGTGGAGGGAGTGCCAAAACCAGAAAAGAGATCATGAGTTGGAAGAGATTGAATTACAACTTAAAGGGGATGGAAAAAAGAAAAAGAGGGAGGGGGGAAAAGAGATGTCAATACAGTTATGCTGAAAATTAGGGGAGAAGGACCATATTTGCCTGTCATTTCTAAGAAAAGGCAAAGATACCTTGCAAAACCAAAGAAAAATAAGCAATTTAACAGTGTATTGAAGTCAGATTCTGGCTTCTTGTTAAGAAAGCCTTCAGCACCCACTAGAGAACAGCTCAGGTTCCAAAATCCAGCTATTGCTCTCCTACCAACAACTTTGGTGTGTTCATAATTTATTGATCTAATAATTTTTGCCAATGAAATACCATGTAAAATGCTCCTGGAAGAAAGTAATTTGTTTTTCTAAGCCTCACAAAAGATGCCAGAGAAATGTCAGATTTTGTTGAACGGCAACAAACAAATTTAAATGCTGCTTTTCTCATTCTAGGAGTTATAAATAAGCATATATGCAACAAAGAGAAAGGTAGAGCTGGATGATTTCAGTGAAAAAACAATGTACTCTTTTTTCAGCTTTATATATTTATATTTATATTTTTTTTTTTTTTGTGCTTAAGAGGTTTTCATTCTTCACTTTTACTATTATAATTTTTATTGTGTTTAGATGTCTTTCTATAGAATATATTGCAACACATTTTTAATAGAACTTCTTTGGAAGTTTTCCTATATAAAAACACAAATCTGAATCTCTAGTGATCTTAAACACATTCAGTGTTGTCCTGATTCTTCTCTCACTCTATTACCAGTAACTTATTTTCTAGGCTTGAGAGTGCAACCTATAGTAAAATGAGGGTGACCAACTTCAATGTAGAGGAAGTATGAAATGAGAGCTGAGATTCAGGTGTGTGCACACTGTGCCCAGTGTCAATGTTTAGAGGGGTACCCAGTTGCCTCAGCCCTCAGGAGAATACTCTGGCCAGCACTGCCACATTTCTGTGCTAGGAGTGCCCTCTCTCCTCTTCATGGAGATGGGGATTGAATTCCACAGGAGGCGGGGGTGACAATGGGAGTGTGTTTGTTGTAGTTGCATCTGAGGCTTCATGGTTTGCCAGAAATGAGACCTCACCCCTTCAACACATGTCCCTGCACCAGATTCAGACGAGACTGGAAGAAAGAGGGGTGGTTAAAGCTTGGGAAGCAATAGGAGAAGTGGAGGTGAAAGAGAAGAGTTAGTGATGACAAGGAGGAGGGCAGGCAGCGGGCAGTCACTGTGGGTTGGTTTGAAAGACATCAGTGCAGTAAGAAAATATGACCAAGGGGAAGGGGGGGAGGGAGAGGAAAGAGGAGAGGGAGTCAAAGTTTCACATGAGGGAAATGAGGGAAATGCTGGATAAGCAACATGTGGAGAGGTGTGAGAGGCAGAAAGCAGAACACAGCTGGATGAGGAGGAGTTTCTGCAGTCTGGGAGAGGAAGGGGAGAAAGGAAAGTATTGGGGTAGGCAAAGGCTGGAGTTATAGCTTGTCTTCAATAAAGGCCTGAGGGTGTAACCAGGCCCTTGTCATCCTCATCCCGAAACCAGAATCTCCCCTTGGACTCCAGGCCTGTGTGTGCCTGCACACACGTCCAGGTATGCACTTGCCTCTTTACTGTGGCCTGAACTGTGGCTGACAAAAGTGCTGTCTGGTTACAACTACAGTTGAGGGGCTGTGACAGGTAAGTGGGAAGGAAATGGCCAGCTCTTTGGCTGGCTGTTGTTTTCTGCATCTAACAAGGCCAGCTCGTCGCCAGGCTCTCTGCAGATGAAATGAAGCAATGGGCTGAAGCAGGGCAAAGGAGGCGTTGTGCCCTGACAGGCTGAGGTGTGATCTGATGAATCCTAACCACCCTGGACATCTTTGGGGGAGCGAGACGAGGGTCGGCGGACAGTCGGGACACAACCCAGGATGGGCTCCAGGGGAGAAGGAGCTGTATAGGGAGCATGGGAAAGGGGGGCTCTACAACACCTTGTTTCAGATTGAGCAGAAAAATTAGTCTAATTACAAATTCAGCTAATGGGACACAGAACTTTGCAACAAGGTTTTATTTGATTTTGATTTCTTTTTCCAAGAAAATCTTTGACAACATCTGCTTCACATAGGGAAAAAAGCTTCAGAAACTCTCATATCTTTGTCTCATTACCACCATAGAAATATTAGGGTTTTTTGTTTGGTTGTGATTTGTTTTTTGTTTTGTTGAAAAAGATTACTGAAAATAAAAAAAAGATATATATACTATACTTTACTGCCCTTAGTAAGGCAAAACCAGTGGAACATACTTCTGTTCTGAGTAGGGTAAATTTGACTTTCATCTTACAGTGAATTTTCAAAAGTAGTAGATCTAATTGTAGGTAGACTTAAGCTTCTGTGTTTCACAGCGTAAATCTCACACTATAGACTAGTATTTTACAGAAGGCATATTACAATTAACATGCAGTTCTGCTTGGAGTCAAAAGTCAGTCAGCTGGGTGAAGGATCCCAGAAAGGCAACAGTTTCATTATTTTTAAACTTGACTATCTAGAATGTAACACATCTCTGCTCATGCCAACATTCTCTCTGCACTAGAAAACACCCAAGTTATAAATGCATGGTTTCCAGTAACTATTAGAAACACATAGAGATTTTAGACAAAAAAACCCAAAACAAACCAACCAACCAACCAGCAAATCACAAAAACCAACCAAACAAAAAACCTGGTCTCTTTTTTTGTCAGTTTTGACTGGTAGATTCTTATGTATTGCCGCTATATGTATGCATAATTATATGCAAAATACCAAATTTTTACCAAAGTTGTAAAGTAACCTAACTTTCACAAATGGGCCTTCTATGCGGTGTGATAACTTTTTTCTTATATGAAAGATACTTCAATGCACATTCATAAATCCAGATAAATACTGTATGTGACCTGAGAAACAGTTTTCTTGAGAAAACAGAAGAAAAAGGGAAAAATTAGAACAACTGGGTTCAAGTCAAAACAAAATCAGGCAAACCTTCATAGAGAACTGATGTTTAACCCATTACATACACAGATAATGCTATGTTTTTACACAAAGGTAATGCAGACAGTCCTGTCTCACCAGAATAGACCTGTGTATTGCTATTCTTTGACTAAATAAAGATGTAAGAGAGCACTCTGTTCTGGCACAAAAGCCTGCCAGAAATGTACGTTTATGACTGCTGTGACATTCAGAAACTAGAGTGCCAAAGGATTAGGTATCAAATTATTTTCTCTCCATCTCACAGGAAGTCTGCAAAATGTGGTGTCCCCTAGGTCAAGATCAGGAAGGACAGAGAATTGAGGATGTGATGAAGGGGCACATCCCCAGCTTGCACCTTCTGCCATTCTTGTTGCTGGAATAGCTTGCTAAAATGAGGGTTAGATTAGTTTGTCCTTTTCCAAACTGACATGGTAACGGGAATGATTGCAGAAAAATTAAAATCATTTTCTTGAAGAGCAAAACAGTTTCCAAAATGTATAGAAGCAAACTCCAAATATAAATGTAAAACAATGTAAAAGAACCAACCAAACAAACAAACAAACAACCAAAAAACAAAATGAAAAAAAACCCAAACAAAAAACAAATAAAACCCCCCACAGCAACAAGAGCAAACCCTATAAACTAAATAACAAAGAAAAACAAAGAATATTGTGACACTTGTGAAGTAATCCAGATGCAGAAAAAAAGGAAAATCTTACAGTACACAGTGTTAATAATAAGAAACTACATTTGGGTCACTGGTGTGTTTTGTAATTAATGAGGTTGCATCAGTTAAAACATTTCTATCTCATGTGAAATCGTTCTTCATTACAGCTTGGATTTCACTGAACAATACAAAATTGCCCATTCCTCTTCTTTGTATCAAAGTAGGTATTTTTAAAATTTATGTAGTAATTTCAAGTTATTAAAACCAAATTTATATTTTGAGAAGATGTTTGCAAATCCAGGCCACTAAAAGTATTTAGTGCATAATATTTTTCATAGACTTCTTGGGTCAATCACTTTAGGATTAGATTTTGCTTTCACAAAGCATTAGACATCCTATCTGCATGGAAAGTTTCTCTAGAAATCTCTTATCAAAAACCCAAATCCAAACCAACAACCCCCCCACACACACTTTTAACACGTTACCCTATTGAGGGATAAAAAAAGGCCCATATATACTGTGATGAATCAGCAGCCACATGTAAGTAAGATTTTACATTTTACTGGAAAAATATTATAAAAACCCTGTGTGTGGAAACCCAGTGAGTCTCTACCCATAGAGACTTGCCTCATGCTTCAGAAAGCATGAAAAAAATTCTATTCTATTGCAACCAACACAGTGGGAGCAGTAAGTCACTTACCTGAACTTGACTGAACATGACCATCTTGAGGAATTTTTGTCATTGAGGTTGTCAGGCATAGGCATTAGTGATGTAACAGATGTGAACATATGAGAGAAATCAGTGATCATAGCAGCTACTTCTAGCAATTCTGTACATTCTGAATAAATGATGCCAGTTTACAAGAATGGTGAAGGATTTTGCAACCCATCCCTGGGTTTCAGATCTATTAAGGGCATGCTCTGTTTCCTAGCCTTGGGTCATTGAAAGCTCTAACATATTTGTTAGAACTCCAGAGACTTATACTTGAATCTAATGTCGTATCAGCTTTACAACAACACAGCTCAGTGAGCTTAGGCATATTACTGTCACCCACTCCAGCAGGGGAGCAAGGTTAGGCCTTTATAAAAAGAACTGATTTACATTTTAGGTATGTTTTTTTTGCTATTCAGATTGCATATGTTTTCATGGTTTCCAAATATTTTAACAACTTTTGTATCTCCATTAGTTCTAGTGTGGATTCCTGAGAAACATAAATATTGCATAATTTTATGTTCACAAAAGCTTAGTATCTCCAAATAGATGGGAATGCACTCTACAGAGCAGAAGCACTATGTGAACATATGGAGAAAATGTCATATTATTCGTCACCTTTTGACACAACTACTGATCAGTGGAGAATGAAGAACTGTTTGGTACTTGCCCATCAATATTGGTCTTCGTTCTGCTGTAAAATGTACGATCAGTGGCCAAGCCAAGCTAACAGGGGCCCTCAAACAACCCCATCCTCTAAATGAAGTCTGACATGACTGAAACTACAAGTGTGTTGTTTACTATGGTATTATTTCTGACAAACTTATGTCTATGGCAGTGAAACAATACATGTAATTTTGGAGGAGATGCAACAATTTTGCAAAGCACCATACTTGCTATTAAAATTTTTTTAGAGCAAGCAGCCTCTTGAGTTGACGTCTGTTGCATCACAGTGTTCAACATTTTATCACATGTATGCAGCATAAAAAGTACAGTTTAGTTTGACTGTATATATATTGGAAATTAAGTTAAGCAGAAAATATCTGCCGCCCTAAAGGAACTATTTAGCATGCTCACTTAGCTGAGAAATAATACAAACATTTAACATGTGCTCTGTGTTCACTGTAAGTTAGATTTTCACTAAGAGAAAGGAAAATATCTGTTCAATGTTCCATAAACCACTTATATATCTGAAGCCAGGAAAGAGTCATCTTGGAAAATTCTAAGCGTAGCACTGCTAAATTTGTTGCTAAGCAACAAAAGTCTAGCTCCACAACTCACAGTCATTTTTCTGAAAAAAAATTCAACTAGAAAAGTGCATCTCAAAACAAAAGTAAAGCATGAATCTGCCAGCTGTTGGAAAATTAGTACAGCATGTCTACATTTTACAGCAAATGCTTTAGTGATTGTGATGCTTTTTACACCATGTGTCCTTGCAGATAAAAAACAGCAGCAAAGCAATCAGGAATATTCCTGAGTTATGAAGTGTCAGATATAGTGGGAATAGAGGACAAAGCCCATGGAGTGCAGCATGGTGCAGATGATGGCTGTGTGGGAGCTGACATGTTGGCTTTGAAGTGAGCAATTCACTGAGACAGCCAGAATGGGACAACCAGGGTTCCACGGGGCAGGTGGGATCTGTCTGTCCTTACTACCTAGAAACATTTGTGAAATTACCACCTTAAAATACTGTCTTGGAGTTTGTTGTTTCTGACTTTTTGTTAAGAACAAAGGAGTTAACTGTGGGAGGATCTACTTGCACCTCGTCATGGTGAGCTTGGTTGATTCAGAGCTGATGGTACTGTGCAAGGAGCATGAAATTTTATCTTTGATTTCTTCATAGAAATGAACCCTGCTCTTTTTTTTAAGGGCTGCCTTTTTAATTCTTGCTGTCTTTGAAGGCAGCAATATGTCTGAATAAAAAAGCTCTTCCGTTGTTCTTTTAATTTGTGGATTACCTGTAATAAACCTGAGAAAGGGCTTTTACTGGACAAAGAAATTTAATTTAACTTGTTTAATTGTTCCTTGGGGATGGGCTTATCTATATGACCTCTTATGTTTCACTTGGTTTTAGGCTTTTCTGAAGACAACTACTTTATCAGAAAAATGCCACTTGAGTATGACTGTTCAGATCAGCTATTTTCTGTTTTCAAATGACTTCTGCATTGGCAGAAGTTTTACTGTTCCTAGGGGACACGTGGGCTGAACTAATATTCATACAGTTTGGAAGATTTTTTAAGACTATGCTCTCAGCTGACTATCTGATTGGCATTTTACCATGTTGTTGTTCATAATTAAATTTAATATTTAAAAATACTATAGTGATTCCACTATGTTGCTTTGTTAGTGACTGAGGTATCAACAGCAGATTTTTGGCGTATAAGCCATTAGTCCTCAAGACTTCTTGCATTATGTGTTGATTTACATGACATTAATAACTCCTTCAAAAATAGATTAATAAATTTTTGAATGAATACAGTGTCTTTTATAAAAGACTGTTTTATAATCGACTATTAGAAAATGTTTTTCAAAGTTCAAGTCTTTTCCTTCTTATCCATTCACTATTTCCATTGATGAAAATTTCTTGAATTCAAAAGCTAACTTCCATGGCTGAATTCACTCAAATCTGCTCAAGTTACTTACAAGATTACAGTAATAATTTTATATTCCCAGTGCATTGTTGTTCATACTGTACTTCAACCATTTGAAATGCTACATACATGGTTAGGAGTTGCCAGGGCAGCTGCTGTAAACAGTCTCTCTCAGAGTTTAGGGTACCGTTCACATTTAATTTACATCCATACTTAGCAAACACAGACTAATAATGAAATAATTTCAATTTACAGCATGTGTAGTTAGGATGTAGCCCTTAGACTTTGTGGTAGTGAAAGCAGATGTGGTTGGATTTTTGTGCTACATTGTCTAAAGTATCTTTGTCAAATTCCAAAGCATGATAAAGGTGGTTTTTGTGGTTTTGGGATTTTTTTTTGTTTTTTTTTGTTTGTTTTTTTGTTTGTTTTGTTGTTGTTGTTGTTGGTTTTTTGCTTGTTTGTCTTTTAATGTTATCTAAGAATCTTCCTGCATTTTAGTAATCAATTAATAGTTACCAGTAACACTTTTCAAATATTATCTGTAGTGACATCTCAGTCCAAAGGATACAATCACTATTTATTTTACAAAGAGCTATGCTCAATAGTTGTACCTGTTTTTCTTCTGAGGTTACATCTATCTTCCCTAAAATACTTCTGTTTTCTTACTTCAGGTGTTGTTACTTTCATTAACACTCCAGATATTCTAACAGTAGGTCAAGCAAAGGGAACTTAGCAATTATTCCTTGTTACCTTTTGCTGCCTAAAACAGACAACAGACAAAAAAAATCCCCCAAAGGTAGGAGCTGTAGGAGCAAAAGGAACATGTAATATTTTTATTCCTTTTACTGTCTCTTCCATTTTAGTGTTGGTTCTTCAATCATCTGCAAACAACTGGTGTCAGTGAAGAAAGGGGCTGTATCAAAATGTGAGATACTTAAAGGTGTTGTTATGAGCTAATGTGTATTTACCAAAGGCCAGACTTCAATTGCAGTTGTGCTGTTGTTCCTGTTACAGACACAGCAAAGACCAGCGAGCCCGTGTGTGCACTTTTAATATCTGTGGCTGACCAAGGAATATTCAGATCACACCACCAATCATGAAAAAACTGCATCAAAATAACAAAGAAGTTGTTTCAGAATTATTAACATGAAATAAAATTAAGACCAAATGCATTCTACATATTTTCTTCTTACACACATGAGGCTCTATTTTTATGTCATGAATAAAAACTTTTATTCATTATAATTTTTGTTTCATTATGTTAAATTTGTATATCCAAATCATTTTTTAAGTGACCTCGTTTTTCTATCTCATGATAGATGTTGAAATTAATGACCTTCTTGTATATCAATAATTTTTTCTCTCTTGGGTTTTCTAGAAACCTGCTGTAGTATTAATGATGAATTACACTGTGAAGAACCTTTTTCCTTCAAAATTTTTCTACTCTTCTTACAGAGGAAACACAAGCAGATGGAAGATTTAGAATAAAAACATATTCACTGGACTGATAAATTTTGAAAAAGTTCTAAGCCAAGAAATTAATTAAAAGCGGTTCACTGTTCATTTCCTTCTCCAGAATCAGAGAATCATAGAAAGTTAGGGGTTGGACAGGACCTCAGAAGATCACCTAGGCCGGCTCCCCTGCCAGATCACACAGGAACACATCCAGGTGGGCTTTGAATGTTTCCAGGGAAGGAGACTCCACAACCTCCCTGGGCAACCTGTGCCAGTGCCCTGTCACCCTCACCCTCCTATTTTGTGTTCTTTACAACAGTGAAAGAAAGCTCATTCTTTTCAAGGTAATCTTATATACCCTTTAATTATTAATAGTTTGTTGTGGAATACTGCAGAAAGACTATGGCTTACTATGTACTGATTAACTTATCTGGATCTGATTATCTTATCCTTTTTTTTTTTTTTTTTAATAAAACTTTTCAAATTAACTTGAAAAACACTATAAAACTAATAAGGGCTGACCATTCTCAGCAAAAAAAAAAACTCAAGAGGGTGGCTTAAATCAAATTCTTGCACAGATATTCAAATCCATGCTTGCAAATGAAACATAAGTTTTGGTCTCAGGTAGCCTAGAAGCTTCCATTCATAAATTACTGCAATTAAAAAGGTAATAAAAATTTGTGGGCTGTTTCAAAATTTATAGAAAATGAGAAATCTAAGGAATAAAGATAAAGGTCAAGTACCAACATTATGTCAAAGAGAAAATCTTGTCAGAAACAAAAAATGTAATAAAAAATATAACAAAAAAGATAACACGAAGGGATTCAACAAGCAGCCTTGCTTTCCATTAAATCATGTTTATTTAACTGAGTTTGTACTGAGCCATGTAACACATTATAAGCCATAGGCTTTCAATATTTTTAAAAAGTAAGGGTAAAATTAATTTAGCCTAAAGTCCAGGTTTTCTGAATGTATGTAAATAAAAAGGTGTTATTGTATAAATAGAAAAGTAGCATTGGCTTAGCTGGCCAAGGGCCAGGAGACAAGAGCATGTAATAATATTGACGATTGGGACCTGCTCCCTGTTTTCCTTTTTTGAGCCACCTAGACATTGCTATACCCTGAAAAAACATTCTTCTGACTCCATCATCCTGGAGTTCCAGGGGAGATACAGCTGAATGGGTGTCCTGTTCCTCCCTACACTCAACATCCTGCTACTGAAATCCTTCATTTGGAGGTAGTAAAACCTCCCATCTCCTCTATGTGCTGATAATCCTCTTCCCCTGTTCTCTGCCTCAAACACAGAAACTTTTACTGTTTGGTGAAGGTGCTTCATAAAATCCTGAAGGTTTGAGCCCAGGATAATGTACTTTTTATTGCCCTTAATTTAGATGGTTATTATTTAACTTTTTTAACAGTCATTCTCTCTTCACTATAGGAGCTTAAATTTAAATAAAAAACTCGTATCTGCCATCAAATATGATTTAAAAAAATATAAATTGGGGATAACACTTTAAAGCTGGTTGTACTATTTACTATTTTACTGGTCTAAAGTGATCCTATTGTGTCTCACTTTACTGCTTTCAGCTTCCAAGTATTGTTGCCTTCTGGAATTCATTAACACGGAGAGGTAGGAAGGGGCACTGTTCCATCATGGGTGAAAGTTCCTACCAACTTGCTCATCAGAGCAGCAGACCTCCTCCTTTTGTGCCTATGTTTTAAATTTTGTTTAAAACTGCCAGTTTTTAATCAAAATTACATTCTCACAGTTGAGGAGATGTGGCAGAAGAAGGTTGAAGGAAAAGTTTAATCTGGATTCTGAATTTATGGTAAACAGATTGAGCATGTTCTAGAAAAACAAGCCTGACTGTAGCATTTTCACAAGCTTAATTTTTCTCCCTTTTAAACATATTTGAATTTCTGGACTATTGTAATACACATTTTTAGAAATTCAGGATGGGATTAAGCCAGGTGGTGGATATTGCAAATACTTTGTTTTTTGTAGGCAGTGTCATTCTTACTATGTATAGCTGATATTTCACCTGAACATTTTTCCTTGCTCATTCATATTTTCTCACTGTGGTTGTCATTATTATATCTGTAAAAGAAATTCCTAGAACCTTTTCAAGGCTACACAGACACATCACAACTGTAAAGCTAGCTCTCTGTATTGATATGTAGCTTAAACACTGCCTATATTTAGGAGTGATACCTAGAAATTGTGATCTCAGCCAGATCTTTACAAAAATGGTGGTATATCAGTGAAATGATACTGATGATGGGATGGTGGTGTGGTGTGATGATTTTAAATGCAACTTAAGCTCAAGTGCCACTATAAATAAGAATGAAATTTGTTCTTTGTTTGATAAGAGTAAAATTGTATGGGTATTATATCTGAGCAATGTCTGGGTGTTTCATAATCTTCTCATAAAGCAATTTCATGTTCACAGGCTGTTAATGATTTACTTGCTTTGCTGTACTGTCTTTTACATCTGTTTTTTGTTATGTCACTAAGAGCTATAAAGTTTTGCACTGATTTCAACTCAAAGGGTGGTACTTTTCCATACTCAAACTCAGAATAAAGCTTGTCTGTGTATTTCTTTTTCAAATGTGTTAAATGACTTGATGATATTTTTCAAAACTTTTAAAATTAAAAAATAATAAAAAATTGATGGCAGCCTTGTTTTACTCCATTTTGCTATACATAGAAGTGGATTCAGTGTAAAAGTAGTGTAACATTGTCGTGAATGAGAAACCTTAGAAGAGATCTGTGGCAGTGTAAAGTAAATAAGAAACTGAGATAATAAAATGCATAGAAGTCAATAGAAACCAGGATTTGTGTGACACACTTTTTGAAGACATTTCCAGGGATTTAAAATTATCTGTGCTTAAATGATGAAGTTAAATATCTACTAACGCTTAAATTCCAGCCATGTAAACTTGGGCACTAGTCTGTGAACATCACAAAACTTGAGTGACTTTGGAGACATTGAATGAATTATTTCCATGGGAAAAAGTAGGTGCTGCAATATTTCTTTGAGGTTATGGGGCTTCTCCAGAATCGATGAAAGCAAGACATAAAGAATCTTCTATATTTTGCCTCTTACACAGAGGCTAGGTGGAAGCAGAACTTAAGGGCAAGAGGAACTTCTCTTCAGTGATCTCCATACTGAGATGAAGAATAATTACGACTAGAATTATTTGACCTATTTAGAGGATAAGAACTTTAATGTATCCACTAAGGATACATTAAAGGAGACTTCAGTGAAGGCTAGGTGAAACAATGTGTTATAACCCTTTTACCCACATGACTGCAGAACTAGGTAGAAATAATTTGCTTACATTTCCAGAACAATACATAAATATTTAGAGGTACAGAATAAGGGAGTTAAGTAGTTGTAGTTAATAAGGGGCTGTTTGAATGCATAAGAAGATATATGCTATGTCTTTGGAAGCATTCCAGTTGAATTTCTAGTCTGGGGAGTGGAAGTTACCTTGAGTCAAAATGCCTGGTGGAGAGTTCTCCCCACAGTACTGCACTGGACTAGTAATGATGTTTTATTTTCCAGAAGAAAGAATGTCAGTCAAAACACTTTTTTTAACCAAAGCAAAAGAAAGAAAAACCCTGCCTGGAGTCCTGAGAGCTAGAATTACTAGGTTGTTCAGATATCTACGGTCTGTATCTCCAAAATCACTCTTAAAAACTCAGTAAAATTTAAAAAATCTTAAAGCTCTGGTCTGTAGGATTTCAGTCTAAGACTTCAGTCAGGAATTCAGTATTTCTATTTAGCTAACCTGGTATGTAGATAATATGGAAGATTCCCACTCTTTATTTTTCCCTCTTTCTGCTACTTGTACTCCACAGTTTATTCTGACTAAAACCAGAATGGAGTAATTTTTAGTATATTACTCCATACCATACTATATACCTCCTTCCCATAACCATCGTGCTATGTCATGACTCTCTATGTCATCTAACTTGGCCTTTGGGACTGAATGAAACAGAACAAGCTTTGAATACTCTGCTTAAGACAAACCTTTGACATGCAGAGGGGTTTGACCCACACTGTGGATGGCTCCCTTCATGCCCTTATGGTGCCATTTTCTATGTTTTCTGTTTCAGTCCAAACTTCTTGAAATAATGTGAAGCTGTTATCCTTTTCTCCAAGAGTATCTGTGGCAGAGATAGATGCCATAAAGGGATAAAGCCTTCCAGGACTGTGCTGGAAGCCCAGTTTCTTCTCAGTTTTGTGAGTTTTTTCACTGAAGGACATATCCAAGACTCCAGCTTCATTTTATGCCAGAAGCAGCTCAATAGTTTGCTTTAAAAGAGAAACTGAAAACAAACACATGAAATGGCATAGGGTCTGTCAGCAAATTCAAGAGCTCTTTATACTGTGGTGGTACCCAAGCAGATTACTTCTTGACCACTGATATCTTAAACTGATTTTTTTTTTAATGTGAAATTCATGTTTCATACTTCACAGACTGTCTTGCAACAAAGGTTTTCACATGACACAGAAGTGATTTCCAAATATTAAATGATTGTCTCAGAATTATTTAACTCTGAGGACTGAATTTTACATGAAATTGTTACTTTGTCTGTTTTTTCATTTCCCATAGTCTTATAAAGAATAGATTGCTGTTCACTCATTCGACTTTTAATAAGAAGGAATAGCATCCATTTGAAAAGGCTGAGAAATGATCACATTGCAACTGCAAGGACTGTTCAATAATTGCAACTACCACTTAGTTTCCTGACACTTTTCATTGACCATGCCTACATAAACTATAATTGCACATCTCTGCTGCTAATCTGAGTTCCCAGATCTATGTCAGGATATCACTGAAGTGGCATCCAGTGAGCATCACCCCTCAGACAGGTGATGCTTTTGGTGTTCATTTTCAAGGGAAGAAGTGCAAGCAGACTCATGAAAGAAAGTAGCAGAGGTTCTGCTTTGTTGTTGTGATCTAGTTGTTTTTAAGCTGATGCCTGGAGTACAAACATAAATTAATTTTCACCTTTCTGCAAACATACTTTTCATTTTTGGGGTAGCAAGTGAACACAGACATGGAGCTGTTGAAATGACATTTCTCCACAGGACAATGTGGTTGCTACAATGATTAAAAGCCTGAGTCACTGTTAGGAAGCTGTTAAGGTTTGCACTGACTTTTGATACAGACTAATTTCCTGCAACTTGGGGCATGATGACTGCAGGTAATAAAGACAGACCCAGCATTACTACATAAATATAGAATACATAAATGATGCATGCAAGAGAAAACTGGAGTAGCACTTACCATGGAAGGACAGAGAGCAAAATGTTAACAGAGTTAGGACTTCAGCTCTTCTCCTATCTTTACCACGTAAATGATGTATTTTTTTGTTTATCCAGAATCATTACCTATTCCTTAAAAATACAGATAATAATTCACATTTCTTCTAAATACATTTCTATCTTTTGAAGATAAGAAAATGAAAAGTGCAGTCAGGTTCTTTTTTTTTTTTTTTTTTTTTTAAACCAACAAGATAAAATTTGAAAATGACAGAACGCTATAAATTTGTTCCCATAACAGAAGGATGACTCGTTAACCTGAAGAAGGATAGTAAACAAGCAGATTAGGATGGATGTAAGAAACAAAATAGAATATAGCTTTTTTTTGTGTTGAAAGGCTGAGGGAAAAGTCACAGGGCAATGTAATCATGCCTTTTCGCACAGGATAAATAGAGGAAACAATAAAGTTCAGTTGTGAGAACAGATAGCTGAAACAATGAAAGCCAGCACAATTGAAAATGTAGGCTGGTGTGAGAGGAAACTCAGTAATGTGGTCTAAGCACTGATACAAAAATATGACATCTAAGGCACTATTTAAAGGAACTTTGGGGGAAAGATAGTATCATCATGGTCAGATCTGTCTCATTGGTGCGTATTGTAAAAGATGAGCTAAGAAAAAATTTCAGGATGAAGTGCTGACCAAAAGAAGCAGGAGACTGTGAACAGAACTAAAATTACTTAAATCCTAAGGAAACAGCACATCCTTGTATCTTTTGTATGTATGCTCAGGGAATGGCTTTGCAGCAGTCCTGCTTTTGTCTTCAGGTTTTCCACCTTCTGAAGAACATGAGGGAAATAAAGAATAATTGTTGAATCCTTAGGATCAAGCAACTATTCAGATTGAGAAAAGGCAACAGTTTTCCCGAGGGGAAAAAAATTAATTTAACAACTGAGATTCTAGGCAGTCAGCACATGAAAGCTGAAGAAATAGCAGCTACACATCAATAAAAAAAAATTGTCTGCTAGTAATGTTGCACAGTGCTCTAAAATGATTTGAGTCTGCAAAGTGTTTTGTGTATCTTCAACTCTATCAGTGTTACTATAATCAGCAAATATTTTGGGACATTATGTCTTGTGGCCTTATGTTTTCATATCCATAAATAATGAATGTTAGAAAAAATTCAGGAAACAAAATAAGTTTCTTTCATTCCCAGCACATAAGATATATTATGGAAATGCAATTCAATAAAAATAGGACTGATATTTCCTGATGGTTTCCAACGATATTATAACATATAAATACAGTTTAAAATTGCTAAATCAGGCCAGAATATTATACTAGTATAATGCAGAAAATAAACACTACTAAGGTCAAATGGAAAGTATTTTTATCTGCCATACGAAAGAACAAGATAGATGACAACCTATCCAAAATAAATAATGCAGGTTTTTATCATTAACTTTAATGGAACTGGCAGTTAGAAATACTTTTCACATTGCACCAGTACTCCCTGCTAGTACAGTGCAGAAGAATCTCATGAGCTTCCATATTTTCTACAAGTAAAAATCATCAGTATTGTTACAGTGGTTTGGGAATTTTCTCATGATCTTCTTTTCCTTCTGTATCTGCATAAGCAGCACATCAGATGTGAGGTTAGCAATTAATGCTGCTATGCTACCCAAAGAACTGGTAAGAACTATCATAGCTAAGAGCAGAATAAAAAAGGATAGTGACTATGTACTGTTTTCATCTACAGAGAAAAATGAATTGTTAAAGAAAAACATCAAGGTTCAGTGAACATTGATGTTAAAAGTGTGGTGGGGCAAATAAAAAAAAAAAAAACAACAAAGAACCCAAAGTAATCAAAACATCAAAAGGGAAAAAAAAAAAAAAAAGATCAATTGCACCTCCTTGTGGTGTACCAAAAGAGTGAACAGCCTTTGACATAAGGCTGGTTTTGCTAGTTAGAGTCAACAATGGTAACTTTATTTTAATATATTTGAGAAAGTGCAAAAGGAAAAAAGATCCAAATAGGTCTTCAGAGATTTTGTATGAAACAGCCTTGTGTTTAGAAACTTGAAATTTTCAAATAATGTTTGGTGCTTGTAGCCACAACTTTGTAATTGTGGCCACAACATTCTAAAATCACAGCCAGAGAATGCCAGTTTTTGCCACTGCAGACAATTACATACAAAGATACTTGTTCCATGGAGAGGAAAACACAAGTCCTTGCCAGTAGAGAATTTAATGCCCTTTTATATTCCATGCCACTGTCATGGGACTTTTCAGGAGCTGCAATGAAGGCAAAGCCTCTCATATCTTGGCAAGGCTTGAGATTCAACCTGGGATAACCTGACACAATTCCCAGAAGGTCATGGTAGAATTTGATACTCCATTAGGCCTGGAAAAGTAGCTTTCTCTGTAGCAATCAGGAGGTGAGCTTTCAGTAGAAACACCGTGATGTTTAGTAATGCCTTAATTCAGAGTGGGTTCTTTATTTTGCCAAATTACTGCCTTGCTTTGTAGAGGCAGCAGTGAATTCTGTGTAGGATTTATTCCCATCTCCATATATGTGCAGTCCCTTATGTGATCTGGATTGTGTGAGGAAAACCTGGTTTTGTTAATTCCTCTGTGCACACTAGGAAAATGTCCATACATTAAGGAAGAAAACAGTCAAATATGTAAAGAATTCTGCATGCAGAGTTCATTATATAAAATTTCCTTTTATTTTTAGCTCTGTATTAAAATCAAGAAGGAAACATGGAGATATGTTTCAAATAAAGCTGGGATCTATGCCAGTTCTGTTTGGCCTTGACAAATTTAGGCAGGCTCGAGAAGCAGAGATAGCTCTTGTGGCAGATCAGATATTTCAAATTTTTCTCTGACTTCCAATAAGAAATACAGAGAAGGATGGAATGTCCAAAAGGAGACTGTGAAAAATGCCTTGAGAAAGCTGTCATTAAGAGCAGTCAAAACCCTCATGTGCTTTTGTCAAGATAAGATACAAGAACAGATACACTTTGATGTTTCAGAGAGCAATTTATGAACTTCACCAAGAAGTTTAGGGACCTCTCAGACACAGTGATCTTGCTAGCTTCCCTACCAGAGGGTTAGCAAGTTTCTTCTGTAACCTGTGTTTTGGAAAAAGGTACAACCAAAACGAAAAGATTTTCCTTACAATTCTTCACATTAGCCATGCAGAACTTCAACTGTAGCAATGCTGAAGACCTTTTGCCTGCTTTTCATTGTGTTCCAGACAATAAAGGGAGACACATCTTCATTTGTGTTCAAAAAAATTGAAGTCTCATGAACTAAAATATTCGGGAACACTATTCTCTTATGATGTGGTGAGAAGGTTCTTAATTCTTCAAGAAAGCCTTGATTTCAAATATCAGAGTTCTAGGGTTAGGGTGTTGAAAAAAAATATTGTCTCCTGTTCAAAGTGAGATTTTATATCTCCTTCCTATGTTAAATTCTGAATATCACACAAATAATTCATATTTTGCTTTGTAGAATGTAATTTGAGATACTAGTGATACTCTGGTTGCACTAATTGAAGGCCAAAAAAGTAACATTGATGAAGCTATGTTGACAAATGATAATGTTGTTTCCACTGTTAGTGATATATTTAGAACAACTATGCTTACTAAGGTTTTCTTTACTCTTTTGTCAGTTATTGAGGCCTTCAATATCTATCCCTGTCCTTTCTGCTCTTACTGTTAGAAAGAACAAGAAAGCTGAGAGGAAGCACTTCAATGTTTTAGCGGGTTCCAGAATCCTTAAGTAGAGAACAGTATAAATCAAAACCAACAAGAAGTTAGGATAAAATATCCTAACAAGAACTGTTCTCTTGTGCCTCGAGCCGATTGCAACTCTTTTGAATTGTTTCTTAAAAATTAAATTAGTTTTATTTTGTCGAAACTAATTTTGAGCATTTGGAGGAAAATACAGACAAGACAGTGAATAGGTTGAGGGAAAAGCAATCTTGGGACTACAGACAGACTGTGAAACAAAAAGGTTTCAAGTAAAAAAAAGCCCTGTTTTTCTAAGGACACTGATATTTTTGCAACTTTTAAAAGTGTACTTAATCAGCAGCTTTCTTTCCCAAAACCACAATATCCTGTAATTTATCTTTTCATTAAGTCTGTATACTTGCTGAAGTACCTTCAAGGCTGCAAGCTGTTAGTTTTTCAACGTGTGTAGAGTTCCTTTTTTCTTCTTTTAAAAAGCATTATTCATCTTCAGCAAATTCAGAGCAATTTACAATATCAAATATGAAATTCTCCCTTCTATTTCTATTCTATTTCATACAGTGTAATGGCGATAGTGGCAAAAGTTAACACGTTTTATGTTGGATAGAAAAAGCATTTGCTTCTGAGTATTTAGATCTGATTATGCAGCTCAGAAAAAATAGTTAGGTTTTGCCTATTAACCCTTCTGACACAAAACATGGCGACAGTGACACAAATTCTGTTCCTGGAGTCTGTAGAAATTTGCCTGCAAAGTAGGGTTTACAGATTTCAAGAGCTTAATTTTCCAATATTGCTGTGCATAGAACAAAAGCAAAAGGTACAGTGGAAAATAAAAGATATCCACAGAGAGATGCATGGTCCTGACCTTGAAGAAGTAACAACACAGAACAAAAGAGAATGGGTTTAAAAATTAAAAAAAAATTCTGTAGAGAACATACATTAGGATCCAAACCCAATTCTTTCTTGAAGTTCAGAGTCTATAGGGTCATTGTCTAGACCCATTTACACACAAAAAGCCCTTTATAGTACACAGTGAATGAAATGCATCAACATACAGTCCTGATTAGTCCTACTAATGACATATCCTTGTTCATGAGAGTTTCAGATGAATTTTAAAACAGAGCACATAAAATCTGAAAATTACACTTCAGTGGAAAGGTTTTCAAAGGCTGATGGAAGGTTAGGGCTAGTCATATTCAACCAAAATTAAATTTATTCTAGAAGACATTTATTTGTTATTTGGTTCATGGTGGGAAAGATTCAAGCATCACTTAGGAGGTCTGAGTCCTTATATTGGTATCAGTGGCATTTTTCCTCCCTGTTGTTCATGCTAACGGTTGATTCTGTGAGAATTTCTTTTAATCTAACACTAAAGAAAGTTCAGGAAGGGAATGTGAATTTCCATTACCTTAACCATTGAAGATTTAACTTTGCACTATTCTGCATACGATCTTAACCGATCTCTCTTAAAAAGAGTTATCTTCAGTGGAAATTGTGGATTTAAAGTCTTACAATCTATGTGTTTCAGCTTTTGAAAGTTATGACGAAGTAGAAGGTAAGTAAATTATTGCAATGCATAGAAAATGCCTGACAACTTTTGCCATGAAAATGAACGGCAGGATTACTATGTTTTATTATTAGCAACTGCTCTTTTCAAGATTGTATGCACTTTGACTCACTGGTAACCTAGCAATATTATGTGTCATGATATTGATAGGTTAGAATGTAAAGAAATAGTGAAACAAAAATGTTGAGCCCATTTTAGTTCTGATTGGAACCTTCAGAATTTTATTGTAGTGGCAGTATAATTAACTTCTGAACATCAGATACAAACTTTGAATCTTTTCTCGACTTTTCCAAATATTTCCCATTAGTAATAAATGAAATTGCAAGGATTTGAAAGTGTAATAAAACAATAGTGTCTTGTAACATTGTACAGAAAGATAAATATAATAAATCTAGTAACTACTGTCTTGTAATCATAGCTTTAAAATATAAGCTACCAGTTTTCAGTACAATACAAATGTCTGTTTTTACTCAAAACAAGAACACATGCAATTGTAAACTTCTAAAATCAGTATGATTTTAAACCATAAGGAATATTAAAATATAATCTTCATAAATTTATATTATCACAAATAAAATAAATAATTTTGATTGTTGTAGATGTACTATAAAACACATTTTAAAAAATAAACTCTCCTAACATATATTTTATTGAGATGTTTCTATATATTTCAGTGTATTATTTATTAATATATAATTTTATAGTTATAATAATATATATTTATTGATATTTATTATTATATATGTACATTAAAGTGACATTTCAGAGAAAAAAAAAAAAGGATTACAATGACATATCAAGGTAAAATATATTGCTTAATGTTATAGTTTTTGATATAGATACAACTGGTTTCTCTGGTGTTTAATCTGGTGTTTTCTTTCCCAAAACCCAGACAACCATGTGACATAAAATTGGCAAATGCCGTGAAAATTTGTCTGTATAAAATTATCTCAAATATAGATGAAAAATCATCTGATAATTTCACTTGAATCTAAGATTTAAAAAACTGTCTTCCTGGAGCAAGTCCCTGATTTTCTTAGTGTCAATGGATAAAAGTTTGCAGTTTTACCTCCAAAGGAGGAACTAGTCCACCCAAGTGACCTTTTGTGCCTTTCTAGATCCCACCTACATCTACAGAAGTCTTATTATCTTTGTTTTGTATTAATTCTCTAGATGGATACATATTAAGATCTCTTTTAACAACATTAACCTTCTGCTATCCAGATGAAAATATCCACTGGAGGCAGCTGCACAGATTTGAAGACACATCTTCAAGTATGTTGCATGGGAACAGGCATTTATGAAGTCCTTGCACATGCATCTTATGTGACTTATATGGCTTTTCATTCATAAATGATTAGCCAACATTTTTCAAATCTTAAAATATATAAAATGGGAATTCCTGAAATTCGAGCACAATCAAGTATAATAAGAGCATGTTTTTAGAAACTCAAGGCTTATGTTGTCCCACATTCTTGGCTGTAAGACTAATTTCAGTTGCACAGGAGTCCGATTACTCATCTTTTCATGTGCCCGTGTCCTACATATATCCTATACTTGAAACTGGAGAGAAGATTTTTACATTTTACATTATTGAAAAGAAGTTTTTTACTTTTTTTAAGAAGGCATAATAATAACAGTTTATACTCCAATGAACTTAAGGAAAAGAATTCTTGACCTTTCATTTCTCTCTTTGTAAGCAAAACACGCTGCAATTAGATGTACTAGTAACTTTGGTATTCAGAAAATATTAGTGCATGAACAAGAAAATAAGAATTTTTTAAAAAATAGTTATATTAAAAATATTTTTATTTATTTTGAAATGAAATATCTGTAATTTAAGAAACTGAAAGAAATTCAACTCTATAGCCACTGGAATTTTCTTTTGTGAATAAAAACATTTTGCCTACAGAGGACATTATATTGAGGTGAACATTAGTGTCTCAAAATCTCAGTATCAAGATATGCCACAGTTATTTTTCCTGCCTACCTGACATGGGGTATATAGAATCTTCCTATGTAAAAAATGTAAAATCAGCAAAATTTGCCTTTCTGCTTCTTGGAAAAAAATTCTATTCAGATAAAAGTAAGTGCATTATCACCTAGATTCACTCATCTTTCACAGCTCTTATTTTAGTTATTAAGTCTGGATTTTTTTAGAAGCCACATTGAAGGAAAAAAATAATCAGGGAGTTGATTTTAGGCTTCACAGTATTACACATATGTTCCAAATTACTTCACAGTAATTTGAAGCAAACTGATTTTGTTTCCTGAACGGGCAGACTCATGTTAGCTTGTATCAAGGGATTATAAAATTAGACAGGAAAACACCCAGACTTACTATGTTTATTTTTAGAATATTATGGAGGGATACAGGCCTATTTAAGCCTGGAATATTTGTTCATGAACTGTCTAATAAAAAAGGACCTGACTGAATAAATAACGATCTTTGGACTTGGCAAAAGAAAATGTTTGGGATACAGCTTTACTCATGTTGGAATCTTCATCTTAACAATGTTGATACATGGAGTAGATATCAGTTCAAATGGTCAGAATTTATGTCTCTCTAAATTTTGGACTGGCAGTGAAACCTAAGCAATTTAACAATTCATTTTCATTGAGAACACAAATTTCAGTACATTTTGTCCTAATTTTTCTAAATCTCTGTAAGAAAAAGAGATAAAGTGCTTTTAATCTTTGTATCAAGTGAGTTTGATTTGTTTTCATTTGAGTAAGTGTTTCAGTTGTATTTGTAGTTTGGCTTTACAATTTAAGGGCAGTTTGATGACCGTTGCATCATACAGAATGCTGTATTTTGTTTTGATACTTTTCCAGTTTACTCCTTACATAGTGCATAGAGCTCATTGTTACTAATAATACTGCCTCATAAATTATGTCAATAATGGAGGCCAGGGAGGCCAGATCTATAAGCCAACTGTATTTCAAGTCCATTGTTAGCAGATAGGTATGACATTTCAGAGTACCCCCATGTAAAAAAAAAAAAAAAAAAAAAAAAAAAAGAAAAGAAAGGATAAAAGGAGAGGAATAGTGACTTTGTACTCACTCATGTATAAGTATGCTTAATAATATGTTTTGTAGGGGTTAACTATGGCTATTACACTCAGATAAAATTTCAACCTTTGGGTCTAAAAGTTAGGTGAGGAATTGATATTTCATATTCTAATTTACAGGAGAACAACCGTGTACTCAGTAGCACCGTAATTCCACTAAAGCTTTTAAAAATATCATTCACAATTTTTCTCTTTCTTTGCCCTCAGACTATTTGTCAGCATAAATAATTTAATTGTGCTGTCTCATCAGTAGCAACAATCCTTGTAAAAGTTTTTTTTCCCTTCTATGGAGTATAGTTCCCCATGGTCATACCTTTTACAAAGCAGCAGTATTCAGGGAAACACAACAGTTGTCTTGTCTCAGCATTCATTAAAAGGAACTGTATTCATGCCCCCAGCCTCCTACAAATGCTGGGTGAGATCAGTGAACCAAATCCACCACAAACACTGCAATAAAAAGAACTTGTCACAGCAAGAGTCCCCTAATTTCTCTGGCATTGCCAGCACAGTACAGAACTGAGGTATGCTATCTCTTGAAGCACCCAAGCAAAGAGTTTCACAAAGAATGCTCTGTTTGTCACGTGGGGACTTTTTTGCCTTGCAGAACATGCTGTTAATGTCTTCACATGCTTATTGGACCAGAGAACACATTTAATTGCTGACTCCCTGTAGCCAACTTCAAATTAAGGGGGTATGTTTTGTGTGTTTCAATCACTTGAAGATTATTCAAAGTTGCAGATGTGGCTTTTGTAAAGGGATACTGAAATGTAAGAAAAAAGGAATAACATGGTTGGAGGAAACAGAATGCAGTCAACAGTAGGAACTTGGTAAGTCAGGTGAAGACATGGAACTGAGACACTGAGACTGAGACAGAGGAGGAAATGGTGGGAGCAGATGGGCTCTGTTTGCACCTACTGCATAGGTGAAGGCTGGGAGGATGAACCTCTGGTATTGCCCTTGAACATACCAAAAATATTACAAGAAGCACAAGCACAAGCACATAATGTCTACACCTCCCTCACTCTTTTTCTACTCTGTATTTATTTATTTCTTTTGTGTTCTGTTGAAAACATCCCCCAAGGAGTGGGAAATGCGTGTCAGAGAAACATTCAATTTATCAGAAACTAAGGAGACAATTAGGGCTATACGGAAGGTATTTTAGTTAGTATAGTTGGCACTGCTATAATTCTTTCTTATGATGTGGAATTTGTGTCATATAATTAAATGAAAGCAATACATCTAAATAATTTATAAATCATAGAAGTATTAAGTGTTTTGGGTTGGAAAGGACTTTGAAGATTATCTAGTTACAACCTGCTTGTTGTTGGGATAACACAATTTTTAGGGAAGGGAAGGGAATGGAAAGAAAGGGAAAATTTATGGTCTAGAATACTTAAATAGTTAAATAAGAAAATGAGAGTCATAATCAAACACGTTAGACTGTGTAGCAATTTTCTTTGCTCTTAAATAAGTCTTTAACTGGCATCATCAAGAAGAAAATAATCTCTCTGTTACTGTCTTTATCTGATTTCTCTTTGTTACAGTAGGACCCAAACAAATAAACAGATGGGGAGAAGCTATCAACAAAGTACATGCTACCATAATTTATCACTGTACGGATAACTGGCTGTAATTTATAGGAAAAGATCACTGTTACCAGCAGTCTTGAATTCCACTGGGAATGTAAGAGAAAATGTTTTTCAGAGCCCTCTTACAGGGACCAGCACTTCTGAAGGCACATTTGTTCATGGGCAAGTAGAGAGCCCAGAGCTCTTCCTGTACATCCAGATCTTGAAAGATCACCTGGTCCAACCTTTCATGAGAAAGAAACCTCTCCCAGTGCAACTTGTACCTGTTAAGCCTTGTCTTGCCCCTTGTCCTGTGTTCCCCCCTCCTCCATGTGGTTTCTGTAGAAATCAGTTGAGAATGGTACAAGTATCAGCTTTTATGATATAAGTATCAGCTTTGCTATATAAGTCCTAATTTTGGTCTTGCTTAAACAAAAGTTAATTTTTTTTTTTGTGAGTTATGTAACAAATGTAACAAATGTGTTAAAATGCATTAGTCTCCTCCAGATCAGGAATTATTTTGGGACATGGTGAGGGAGAGAAACTGATCATCTTTGCAGCTTAAAAATAAGAATAAATCATGAAAGTTTGGGAATCATTTAAAAATGCCCAAACTATTAATCATCAGTTGTCTAAAATATTAGGAACCCCAAATCACTGTATTTAGAAGAATTTTTAACTTTTAAAGACTAAATTTAAGCTCAAAGAATGATCAAAGTTAAACAGTAAATTAATAAAGAATTTATTTCTTTTTGGATAGTTTGTTTTATTTTACACTACTGCATCTAAAATATTCAATTTCTTTACACTAGACAAGTTAATAACTGCTTCACAGTTCAAAAATTTTATTTGATTCATAGCAGAATTCTGTCTTATTCCGTGGTTCTCATATTTTAAAGCTCATTTAAAACTTTTCCCAAATCATAACCAAATACATCAAAATTCTAACTGCAGCAGAAAATCAATACGTGTTCTATGTCTACATCCTGCATGTAGTTTGTATACACTTTCCAGAAATATTTAGTGTTTTTCTCAGCCTGCTGTGGACTGGCATTTGTCTAGTCCTGTCTAATGCTTGGACTGATTGTCAATGGTTCTGCATCCTGGAGCTGTATATTCATCACTATAAAACTTTAAATTAGTCTCTTCTTCACCCACTCTAGTTGTTTATCTCTTGAGCATCATTACCATAATGCATCTACGTTTTAGTGACATTTACGTCCTTGTTTCTTTTTTCTTGCATTCCCTTCCAATGATCTTACTGTAGAAGAGCGGACTAACAGATCAATTGAAATAAACCATAAATACATTAATGGCACTCAGGAACAGACATTTTGTTCCCAGTGGTATATATTTATAATACACTTTTCAAATTGTCTTCATAGAAACACTAGCATAGAGGTACGTTTCATCTGTAGAGATGGTTTTTTGGATAGGCAATTCAAACCTAGAGGAAGAACATAATGAAAAGGCATACAGTTAAAAAAAGTACTATTTGAATGTCAGGTCACTGGTAGAAAAAAAAATTGTTTTAAACTTAGCGTATAGGCAGTAACATTAAGGACTTGATAAAGTTGACTAATGCAAATAAACCACTCATAGCCCTGGGTACGTATGCTTGGCAGCTGAAAAAACCCTAGACCTCAGATTGCACATTTTAAAACTAAATTTACACTGTGCATTATCTTCCAGGAACTTAGCATAACAACCTCCAGCAACCATTTGCTAAAGAAAACAAATGACTGTCTTCAACAAAACCCACCATCTTCACTTTAATTTGTTCTTTAAATGATTAGAATTATGATCTCTTTGCAAATATTGCTCACAGAAACATGTTAAATGCCCTATTTCAGTCAGCAAAAACTTGGTGAGATAGATCCCACCCACTTACAAGCAAATTTATACCTGTTTGGCTGCATGACCTTGTTCAGTCACAGGCTCTTTCAGAATAACTCTTCAATGCTATTGAGTATAAGGGCTAAAAACACAACTGTACATCTCTATACGTAAATCCCACAGAGTTATGCTTTTTGGAAAAAGATGCAGACATCAGATACAGACATCAGAGGACATAATGCAGACCAAATCTCGAATTCCTTAAGTATTATTAGGAGAAGGAGGACATTTTTTAATATATTCCTAAAAATAATATGTGATCATATATTGTAATATATTACCTTGACTTTCATTTTATACTTCTTCATGAGTTCCTCTGGATGATAGTTCTTTCTTCTCAGAGAGTGCTTCAGGATCTTCTGGACAGTTCCGGAAATCACAGATACATATAATAAAAATATATCCCAAATTACCTTGTAGATTAGGAACAGTCATTCTCTCAAACAGAAGTTCATAACTACCCATTTCCCTGTCTACACCATCAAAACCAGGCTTTGTATTGCAGAATCATAGAAAAATCAAGAGAAATATTTGAAAAACATTTTATACTAGTCCTCTCAGAAGAGCACAACACGTTAAAGTAATGAATTGGGGATTTTCAAGTTTTCTCCAAAAGGGGTTACCTACTTCTGAATTCTGCATTTGATATTGCAGTCAGTGCATGGCTGCCAAATCTGACTGCATTCTGGGCACAGTATACAAAAAAACCATGAGATTTCCAAAGTGACAAATATATCAATGAAAATATTAACAGTGGGGTTATAGTTGTGGAAACTATGTGTTTACAAACTATGACCCAGTATTAAAATTCAATTAGTAGTTTATTAAATTGCACATAACTGAAATTCTTAATGAGATACCTCATAGCATTACAGTTGCTTAAGTCTAGGAGTCTTTTTAATGCTGTACTGTTTTCTTACATTCAAGGAGAGTTGGCTGAGGGTAATTAGGTTTCTCTGAATTAACAAGAGGATTTCTCACCTGTAAAGGCTATGTAAAGACAATCTCTTTTAATCCAGTTGGGGATTTCTCCTGTCAGGATACAATCAAGCACAATTTTCTCTGTTTCAACATATTCTAATTCAGACTTTGCTTTCCCAAAATTTCTGAAAAGCTCCGTTAAGAACAGTATTCTGTCATTCAAACAAAGAAAGAAGCAAATAAACGAAAGCCAAACAAGCAAATCAAACCAAACCAAACAACAACAACAAAACAACAAAACAAAACAAAAAAACCAAACAACAACAACAACAAAAAAACAAACAAACAAAAAAGAGTTTTTAAAGAGCTGTTTACTAAAACCGCAACAAAGAAGCAATGAGGCAGAAGGAATGACACAGGAAGAAACATCCTGTAAAAATGTTGTAAGAAGAGGATGTTTGGCAAGCACAGGCTTGCCAAATAAGCTTATTTCAGTATATTTTATAATGCACAGGATAGAGGCTGAGTAAGTCAGTTAAGCTGAAATGCTTTCCTGATTTTTGTTGTTTGTGGATCTAAATTCCCTGATTTCTTTCTTAATGTATATGTAAACTCTGATATTTCCCCCCCTCACTATAATAATAATAATAATATAATAATAATAATAGCATTCTTTGAATTGTATTTTCTCTCTCTGAAAACAGCCCGTTATTTTTCTGCACTATTTCTATTTTTGCTTTATTAGATATCCAATATACCTTTTGTCATCCATAGGTTCACTTCCATAAAATAGTTCATAGGACAAAATGTCAGCTTGAGAGTTATTAAAGGCTTCTTTCCGACCAGCCCTTTCATCCTTGTTCTTCCTAATAAGCTGACTGATGTACTGTTGTGCCTCAGGAACATCACATTTTATGGTGCTAACCTACCATGGATCAAAAATTAGATATTTACTGTTAAGTTGGCACATCAGTTTATAATTCATGTAGTTCAAATAACAACTGGAAGGACAGAAAAACATGTTTTTTCCATTATACCATTTTCATGTTTCTCAAATTTATCTTTTCAAATAATTCCAATTAAGGAGTGTGCAAGTTGAGCTAATCAGTTTTCTTAACTCTGACTTTCAGTAGGTATTTGTGGTTATCTAATTCCATATGTTATTCTGAAAATCTCACTTGTAGCCTGTAAATTAATGTATACTGAATTACATTTCCATTTTCTTATGACAGTAAAAATAATATATAAACCTGATTTTTTTTTTTCCTTTTTGAAGTTTAAAAAATTCCAGTAAGTAGCTACAGCAAATTAGTTCTTACCATCTTTACAAGAGTTTTCAAGAATATTAGAACTGTGGTTTGAGGTTTCATTGCCTTGTTATATTTTCTTTGACTTCGTAGTAGCTCAGTGACTTCTCTCTCTCTTTTCTGTAAAGATTCTTGTACCTTCTGCAGCATGATGTGTGCTTGACAAAGATGTCCTGTTTCCATTGACCATGCAGGCTTTTCTTCTTTGTGAGTTACCTGGAGGGCAGCAAATATAACTCTTACACTATAATCCAGGCTCTAGATTTTCATTCCTTTCATATGAAATTACCAAGATTTTAATGAGGAAGTTGGAGCAAAAATGGAGAAAAGCAAAAGACATATTGAATAACAAGGGTTTCTCAGTTCCAACATTCAGAAAATAGTTTTTATAGTCCAAAGAAACAGATCTTTAAAAGATTTTGTATCAAAGTGCATACTATCTAATATTATAATGTAAACAATAGCAGACTATCAGTGATTCCACAAGAACAAGAATTTGTTTCATTATTGTGGTGTTTTAATCAACCAGCACAGATTTATTATTCTGAAGCCATGTATATATTTAAACATAGTAAGTGTTCGATGTTTGCTAGAGTCAGCCTGATTGTCTTTGAAATACCTGCAATAATCCTAAAAACAATCAGTTACATTTCCAAATTTGTGCTCACTTCTGTTTTTAATTGCAAAATCATCGACGCATCTGCTTTTCCTCCTTCTGCCTTTTTAGAGTTTTGCTGATTAATTTTTATCTGGCAATTCATAAGGTCATGGACTCTTTCCACATACAGACTGATGTTGTGAAGTTCCTGCAAAGCTGAATTGAAAACAATCGGAAAAACAGGTAGGAACAACTTACAGCATATTTCCCAATACACTGTTCCTAAAATATTGCCTTGGTAGGCCAAATTATTTCTCTTTAGATATCAAGAATTTATAATCAACTAATAAATTATAATAATCAGTAATTCAATTATTTATGAGAACTCAAATTTAAATGGGTAGCACTTTGCTTTGTTTTAAAATTCTAAAGGGAAACTACAAGTCCTGAAATAATCCTCATAAAAAATGATGCTGACCCTACTAAGCCAGTTACACTAAGGAATTTGCAGTCATGACAGACATAATTTTTAGCTTTTATTTCTTTATTGGAAAACTTGTTTTACTTCTACTGCTTCTACTACTTAATGAAAAACTTGTTTTTACTTCAGATGGCATGCACATCAGTGTAAACAGAAAAACAAATGGGAAAGAAAATAGATCAAGAAACTCTGTGGTTGAAATACAAAACTTACTCAGTACATGCTGGGTATAAAGATAATCCAGGTTTTTATGCACATTTTCTAGAATCCAGACCTTCAAGATAATGATAAAAGAATAGCAGGAAATTAATGTTCCAGTTTTCATTATATTTCCTTGGGGACAATAATCATTAATAGTGAATTAATGTTTTTGCCACTGACAGGAACAGCCTATGCAAATGGCCTGTTGTAGAGTAATTGGCTGCTACTAGAAGAGAAAATTCAGAAATAAACTAGAGTGTGACTAGACTCCAGTTTCCAAAAGAGCATCTATCAAAATATGCTATGCTTTTATTTTCTTTATCATTTTCCAACATTATTGAAATTAAAGAAGAGACAAAGATTACATGTGTGTTAAATGTTGCCAGAATTATTTGGTCTAAGAGAAAGTGTTCCTTCTTCCTACAATCATTAGAACATTGCATCATCATCACTGCTTACTTTTTATTAAAATACTTTTGCTATGTTTCCTTGATATAAAACAATTAAGTCGAAGGATTTGCCAAACCCGTATTTTTTCAAAGTATCTCAGTCCGTAATAGTGTATTGTTGCAGTTACTAAGAGCATTTGAAAAGAGAAAGCTTTATTTTTAAATACTTGTGCTATGCAAAATTTAATCGACAGGTGGTGCTATATCATTTGAAAAAAAACAACCAAACCAAATCCGCCTTTTCCCTGAGATCTCCACTCGGAAAGAATTCTCTCTCAGTTTCATAAGAACAAAAAGAAATCTCTCTCAGAGACTTCCCCCATACCACCACAAGCTTAGCTTAAGTCTCCCTGAATGTGTCTGGGAGAAGTGCAATCAGAATTAGGTGTTATAAAACAGCATTGAAGTTTTGCAAAATTATGGAGAGGCTTGCACATACAGTGTGGAACAGAGCAGTATTCGGAAAATAATTATCGCACCATGCTCACAGATGCTGTCTATTAAAAAAACCCAAACAATATCTTCATTTTCTCATCCATGCGGCAATCTCAGGTTACTTGTAAATTGAATGTGCATTATTACAGGTAAGTTTGGAAGACCTAATGAAGGTTAAGCACATTCTATTTTCCTGGGAACTACCAAGTGTGATAGTTTTGCTGGCAGCTCAACCATGTCATTGCAGTGTTGTAGCAGCTTTGATGAGGTGAAGTTTTAATTGATTTTTGTATGCTAAATTAAAAAATAATCAGTGTGTGCTACTGTGATTTTAAAAGCCTTCAAAAAATACGAAATGTGAAATGAGAATTGCCAACTTAATAATTCTTAGTGGAAGGAATACTATAGTGTATTCCTATAGTATATAGTGTAAAAAAAAAAAAAAAAAAAAAAAAAAAAAAATTCTATTATGTTCATTGGTGTTTAAAAGCTTGTGTAAAAAAAGCTTTGTTCACCACTTGGGTGAGCAAAAGGAGTATAGGTACCACACAGCTCAGTCTTAGTTGCAGGAATCTAAATGCAGGCAGTACAGTTTCCATGCCCCTTAGGCTTCTGGAAACAGCACACAATGGAAATTGTAATGCACCGTGGATGCACACTAAGTCCAAAAAGAAAACTACGTGTGGCTACCTTTTCTTCTTCCCATTTCTCTGTTTGTTGCTTCATTTGGTGAAGGAGATCTTCCTTCTCTTGGATCAGTTGTCTATTTCTTTCCCTCAGACTCTGAAATAAGTAGAAAAAGGCAAAAGCCATTACAACTTCTACACCAGTGCTTCATTTTTCAGGAAGATATATAGTCAGGGTATTTTGTTCCACATATGCTGAGAAGTCGCAATATTCGGACCAGGCTGTTAAGTCTTAGGGAACTTGTGCAAAAATAATAAAAAATAACCAGTTTACCATGAACACATGTAACCAGAGGTGGTCTGATCATAAAGACCTTTCCTAAAGGTGTGAACATGCTGAAACTTTTCCTCAGAAGCAGAAATGAAGGAGAAACAGGATAAGCCTCAATACCTGTTCGTTGCCAGAAAAGCATTACACACACTATATATGCTGTGAATATCTTTGCACTTTTTTCATAAATGCAAAACAATATTTCCAAGTTCATAGACACAGACAGTATGAGAGAAGCCCATCAGCAGGGGCATTAAGATAATCCAAGCTATGCAGACTATTTTGGAAACATCCCTAATAAGGCAGTTCAAGAACATGACTTTGTTTTGTATTAATTTCAGAAACTGTGTGTATTAATTACCTGTCCCTAAGAAGTAAACATCACTTATACAAACTGCTCCTGCAAAATCTGGAAGTTCTTATCATTCTTATCCCTTTGTAAAAATTGAACTTCTTGGTTACCTTAGCTGTATCTTGCCAGTATGTGTTTCTCTTGGTCATCAGATCTCGATAAGCTTCTAATTGGGATTTTAGGCTCCTCATTTTGTCACCATAATGTTTCTTTATATTAGTTATAGTCTGTTCCTGTATTACAAAATATTGAGAAACTGAACAGTGAGTGAAAACATGAAAGCCAAGCATGATAAAAAGAACTGTTTCCACAACAAGTAATATGTGGTGATCTTTCTTCAATCCTTTTTCTTGTATGCAAACACTTTTTTTTTTCATCACAGATAGCTGTATTTCCACCTACTACAGATTTTGAGAAAAAGCTTACTGCTAAAGAACTTTTATTTTTTTTCCCTGCAGAATTAAAACCTCGATCTTTTCTGAGAGCAGACTAAATCCACTTTAATCATAGCTAAACAATTTTAAGGAAAGTGAATTTTGCTCACAAAATAAAAGCTTGGAAGTAGCACAAAAATAACAATGGGAAAGAGCTAAATAAAATAATCACAGAATAGAACCATAGAATTGGCTGGGTTGGAAGGGACTTCAGAGATCATCATGTCCAACCCTTGATCCACTACTGCTGCAGTTACCAGACCATGGCACTGAGTGCCACATCCAGTCTCTTTTTAAATATCTCCAGGGACGGAGAATCCACCACTTTCCACGGCAGCCCATTAAAAAAACCCAGAAAATTTTAAAAGCTCAGATATTTCCAGTGCATCTAGGATTTTTTTTTCCAGATATTTTAATTAATAATGCACTACAGTAGCCAAAATAAAAGAGCTTATGTGAAGAAAAATCATTATGGTCTTTATATTTTCATCTGTGCCCAGCAGGCAATGTCTCTCACTTTGCACCTATTCTTCTTCCTATTCTTCCTATTTCTTTCTTTTTCTTCTCCTCATCTACAGAGTCAATTGAAATTGTAAGGTGATTGTGCCAGGTTTACTCTTTTGCTGAAGCAAAGAAGAATTGGATTTACACAGGTATTGTGATTCCTGTGCAGATGTGATAAACTGAGCATAAGTCCAGTTCCCTTCAAAGGATACTAAGCCTTTGTACACTACATGCAGGGAACTATCCTCAGTTTGCTTGACAGTCTGAAGAATTTGTTGACTTTCCCTGGGAGATTGCAGAGAGACCAGAGGAATTTATGAATCTCTTCTGTTTCCCCAGAATAAACTGTAAATGTATGGAAAAGATACACCTGCATAGGAACTATGTGACAAATAAGCAGAACCATGAATCAATGGCTGCAAGAAAATGTTTCAGAATACTGAAACCAAAGAAGATGTGGGTAATTCCATGTATTTAGAGAATTACTAATGGAATGTGAAAATGCTTCCACTAAGGAAAGTGAGGAACTGTGGGGTTAGGGTTGTAGGACTCTCTACACTCTCTACGACTACCTGAAAGGAGGTTGTGTCCAGGTGGGGGTTGGTCTCTTCTCCCAGGCAACCCTCAGCAAGACAAGAGGCCACGGTCTCAAGTTGTGCCAGGGGAGGTTTAGGTTGGACATTAGAAAGAATTTCTTTACTGAGAGGGTGATCAAGCATTGGAATGGGCTGCCCTGGGAAGTGGTGGATTCTCTGTCCCTGGAGATATTTAAAAAGAGACTGGATGTGGCACTCAGTGCCATGGTCTGGTAACTGCAGCAAGTCCAACAAAGGGTTGGACTTGATGATCTCTGAGGTCCCTTCCAACCCAGCCAATTCTATGATTCTATGATTCTATGACTGGTACCCTGCCATTGGAACCTCACTGTAACCCCTGTGAACTTGGCTTTCAGGTGAAGGGATTCGGCTTCTGTAAACCATATTGACAAAATATTGCAAGGCTAAAGCAAAGCTAAGTGCACAGCAAAGTGAAAAGTTGAGGAAAGAGTACAGCTTGACACATTCCTTAAGGTCATTCTTGAGAGGCACAACCTACATGAGCAGAAAACATTCTAAGCATGGTATTTGCCATTAGAGGCAGTTGCTACTTAAAAGCAAAGTTTAGAAACAAACAATATTTAGAAAAATCTCTGCAGTGGTGCTAGGCAAAAAGTAAAAACAAGATTGCACAAAATTATAAATTGATACACACATTAACGCTATTACTGAAGATTTAGAATGGGTGTCTGAATTAATGTCAGTGAAGTAGATTTTGTCCCTCTGTGAAGGGATACACATACTATGTGTAGTAAAACATAACAATAATGTTAATGCTCCAGAATACTTACCTGGTTTTCTTTTCTTATGTTGTCTAGTTGTTTGATTATCCTCATGTGTTTGTTTTGCATTTGCTGCATGTTTTTTACAATCTGTAGGGGATGAAGGAAGCTGTTGACTTGGAACACTGTGAACTCAAGTTATAAGGACACATCAAATAGTTCTGGAACACATTTCTCAAAATGACAGATACAGCACTGGGAAAAGTCTGATTTTGAAAACAGATAGGTAGTTAAGAGACCAAAGCTTTCAGGCTTTGACATCTAGAAAAGATGTTACTGAATAAAAATCTTCATTGAGACAGATTTTATTTTCTTTTCCTTATTATTGCATCTCTACTTCTTTTTTTTTTTTTTTAATGAAATTATGTGAACTGAATACAGATGACAGTCATTACAATTATTCTAATGCTCTTTAGAAAGAAAAACATCATTATAAAAAATAAAAAAATAAAAACATTGTTATGTTGGTTACAGAATATGCTTGATTTTATTTTATATCCATTAAAATAATCTGAAAACTTGAAAATCTGGTACAGCTTTGAGGTGTACTATAGGCAGTTTGATAACTAATAAAAGCAGATGTATACATAAAAGAATGTCAAAGTGACCTTTATTCCTGTTAAAAAATGAGTCATCTAAGCTTAATATTGCAAAAGAATCCTTAGTAACTCTGTTTTAATCATTTTGTGCCTAATCCAGTGCACAATAGTCACAAAAGGAAAATTCCACCATCTGCAATCCCAGTTTCTGCTGTTCACCCAGATTACACAACACTGATACTTGTGCATCTCAAACGAGGCTAGCAGATACTGCGGGATGAATTTACAGTAAAGTCTGACATAATTAAATGTAAATTATAAAAATTCCTAGATTCAGTTTTTCATTTAAGATTAATATGATGCAGATCATGCTGACAGTGAGCAGATCAGCTGAAATAAAATTAAAAATCTCAAATTTTTTGTTGTGGATGGTGCATTAATTTTAAATAGTTGTTGTTAACGTTAATATGCTATGACAGTTTTAATCTTTATATTTAAAAGCAGATTGTTTGGGAATGAAAAATACATACTATCTGACACTGTCATGGTTCAAATTATATACAAGTAGAAAAGCAGAAATGTGGTATTGAAATATACTGTGCCATTTACTGCCAAAAATACTGTTGTAGAAGTAGAAAAATTTTTAAAAGACACAATTAAAAGGTTAAGACACAATAAAACCTCATGCAGCATAAAACTGAAGAGATCAAGATAGGTTTATCCCTCCTATACCACACAGTGGTATGAGTTGTCTTAAATAGATTGCTTCAGATATTCGAACTTTTTTCTTACAGGTAGCTTAGGGATCTCTATCTTGTAACAAAGAAGTCACTCAATAACCTTTTTGATATATAATAAAATAACAGGAGTAAAAGAGAGTATTTAATGGAATAAATAAACCAATAAATCAGAAAATAGATATATATACATCAGCATACACAGAATTACATAGTATAAAATAAACTGGCTAGGCAGAACATTCAAAACTGTGTTCGTTACTTGGAACAGAAATATTGCAATAAAAACAAAACATTACATATGCAAATCAAAAGCCACTTCCAACTATAAGGACGAGAAAAAGTTGGGAATGCAAGGGTTTCCTCTATGTACAGTTGCAAGAGAGTTTTTTATCTTTAGACACCTACCTGAAACAGGCAAATTTAAAGAATTTCATTTTTTCATTTTACCATGGCTATTATGTCAGTATTCAAAATCTAAGTGCAGCCATACAACAGTGAATAAGAAATGTACTATGCAATACGATGGGGTGAACTGAACTCATATGATGAAAACTATTATCAGAATTAAGCTAGTATATCCTATGTAAAGAGAAACTACTTTAAATGGCATTTTTTAATATTTTAAATTATTCATTCATTCTGGGGACATTTTTAAATTTTTTTTTTACCTCAAAGATATACAATGCAGCTAGCTTGTAAGGAATATATGGCACTTCTTCAGTGGTTGTACATTTCTTCAGCTCTTCTTTGTTGTCAGCACCAGAACAAACTCCAGATGTGGTCAAATGATCTACTGTATAACACAAATGACTTTATCAACTTAAAGTTGATAACATAGAAGTTGTTTACATAGAACAAAAGTGTAAAGCAACTCCAGATGTACAAATTACTCTTAAATATTTTTATTAGAAACATCAAGCATAGTTTTGACACAGATTTTTTTTCTGATAAAAATGAAAATGGACCTTTTGGAGAAGAATTTCAGTAACGCTGACTTGTCAGTTTTGATCTAGGGACACCATCCCACTTAGTTATGTAATCTGACAATTGCCTCTCCATAACTAGTCTGATGTTAATTACTTACATATATTTACATCATTAACACTAAAAATAAAAACTTAGTTAAAAAAAAAAAGTCATGCAGAAGTATGCTGCCTCTTCAGAAAGCTACATTTTAGCACAGTTAAAAGTGGACATTTTAAAGCATTCTTCAAAACTACCTTTTACAAGTTTTTTGATAGACCCAGTTTATAGCAGAGTATGACATAAATTTTTAAAATATCTTTTAATATTTTTTTCACAATTAAAATCACATGTTTACATGATTTTCTTTTCAGTCTCTAGCTTAATGCAGTAGGTGACTTCCTGTTGGCAATTACAAAAATGCCAGAAAAAAAAAGAGCAATTATCCACATTTACTTAACAAACCATGTGTTGCAGAAAACAAGAATATTATTTGCTGTACAAATGTACCTTTTTCTAGAGCTCTGTTTTCTCTCCATCCTACCAGAGAATTCAGAAATGACCACTTGTTTATATTCATTCCAAGACTGTGCAGCCATGAGTTTCCCTCTCCATCTGTGTAACGAAATTCAGGTTCTAAAATCAGATAAAATCTTAGCAATTCTCTGAATTTTCTTGATTTATGTATGAGTGGAGGTGGATAGCACTGTTAGATGAGATATATCTGACCCAGGTTCATACTTGTGCACATTTCTATGCACACAACATTCCTGATAGGAGAAAATGAAGCCATAGGTCCCAGCAAGAGCAACTTCTCCAAGTGTTCTGGTGTGAAATGGAGAGCAGTGTCTACAGGAAGTCTTCTGATTGTTTAAGTTGTTTGAAACAATTATAAGGAATTTTCATCCACTGGGTAAATCCAAATGTACCTTTCCTGAGATCCTTCATGTGCTTTCATGGTGCAATGATTTGCTACAACCAAGCACCTGCCTCTTCACATTGTTTTAATTGAACATCTTGTAACAGAACATACTGTTTGGAAATACAGTGCATCTAGCTACTAGATGGAATCAGAAGATTCTATTACCATGCAGTCATAAAAGTCTTGCATTTCAGAAGTCAGTTTTGGTGATTTAAAAATATATATAATTAAATAAATATGTGTTGAGACAAGTACACTTATCTCAAGTTATTCCTCTTTCTGAATTCATTGTTTTCATCACTATACCTTACAAATACATATATCAGCTTTCAGTCTGTGCATTATGTCAGTGAAGGATGCGTGTTAAATTATACCTAGAATAACTACTTAAAGGATTTTCTCCTCTCACATATAAATCCTTCTGGTTTATATTAGTTTCATCTCCACCATCTTGGAGACTATTTGAAGCCACAGGTATCCTTGGAAAAGTCCTCTACTTTATATAATACTAATTTTGGTAAAATTAGGCACTAGAGCAACAGTGCTTGCAGGCCAAAACTCTAGGGTCTAGGATTTCTATCTAGAATGAAGATTAGTCTTAAAACCTTAATGAAAAACAGACCTAAACTGTTTCCTACTGAAAGAAATGCATTACATCATCACCTCCTGAAATGACTGCAGAGTTCCTCTTCAGTATATAGCCAAATTCATGAATGTTAAAAATCAGCCTACATGTTTTGGTTTTAGTTAAGCATCTCATAGAGAATGTGAGAATATACCTTTTTATACCACTTTTGTGAGTTAACTCATACAGAACTCTGTGGTATGGCAGGGACCAGGTACCTCTAACAGTTTTTTCCCTTTCTGTTCTATGCCACTGGTGAACCTTGTTATCAAAATCTGTTTAAACTAGGACAATACCTTGCAGTTTAATCCCTTCAGAATGTACTTTTCCTTAAAAGAGAGGTGAATCTCCTTTCTGATTTTATAATTAGAATCAAGCATATGGTACAGACTGGGCAGCCGCATTGCTGTCTCGGAATAACTGCAGCTGTGTTTTCTGGCAGTTTAAAGTCTGTCAGGATGCACATATGCTTTTAGAAGTAAAAGATGCAGAACACAATAAACTTCTGTGCTGCTGGCTTTGGCTTTAATGAACATAAAGCCAATAGGCATCACCTGTACAGGAGGAGCTTGAGAGCAACTTCCATTGCCTATATGCTGAATTGTGACAAGAACTCTGCCACTTATTCCGTGCTCACATTCATCAATACTTAAGCCATATCAGCACTGATGATGCAACATAGACTACAAAATTTACACAGTTCTTCTTCTGTGAGACAGCACTATGGTAATGAGGTACCAATCTGACCTGTGGAAAACAATTAAATACAATCTCATTCTAAACATCTGAGGCATGAAGCACTGCTTACCTTCTTCAGGTGTGTCTTCAATCGTAACACTTTTAATCACGCTTTCAAGATGTCCTTGTACCTCCTCTGAGTAATCATTAATACTGCCTGGTAGAGGAACTGGAGAGTGAATGTTGGTCAGTGGTTTAGTGTCGGGATCAACTCTTACTTTATCTTCTGGGACTTGAGAACCTGAAGGGATAACAGGTTGCACCCACGCTTCTGGAAAAACAAGTAACGTAATTTTTGTTAACAAAATACCAGGTATTACTCAACTGAGAGGCTTGACAACAAGCCTCTCAAGACTTGAATAAAGACCAGATTTATAAATTAATTTAAGATAAAAACTGTCAGATATTTTAGAAGTAAATCTGGGTGAGTTTCTTAGAAACTGATCAGAGCAAACCCATAGTTTTGATCCTTTTTTTTCTGTCTCATTTAAAATCTAAAATGATTTGGTGATTTAACCATGGTTTGACTGTGAGAAGCTGAATTTCCAAACACACTAGATCTGTGAAACAAAGGTGATTTCACCATCTTCTACCCTGAACAAAAGCTGCCAAGTCATATGCAGCTTCTACGTAAAAGCAAATCTCAAAAATATTCCTCTATGCAAAATTCTTGGGCAGCTTTTGTCTCTGGATTTCTCTATGCAGCCTCCTATCATTTTTTATGATCATTTACCACTGCATCCTCTAACATTGTCTTTTTGCTGGAGTTAAAATAATCCAAAAAGATCTATTAGTGGAAAGTCTTCTTTTCTTTATTCCCATCTGGCCACTGAGAGACATGCTGTTTCCCAGATGTTCGTGGTATATAGAATTGTTAGACATAAACTCCCGTCTCAGGAAGAAAATAATACTTTATTCTGAACCTGAAATGCAAAAGATGGGCTTTTCAGTAAGGAGTCAGAGAACATGCAAAGCTCAATACTCTGTTATTTTGTTATGCTGTCTTCAAAGTATTCCTGAGTTCCTCTCTCATAGAAATAAATCATAAGAAAGTTAATTACTTTCTTTCTTGCCTGGGTGCTTTTCTTTTCAAAGTGGAATCTACTGCAGATAACTACAGAACACTGAAATACAGAACACCAGAGGAGTAGTTAAAATTATCACTCACTACTCCATATTGCAAAGACTTTCTCAGATTGCCATTTTAACCTCATGCCTCAGTGTATCTTGAAATGATTGAAATTCTCCACCTTACACAGAAGGTATAGCTCGAACTCAGATTCACCTGTAGGCTGCACAGGAGGCTCCAATTCCAACTCCTTTCCTGTAATATATGCTTTTTTCTTCATTATGCTTCAGTGGTAGAAATGAAGACCTTTTTGAGACATGAAAATAATTTATTACTCATGACCAAAATTCCAAGGGAGAAAGATTTTGTCTCTCTGGACTTCATAACAAGATTATGTCACTTCCCCTGGGAAGTTTAGACGGAGTTCCATGGTGAATTTCTTACCCATCTGTCATTTTCTCTTCTTTGCACTTCTAAATAATCATACAGGATCATAATGAAAAAGAATTAGCCTTCTGCTGTATTCTATTCAACATTAATCCTTTTTTATTATTATTATTTTTTAAAGCTCAAGGTAATTGTATAATGTTTCAGTTTAGTATCATTAATAACATAAACTACATTGTAACGAAGATCAAAATGGTTTCACTAATCCCCCGCCACAATCACCACAGCTGGGAATTTTTTTGTTTCCTCTGTCTATTTGGTTAGTAGCATTAACCAAAGAAACACCAACAGCAATACATTCCTATAGAGATATCAGCTAGACATTATATAAAAAAATGTTTCAGAGGATCTCAGAGAACAGGCAACTGCTCTGTCTCCTGTTTTTTTTTTTTAATTCTTGAAATATTTCTTATGTTTTGCATCCTCAGTAGTAGCTTAGTTGAAATATATAAATGCTGCTATCGTAATTCCAGGAGCATTGCACCAAAAGGAAAAGACAGTACAGTTTTGCTAGACAATTTTAATTTTACATTGACAAATAATCGGTTTTCGTTGGTTGAGGTTTTTTGTGTTTTTGTTTGTTTGCTGTTTGGTTTTTGGTTTTGTTTGGGGTTTGTTGTTTGGTTTTGTTGTTGTTTGTCTGTTTGTTTTTTGCCAAAAGCATTAAGCCCGCAGAACTCATTTCTGGATTTAAACCTGAAAGAGGTATAAGCCTGAAAACTTTGTATTCTGCCAGACTTTTAAGGTAACATTAGTCTGCCTAAATAAAATACAAAAAATAAAATAAAAATTGCAGGCCTTTCATTGTACTGTAAGTACAATTTGGAAAATGCATACATGCACATCATACTCTTTTATATTTAAAATATTTTATTTTTAATTTTAAGATCAAAATCTTCAGGATAATATTGAATAATATATATAAGAGGAGACTTTATGTGTTGTATCTCTTCTTGAAACAACTTTCATTTGTGAGAAAGATGGGGGAGAAAAGGTGGAAAAAAGGTGAAAAGTGGAAACCTTTTTTGACTGTATTAGGAATGTCATTAATTCAATCTCTGTCCTAAGGCATTGTAGCATAAATTTAGTTATTAGCTGTGACGTTATCTACTTGTTTGAAGCTGTGGTCTGAGGGAAAACAGAATGGGCTATGTGAAGGATATAACTTCTGTCCAGAAAAGACTGATATCGGCTGTTGAGATATAGTAGTCGTTTAGCTTAAATAAGCAAGTTTTAATTAGAGTAAGTTGCTTAGCTTTTATAGTAAATATTCTTTCTGATTGCCTAGCTTTACTTACTGAGCACTTGTACTTAGATTTGCTGAAGGTTTAGGCCACAGTAGAGTTAATTTTCTTAGTAATATTCCTAGTAGCTGGTACAGTGCTGTGTTTTGTATTATTAATACATCTAAAATTATGATAACACATTGACTTTTATGGCTGTTGTTAAATTTTTTTCCAAACACTGGGACTTCTCATTTCCCCATGTTCTGCTATTGAGCACAGGAGCAAAAGAAGCTGAAACCAGAAGGTAAGGAGGCCACAATCATCGTCAGGGACTGAAAGGTAGGAGCAGTCAACATACTGCCTGCCTGTGCATAGAAGAAGAATCCAATAAAGTGTCAGAAGAGCCCTGCCTAAAATTCACCATTGGACTAGAAGAAACATGATCAAATCATGAAGAGTGTGTGAGGGGCAGGTACGTATTTCATAAGTGTGTTTTTGCCTAGATGTTTCTCCATTTTGGTCCCTCTGCAGGCACCTGGCTAAAATCGACCCAGTTACTGTACTTCTCTATTAGAATATTTTTTTAATAAAATCTGACTACTGACATTCAGCTCCCCAAATCCTAGGGTTGAGCTAAAGACAGATATATTTTTTTTAAGTTGTTATAATTTGGTCACAAATAAGTTATTATAAATTGGTTGGAGCTAGTCAGTGTACAATAAGGCCTGCAATTTCCTTGAAGAGTAGCGGCAATTTGAGGCAACATGCATACATGTATTCCTCAGGCAGTTAAACTTTTTATATTTTTAATAATAACAAGCAGTATACAAAAAGCACTGGCAAGTCAAATGTCATGTGGTGTGGTTGGCCCATAACACAATCATCTAAGCATCAGTCATAAGGACTTAACCCAGACCTGTGCATGTCTTGCATTATAGCAACTGGCTTCTGAAAATTTTATGGATGGACCTACGATGCATCATGGGAGGGAAATTGGCTCATGAGCAAGCAGCAAAGGATAGGAAGTTTTAGCATGAGAGGCAATGAGGAAAAGGATGCCAGGGGGCTGAGCTTTCCTATGTGTGTGCTAATCCACTGAAGCATAACCTGATATTCAAATTCCTTATTTCAAAAGGAACAAGAACTGTTCTTGCTTTAACTTTTTAAATAATGCACATTTTGCAGTAAATATCTCTATGGTGCTGACAACAATTTTTGTTCTAGGACTGCTCTGAACTCTCTTATCTATTGAATGTTCCAGTATCCCCAAGCAAGATTGTGATTTTTAAAAACTAACACTTTCTTTGTACATTTTCTAGTGAAAATGCTACAAGAGTAGATTCTAATGTCTTTTTTCTTTTTTTTTCTTTTCTTTTTTTTTTTTTTTTTTTTTTTTCTGATTTCATTCTGGATCAGATACCAGAAGAAATTAGAATAACAAGGATTAATATTCCATCAGCCTAATGTGGTTGTAGCTAAATGAGAGAAAAAAGCGTCACAAGTAAAGTAATAGCAAACTATGTTTTTTTGGTTCCTGATTTTGGATCATTGGGAGGTTTTACTTAAGTAAATTTGCTAACCACAAAGTCCAAAGAGTTTTTTTGATCATTTACTTCTACTGAATGCATTATCTGTTTGAGACCAAAAAAAAAAGAAAAAACAACACAAACCAACAAACAAAACTAAACACAGTCTTGTGTCTCCATCTTCTCATATTTGGAAGAGGAAAAAATGGAAATGATGGAAGGGATTGCTTCTTTACTACTATGTAACTAGGTATAGTTTAATAAGTTACAAAATTAAGGAGCACCATTAAAATTTCTCTGCTCCATTTTTTGAAACACTGGTAAGGATTGTCAATAAAACTGTGATATTTTCCTTTTTAAAGTATTCTGAATCTTACAGCTCGGTTGCTTTTCTAGAGCTGGAGTCATTAAATTGTTAGGTCTCAAACTAATCTTGATGGCAGGTGGAGCCTTGTGTTTAACAGGTATGTTATTTATGGTTTTCAGGTTACTGCAATTTTACTACTGATGTTCACATAGTTGGCAAGTAGAGTCATGTTCTTTCCCAAAACTACCCAGGGACCCACCTAAGTTCACCAGTTACAACAAGTCAAGCATTTAGTCAGTGGAGCAGATACTGTTCCATACAGTGTCATAATATTCCAATGAAGCAGCACAGTGACTGCTAGCACACAATTGTTTGGCCATAATACACAAAGCTTTCACTGTCACATTAAAAAACTGGGTGAGCAATTATTGTATGACATCTTCAAGCCCTGGATGCAAAGACAAGTTGCACCATTAGTCTCCCAATCTCAAAGATGGTGTGGTCTATCACAGCACCTGTGTGCTAGTCAGTGTCATTCTAAGGTCATGTCAAAAACTAGATATGACACAGCTGGACATCTACTCTTCCAAATACTCTTTTTCTCTCTCACCAACATTTATTTCATAAGAAGACAATGGTTGAGAATTTGCATGGACTCCTGGGTTTAAATTAGGACAGAATATCCATACAAACCTTGGGAAGTTTAAACTTTTGGGAAGTTTATACATAAAGAATATACTCTATACTTACAAAAAAGCTAGACTGGTGTCAGTAATCTTCCAAAAGTCAGATATGTGCTGTTGCTTCAATCACACTACCTCCAGTCTAAGGGATAGGAGAACTGAAACCTGCAGTCCTGTTTTTGTGGCCTAATAAAACCTTCAAGTTTCCTCGAATATGGTTCTTCTGTCTTCATATCTGTTAGACCTGCTATTAGAGCAACCCAGCACTAGAGTTGAGCTGCTGAAAGTCATACTTCATACTATTAGCCAAGTGGGACATCTTGACATCTTTTACTCAGGCTGCACTTCAATGGGTTCAATCTCATTGCTTAAAAAGATTGGCTGGTAAAGGCTCGCAGCTCCATTATAGTACTGTCACACACCTCTTCAAAGTTTTCAAGTATTTAGTCTGTGCAAATAAAATAGGCTAACATTTCCTGTTTTGCTTTGGCTTTTAGCAGCACAAGAAATAGAGTACTTCTTCTTCCAGAACCAGGATCCTGATGGTAGAGTAATACTTTCCTCATGAAAGGATTCAGAATAGGAATATTGGTTTAAGTAAAAATGAAAATAAAATAAAACAAACAAAAAAGACAGACCAAAAACCCTACAATTAAAAAAACCTAAAAATAGAAAAAAACCCTAAAAAATTTATTCCAACGGTTAATGGAGCTTTTTGTTAAAAAAAAAACAACAAAAAAACAACCAAAAAACCAAACTTATATTAATTTAATATGCATAGTACAAATAGAAATGAATGTAAGGTCTTAGAAAAGATCACCAGGATCTCCAATTTCTTATATATTATAGTGAAAGGAAAAAGTTACGCTATTGTTTAAAGCAGATTATTTAAAGAAAATCTCCATAGATATTGAATAAGATCAGTAATTTTGTTCTGATAGTGTGCTCATGAGCTGCATATGGTTAAGAAACAGTGCACTGATTTCACAGATGTCAAAAGTGAAGGATGTTCTACATAACATATTGCTATTTACAGCATTAATCCATATAATGCCTCTCAGATGAAAAACTTAATTATAGGAATTCTTAGGATATCAGGGATTAAGAATCATCTCACAGATGTATAGCATTTCTCCTCTGAAGCTAATTGTAATGAATGTTAATACTTTAATGCTAACTACAAATGCTGCATAGCCGGTGTCATATAATCTACAGAGAAACAACTAATTTAGTCCTGTAGTCTCAAGTCCAGACCAAGCTTTTCTTGGGGTTTTTTGTGTTGTGACACCTCTAATTTTACTCACTAATTTTTAGGGAAGCAGAAGTATTTTAGAATAGCAGAAGAATACATATAAATATAAGAAAACAGATCATCTTTCAGTGACTTTCTGTAGAGGGGCTGCTTAGAGAGACTAAGCTTTCTTACTACTTCTTTTTACATGACTGTTTACTGATGTACAGACCATATTGTGTCTCTGTTGTGTACAAAAAAGTGGAAATAGTTTTATTGCTGCTGCTAGTCATTCATACAAGCACTCAGGTAACAGAATATAGTTGCAATATTCAGAATAGTAGCTCTCCTATTTACTTTCAGGCAGGATGATTTTTACTAGTCTGGTCCTTCTTTCTCACTGACTTTTCCATCACAGTGATATCAGCTTGTTCTACAATATTCAAGCCTGCAGTTATAACAACAATTTTTGTTATGTGAATTCAGGTTATTATTCTTCATATACTTTTCAGAAGATGAATGTTCATATCTTTTATAACTCCATCCCAACACCTGAAAAGAACTCAACAATGAGGCTGATGGTATTTTACAGGTAGAAGTTTGTTTACCTTGTCAGAAGCTACAATTCAAAATTTTTCCCTATCGAAATGTATTGTGCAAACTACTTCTTACTCATTCTGGTCAAACCACATTTTTTAATATAACATTCTCAGGTTACACTGCCTTAAGCAACAGCCTTGCCCAATGGCATTGCTTAACAGAGCTGACAATCAACAGAGATGTTTAGCTTGTTATTCTTCTGGTGCTAGAGGTTACACAGTTGACTTCTCTTTTTAATATTAAAAATCCTAAATTATTCTAATGTATTTCATAGCTATGAATCAGAGCATATACAGAAGATAACTAAAAAGTTGTTGATTTGGAATACAACTTTGATGGCAATAGTTACTATTACACCTTATCACAGTCAGTAATGCTTTTTCTTGCTGTATGCTGATATCACAATTTTCCTCTTGAAAAAGTAAAGGGACGTACTATGAGGCACAGAGATCATGGAGGAAATATGAGACTCTAGATTTAACTTTCATTAGAAAATTATTTGCTTTTCTATGTGTATTTATATACATAGCTATTCTATTCATATTGGTTAGACTTGATAATCCATGGTATTTCTGATTTTTGCTCATTCATTAGTCAGCTGCCTGGGAATGCAAATAGATCCCAATGCCTCACTAAAGGGATGCTATTAATCTCTAAATCAGCTATGGCAATCTTACTTTAATTTTAATTTTTAGTAATACAAACAGATTTTAAGCATAATGCTGGAGCAGTATATTTGAAATCTGAGAAAATATTATTTTCATTAATATGTGTGGGAAAGATTCAAATATTCATCAATTTTAGGTAAAAGCAGACTGTTCTGTCATGATTTGTGGACAAGATCTGCATATTGCTTAGAAAAAACTGCAAATTTTCCACGTCTTCTCCTCGCTGCCTTTCAGCAGACTGCTCCCTAAGGTAGCTTTTATTTTAGTCTTTGAGTAACTGTTCATTTATTCTATAATCAGCTTTGGAAAGCACTCACAGAATCTGTCTTTCTGCCTTCACTTGTCTAAACACCTAAATGCATATGCAATATAAGTCTCAAATTAAAATTACTCTAAATGCAGAATATTTAAATTTTTGAGGCCCAACCTTGTTACCTACTAGCATACAAATACGGATATATCAGGGTGTACATGAAAAAAAAATAATGAAGTTTGAACACCGACAACAATATGCTGGAAGAGATATTCTATATAACAATATTTTAAGGTGAAGGCACAATTTAATCACATTTTTAAGGTGTCACAGTCAGAATACATATGTAACATACAGTAGGTAAACCACAAAATTTGGCAATATCCTCTTTATCCTTTTGTTGTGACATTACATTGTCTTTAAGACATAATATTCTGTCAAAGTTATTTGCCTTACAAATTATTTTTTTTTCAGCAACTATGAGTTAAGATTTCAGGGAAGCTATAAGTATCAGGGACAGGTGAATTTGAGAATAGGTCAAAGCTTTCAATATAATATTCCTAAGCAAAGTAAATAGTCAAAAATAAGGTAGGAGTATCCACTTAACTAATTTTCTATCAGTTATCTGACATCTTCTTCAATGTCCTTTAAGTTAGCATGCTTTTTGCTTGAAGTTCAACTAATACTCCTTCCTCTGAAATCTGAATTCATTGCTCCTTGACATACAACCAGTGAAGACTTTTGAAGATTTCTGAATTCATTCTTCTGACAAAGAGTTTAGTGCCTGTCACATTATTAGACCACCAAACCCACTTTTCAGTCTTTCATCAAGGAGTCTTTCACTTTCTTTAGCCTTCTGGTCATTCCATTGTATAGTCTTGTTAATTTTCTAACACTGTATTTCTTGAACTGACATGCCTAAAACGATGCAGTACATATACATGAGCACACATGGTCATTTCCAGAAATAATATTCAATGAATTGTTGGGATGTGGAAACTTAATCCTGTTTTCATACAAAGTCACAAAATATTGGTAAATCCCAGGGTGATTTTGTTAAGAAGACCTTCATTTATCACACTTTTCTCAATGTTCATGAACACATCATACTCAACTTTCCAGCTAGTCATTGACATTTGAACATATGTAGCAAACTTTTGAGAAATAATGAGTGGTATTCACTCTGTCCCTACTCACATTTGGATCTTTTTGCCATGTAAATAGCTTAGCTGTTTTATATGTCTTTTATATCAGTGGATTAATTTTTTCCTTGACGTTTGTTGATAGCTGAGAAGTTTAAAAATACATGGTTATCCTCTTCACAATTTTCGTTCAGCTTGTTCAGTATAACAGTGGCCTGGCTACAGCCTTCCATTTTTGACAATGTATAACAAGATAACATATATGAAGAGTATTTTTTTTTTACTAAATAAACACTATTTCCTAAAAAATTACCTTCATCCATTGTAATCGGTCTGTTTCACAGGGCCAGTGTTTCCACAGAGAGTTAACTTCTGTTATTTTCTGACAGCCTCCCACACTGTGCACATAAATATTTAATCTGTAAAAATGCATGATCTTCACAAGGCAACAAGATACCTGCAGAAAGGAAAATGGGAGGTGCAAATTAGGTTTCTCTTCACTATTTCCTTTGGTTAACAATGTGTGTTTTTTCAAGAGATCAAAACTTACTAGGTGAAACACAAAACTGTAGGAGACTTAAGTATAACCGAAAAAATATAGATGGATGTTTATACAAATGTCCATACTTCTTTGTTTCAGCTGCAAGAATGGGAAATACAATACTCTTGCTACATTTCCACCTGATACTCTTGCTACATTTCCATTAGTGGTGAAACTGGTAAAGATATAAGGGATGTTTTATGCAATTTCTGCCCTAAGTTCTCATAAACAATGTTATTAAATGTTTCCAGATGAAACTGTTATTACATTAGAGCAAAGTTTGCACTGGTTTGGAGGATTGCTTCATGGAAATGTATTGCTATCTGCCTTCTATGCTAAGTAAAGGTAAAAGCCCCCTATTTATCATTTCCAATACCATTATGCTGAGCGTGATCTTAGCTAAGGAGACAGGGAGGTTGTTTTGAACTCTAGGTCAAATGTGCTGTTCCCTTTTTATAAATCCAGGCACACAACTTGCAATATACTCCTGTGTTAATATGGACAATACAGCAGCTGGGACTGGGAGAAGCAAGTGCTACTCAGCAGTTGCAAAAGCAAACAGAGAACCAACTGTTTGTAGGCTGGCGTCATCCACCTTACGCAGGTGAGGCCAGTGGCCCAGGATTTCTACTTCACTGCTATTGTACTGCACCCCACCCCACCCTTATGTCAAAAAGGATTAAAAGCAGGATCTTGCCTTTAGATTGTAGTTCAAAAGCAAAATTTTGGTATTGCTAGCTCAATAAGCACTTTCATTGTGGCTTTAGATGAGGTGGTGATATTCTTCCAAATAATCCACAACTAATTAATTTTTATAACTAGTTTCTCTTTAGCAATCTGTTATTACTGCAAATACAAACATGCCTTGAAATTTCTTCTCTTTGAAATAGAAACAAGCCCAAATACTATAAATTTTTTCATGAATAACTATGAATTGCACCATGCCATCAGTTGTGACCTATGTTGCTCTTCCCAAACAGCAACAACCTTGAAGCAACTCAGTCTAGAGTATAACTGAGACAGAAAATCAGAAACTTTCTGGGGTTTTAGCCAGAAACACAGATAATTGCTGCTCAACACTTGAATATAGAAGTCTGTAACAGTACTACTGGATGTAAATTTCTTTGCTGGCAGTGAATGTCAAGCTTATATTTATTTTGAGAAGAAAACATATAAAATGGAGGATGCCAGAAACCTTTCACCTTCAAATGGGATACTGCAATTGACACAGTCCTCTATCTGTATTTTGGTTTTGTGTGGTTTCAGGGAAAAGCACACAGAGTTTCATTTTGTCTGAGGTGAAACTATTGTAATATTCCACGGAATCAAGTCAGTTTTGCAGTCACTGACTAATTGTAAATTAGTTCCATCTGTTCTGCACAAGAATATCAGTCCTAATTTTGACAAGGAAGCTTCTCAGGGAAGTAGTAATACCCAGGCTGTCTTGGTAAGCTTCCTAACCACAGCAATCCTCTAGTAACAATGGAAGCAGTTAAGGTCAGGTATTAAAAAAGAAAAAGAAATGTCTAGTTTCCTCAGTTCTTTCTGACTGTTCTTAGCACACCCTGAATGCAGAAAATGAATAGACCATAATTATTATTAATTTACTATGCCACTCCTATTTCTGTGTGGCTGTGGGAGTCAAACCAGAGCTACGCTGCTCAAAACAGGTCTCAACTTGACTGAAGTAATTCTAAACCTTCAGAACATAATACTTCCTCCTCTTTGTAGACAGGGGGTAAGATATGCCTTATTGTTCTAACTTGGATGTTTATTCTCAATAGAGCCATCCACTGGTATTCCTTTCAAAATGCAGAAAAAACAAAGCAGCACTGCTTACTAAGGAGATATTTGCAAATGATTAATAAATTAATTTTCTTTAAAGGAAAAAAGTACCCTGAAATGGCAGTAGATGTAAAGTTTCTTTGGAGAAGCAATTAAATCTCAGAACACCAAATAAGCTTTAAAGATTCAGATAGCTAAATTTAACCTACATATTGCAATGCCACAGGTGATTCATCTGCTCATTAACTTTTTACTAATTAATGTAATCTCCTACCTCTTTGAAGTTGTAACCATGTAAATTTGCAGCAGGTTTCAGTTTCTTTTTGAAGATCATCCTGCTTCTTGGTCTCACTGGAAGATGCAGCCCGTTCCACTCCTCCTAGGATCAGTTGTGAAGTGTTACCAGCTTTCCTGTTTTTTATGTTATTTATTTATTTATTTATTTATTTTCCATTTACATAGGACCACAGAGTCTAATTTGGGTTGAAAGGAACCTTAGAGATCATCTAGTTCCTACACCCCTGAATGGTTACGGACATCTCCCAATACACCAGGTTGCTCAAGGCCCCATCCAACCTGGCTTTCAATACTTCCAGGGAGGGGGCATTCACAGCCTCCATGACAACCTCTTCCAGCATCTCACCCATCCTCACATTAAAGGATTTCTTCCTAATGCCTAGCTTAAATCTACCTCTACTAGTTTGAAGCCATTACTTCTTGTTCTATGGCTACATGACCCCGTAAAAATTCCCACTACATCTTTCCTGTAGGCCCCGGTCAGGTACTGGAAGACTGCTCTAAGGTCTTCTCAGAGCCTTCTCTTCTGTTATCTTTGTGGCCCTCCTCTGAACTCCGTCCAATAGCTCTATGTCTTTCTTGTGGTGGTGGTCCCAGAAATGGAGACAGTATGCCAGGTGGGGTCTCATGGGTGCAGAGCAGAGGAGGAAAATCACCTCCTGGCCACACTTTTTTTGATGGCAATCAGGATATGATTGGCTTTCTGGGCTGTAAGATAACGTTGTCAGCTCATGTTGAACTTTTCATCAGCCAGCGAGAGTTATTCTCAATCTATTCTCTACCAAGCCTGTATTTGTATTTGGGATTACAGTTACCCAGCTTCAGGACTTTGCTCTTGGCTTTGTTGAACTTCATATGGCTTGCACAGGCCAGCCTTTCAAGCTTGTCAAGGTCCCTCTGGATGGCATCCCTTGCCTCCAGGGTGTCAACCGTACCACACAGCTTAGTGTCACCAGCAAACTCACTGAGGGTGCACTCAACCCCACCTTCCACGCTGCCAATAAAGATGTTAAACAGAACCAGTCTCCTGAAGAATGCCACTGGTCCCCATTTGGACACTGAGCTGTTGACCACAACTTTTTGAGTGTGCCTACCCAGACAATTCCTTATACACTTAGTGGTCAATCCATCTCTTTACAATGTAGAGGCAAGAATGTCATGTTGGACAGTATTGGATGCTTTTTACAAATCCAAGAAGATAATAACAGTCGCTCTTCACTTGTCCACCAATGATTTCATCACATCACAAAAGGCCACAAATCTTTTCAGGCATAATTTGGATCTTGGCTTTGGTGAATCCATTTTGATTGCCACCAACCACATCCTCATTTTCCATGTATCTTAGCGTAACTTTCAGAAAGATCTGCTCCATGGTCTTGCCAGGCAGAGAAGTCAGACTGAGTGGCCTGTAGTTCCTCAGGTCCTTCTTTTCCCTATTTTTACAAATGGGGGTTATGTTTCCCTTTTCCAGTCAGCTCTTTACCAGACTGCCATGACTTTTAAAATATGATGGAAAGCGGATTTGCAAATTCATCACCAGTTCCCTCAGGATTCACAGATGGATCTCTCCATGTCCTATGGAACTGTGTACCTTCAAGAAGAGAAAGCTACCTATTCTTGCTTCCACCCTCTGTAGACTTTCTTTTTACATGCATATGTCTTGGGGCTCCTTGTTCTTCTGTGCAAGCCCCATGGCATCCTTGTCTGCCTTCGTCTTTGTTGGGAGGCACAGCACCTGAGCTTAGAGGAGGTGATCCTTGAATATTGACCCTTGGGTTCCTCTTCCCTCCAGGGATTTATGCCATGGTGCCCTACCAATCAGATCTTTGAAGAGGCCAGATTCTGCTCTCCTGAAGTCCAGGAGTATGAGCTTGCAGCACACCCTTCTTGTTTCCCTAAGGGTCTGGAATTTGATTGTTTTGTGGTCACTGCAGCCAAGACTTTCCCCCTTTCTTTCCACAGGACTTTTCTCTATTAAGAACATTTAGCTTTTCACAGCAGCAATATATTGTTCAATTATTTAAAGTAAAGCTCTGTTATTCCTCTTTTCTTGAATGCCACTTCTGTTATTATATACAGTCTCTGATTAGCACTATATACTATGTGGGACAGTTAAAAGCTTAAACATTCCTCTTCTTTGTCTTGTTCCCTTAGTACTTCCCACTGCATGTGCATTGAGCTAGAACTTCCCCAGTAAATTACTATTTTTGTCACAGCTTCATCCTTGTACCGGTCTGTTTTGCTCTACTGTAATTTAGGGGAGGATTTGTGTAACCTGGGTTTCCAAAGCTTTTCTCCTAGAGGCTTCCTAGAAGTTTTCCTCATATAAATTACTTTGGCACACAACCATAGTAGAGTCAGGGCTTATGCCTGGAGGGCAATCTGACAGGTTGAAAAAGCTTCTGGAAGCATTTCTCAACCTGCATCCTGAAGACAAACTCCTGGTTCCCTTAAAAAGGGAGAGGTCATTTAAGCTTGAGATCATTTAAGCTGAATGGGACTTTTAATTCTTAAAATGATAGCATCTTTACATAACTTCATATATGCTATTCTAGCCTGTTGCTAGCACTGGGATATTTTTATTTCTTTATGTTGCCTAATATTTTCTGAAATATTTCTTCTGAATAGCAAAGTTTTGTTTTGACTCAGAAAATCCCTTTATATTTCTAGAAATATTTTAAGTTACAGAAAGTTAATTACTGCAATTAAGTGAATATTAATTATTATAACTATAGAAGCAGGTGTATGTTCCTATTGCCAGAAGACTGTTGCCAATTCAGTATTTCATGAGGTAGATGAAGTAACAAAATATTGGCTAATTCCTGATGAGAGAGGTGAATGATAAATATTTTGTGTGGCACAAACCCAAGTACAATTAACCCCACTTAGAAAATTCCTCCAAAATATTTATGAACTGTTTTGGGACTCTGTATCAAGGCACAAATGTACATTGTCAAATCTTTTCTGTTTGCAAACTTATAAGTAGTTCTGCAGCTGAAACATGGCCAGAACAGGAAACAACATATTAATGAAAACTAAACCTTTAACAGAGAAGCCAGAAGAGATAGCACACAGTTTTGATAATATATCTTATAAATATCTTGTATTTTTTTTTCTCTTTAAGCATGAACATTAAACAGCAGTTTTATGTCCAGATTTGAACTTCTTTGCCACTCAGCCTGATACCATATGATCACAGCCTGACTTCAGATGGACCTATTTAGAATCATTCAGATTAAGTGCAAATAAATAGGTAGTCTAGCTGTTTTCACAGAAATTTCACTGAAATGTTCACTAATATCTAATATGTAATTTCAAAGGAAGGGATGAAGTTCTGAGGGAGAACTATACTTCAGTATTAAGAAAATACATTTTTCTGAAAAATGTAACTGAGACATGCTTACTACAAAGGAATTTGTGCAACAATTGGTAAATACGTGCTAGTGAAAGAAGTACTGGGTTTGCTCAGGAATGTCTTGTTGGAAGTATTACTGCCCTCAGTTGTATTGCTGTGACTAATTCAGTGGGTAACACTACATGACTCTTAGATCTGTATCATCTATATCACTGTCTCTGTTACTTGAAATCTGAGAGCATCTGGTTACCTGGCAGGCCCTGGCTGTCTAAGGAAATGGAGTAATGTGTTTCTCCTCAGTTTTGTAGGATGTAGATGAAAGGAATTGAAGATTAATGAAGTCACAAGGTGTAAAAGATTGGGAAAGCAGATTTCAGGTGGCTCTGTCTTTCTACCAGATTTCTAAAAATGGATGTCTGTCCTGGTGGAAAGCAGGCACAACAATGTTTTATGAATTAGTGTCTCACTTAAGAGCTCTCGTGGGATAATGCAATATCATAAAAATGTATTTTGTTTTCACTCGTTGCTACTTAATATTTATCTCACAGGTAATGGCTGAGTGTCAGCAGAAGAGTCCTCTTCCAAACACCCCAAAACTTGTCATCCTTAAGGTATCCAAGTAAAACAAACACAAAACGACTGCACCGGAAGCATCAGCCCTTTCAAGCACTGAGGGCTGCTGATCTTTCTTCCAAGCTCCAACAAAATTGCTGGCTCTTTTGCTATCAGTTTATGTAGGATGAATCACTTGGGGAAATTCTGTCTGCTCACTTGAGCTGTTAGCTCCACTGTCAAGAGTTCACCAAAAGCGACTATTTTTCTTTTCTATTTTTACTGAATAATTCTGTTTCTCTCACAGCAGTTGTATTCCATTCTATATTGACCATTGTACCCTAATAGTGATACTAGAAATGTTTGAGAGACGTAACACTAAATATGAAAATTAAGAAAAAAATTTTTTTGTTTGATTTGTACTGTTACAGTAGTTGAATGCTTTGATACTTATGAATAAACAATACAAAACCTGTTAAAATTTGGTGAAAAAAATTATAGAATTACAGCTAAAAAATTAACAATAAACACTACAGCTCTCTCCAATTAAATTCCATTTTTAAAGTGTAAGTTTTTTTACAGTAAAACTGTCTAGCTCAGATGGTGACTCACTCCAGCTTCAGAGAGAAGATGAGTCAGTCTCCCCACCCTTTAAGAAGGAGGAAAAGAAAATGCAAACAGTTCCTGCAATGAAACAGCACAATGCCTTCATACCAGTTGACTCTGACAGTAGAAACATAGGCCTGTAAGACAATACACTAAAAAAAAAAAAAAAAAAAAAAAAAAAAAAGAAGAAAAATTAGTATGATGAAAATGTTATAATAGTGCAATTATTGAGAAATCATTTTAGAAAAAAGAATCAAGGTGGAAGAGTGTCTTACTAAACACTTGTGAGGCACTGATTCATACCCTTATGGGCCTGCATTAAATGCAGCTGTGCTAGTTTTTTCACTGAGAAAATTCAAAAAAATTTGTAAAGAACCCATGTAACCCAACTTTCTAAGTTATTTCAGTACTTCAAAAGACTTAGCTATATGCACTGGGGCTATGCAGGGATTTCCAGCTTTTCAGCATACATGGATTATAATTAGCCACGCTCACGAATGTACAGGGGAAACAGTTTTGGCCAGCATCTGACACCAGTAAACTGAGACTGGTAGTGTTGTACTGACACGGAGGGGGTCAGGAAGGCATCTGAACATCACGCATCGTAACTAAATAAACAAAACTAAAATCAAATACAGCCTGACAGTTTGCTCACAATATTTCTGTCAGCTGGTAGACTCCTGCTGTTATTAAGCTTATTGATAATATCTGAAATAGCTTTGTCAAAAATAACTCATGAAATGTGCAGGAAAAAAGAGACAGAAAAATGAGTGGGTAAAACTGCTGTCAAAGTGTCAGGGTAGATGGGGGCTCCCTGGGGGCCAGGACTTGGTGATGGAGCTGTCCTCATGAGGGAATGGGGGCTGGCAGTGCAGGAAATGGCAGTCCCTTCTGTCCCACCATCCCAGCCAGGAGGATAGCTGGGGTGCACTGAGTTAACCCCAGCTCCAGGCATCAGACACCTCTCTGGGTATGCAGATGGGGATGGGATGGAAGAAAACACCAATCCACACATTGGGCCCAGCCCAGGTACCATAGCCAGTCCAAGTCTAGATGCACGATGATGGACTGGTGGCTCTGGGTAGGACCAAGCACTGGGGCTGCACTTGAAGGCCAGTCCAAGGGCTGGGGTGACCTGGCCACCACCTCCCACAGTACGTCTTTGTCCTGGTGGGATGGGGACCTCCTTGGTTGTGCTGATCCTGAGCTGGTGCCCCAGCACTTGCAACCAAGCCCTGTTGGGAGGAAAGCTTCAGAGCACCAACAGATCCTACAGAGCAATTTTAAACAGAGGAAAGCAGAAGCAATACTGGATTGTGTATGCAATGATGTGCTACGTGTGAGGAATTCAGGAGTGTCTTCTCTTATGCTACCCAGTAATCTGCTCCCATAGCTCCTAATTTCATTCATTGCAACAGTTGCCACCCAGCGTTTCACTGTGTTCATGTGGGACAGATCAGCGATGCCTCCTCATTCAGGAGGGACCAGCATGTTGCAGCAGGATCAGGTCCAAAAGAGGCAGGGTGCCAGCTATCTGAGAGCACAATACTTCTAATTCAGGAAGTGGTATTTCTTCACTGTGCACTATGTTTCAGGCCAAACTGAGATGTTAGTGATATACAGAGTGGTGCCGTGCTGTATGTGCTCTGGAAGCTGCCTTGATGAGGAAGTACTTGCAGAAAACCTCTTCTAGCAAGCTGTCGAAATCCCTCATGTTGTGCAAACAACTCTCACTTTGAACTTCAGTGTTTAATCTGAATCTCTTTCTAATTATGTAGGTGCCAGCTCCTGCCCTTCTATAAAGCCTGCCACTTTCCAGGTGTTTAGTTTAAAAACAAAATCAAACCAACCAAACAAAAAACCCAAACCCAAACAATTATATATATATATATATATATATATACACACACACACATAGGGTATCAGTACTGAGTTTCAGGCATGTACCATTTATGCCACTTGCTCATGCACAAACAAAGCAAAGCCAACAGCCACCAGAGCTCAGTGAAGCATGGAAGATGCGTTGACTCTTTATTCTTTCAAAGTTTCACTAAGCAAAGACATATTTTAATATATCCACTTTGAAGTAGTATCAGACATGTCAAAATCTGAAGGGAGTAACTATGTTTTTTTAAACATCTTAATCTTACAACACCAAAAGATTTACTATAGCAATTTAGTACAGCCGGGGATGTGGCCATGGCAGGGTAGGAGAGCTACCAAGGCATGCTCATTTGTTGTCTTTTCCCTTGTGAAATCTGCTCCTGCTTTCTCCAGCACATAGTTTTGCAATGATGTGTTTTTTTCGTGTGGTTTTGTGTTTTGGAGAGTACCCAGACATAGTTGCTGCAAAGAGCAGCTGGTTGCTGGGGCTGTGCAAACACGATAGTTGCTAGGTGGGGTCTCCAGAGCAGAAGTATAAAAGCACTGCAAGCCCTCTGTGCCCTGACTCCTGACTGGGCCATCCTGAAAGTCGTATTTGTGAGGAAGAAGGTAGGTTTCTGTAAATCTTTCCTGCTGTCAGTAAACTTAAAAATTTTAAGAGTTGTACACTAAAGTTGTCAAGTGGCCTGTTGCAGTTTTCTGTATTGGATTTGCTGGCATGGGAAAAAGTGGGTGTGGATGAGAGAATTTATTTCAGATTTTAAATATTTCATGTACAACAGAAGGGTTTGGAAAAATACTGCTTTATTTAACAAATGTGAAGAACTGAAAAAACATAAAATATTCAGAGCAAACTTATTTGGAGCTGACTCATTTGCCTTGGTAGTAGGCTGCTGCAGAAATCTGCACTGGAGTTTCTGGAAACTAATGTACTTTGTGTGGAAACTTAAAAAAAGAAACAGCTGTTAGTTCAACAACAGTTTGCTACTTTGACACTACAGAAGTTGTTGCTTATGAAAGTGATAAAAATGAGGCAAAATAATCTTTTTCACAGACTTGAGGAAAACCCCAGTTTTGTGACTAAGATCTTAGGCAAACTTCATAAGGGCTGTGTCATTGGGGGTTTTTTCTGAAAAATCTTTCCACTGAAATTTCCAAGGAAGAAATTGTTTTCCTCTCCAGGGTTTTCAGTCATATCCAGTAGACTTTCACAAAATAAATTACTGTGTTGGATCTGCTGCCTATTTTTCTGATGGGTTTAAATGATATTAATTTATATCAAGATCCTGGTAACTATCATTGGACAGTAGTCATCTTATACAGTTCATGATGTGGTTAAATAAACATGGAGAAATGTTGTCATTTGCAACAGACTGTAGTGTAAAAGTACAAACAGGCACTTGACATGGAATAGCCAGAAAAAGTATCACACTCTTCTGTAGTGCCTTCTGTATTCACTGTTCTGTAGGTAATTTTTTTTTTTTTCCTGCTCATAGACTTTGTTGAGAGTTTGGAAATAAAGAAAAATATATACCAGAAAGCCATCAGTTTTTCCAGTCCTTTTCAAACTAAATTAGAATAATATTTTGTCTTAATTTATCCCGTCTTGATCTTGGTATTATTTACATGAGCTGTTTTCATTTTAGAGAGGTGTGAGTCGAGCTGGTAAAGACCTCTACCAAGGAACTGTCTGCCTACTGAGATTTCAGTCTTCTTTTTCTGTTGGTAGCCATAGTCCCTGAAAACCACATAAATAATTTTATATGGATGGTGTTTTCTTAACTTTCCAAGACAATTTAGGCACAGTAAGGTCCCAGCTCTCGTGGAGAACCATTGCCTACTTTGACTTGAATTAAAATTACATTAGTTTTTTGCTAGATTGAAATGGATCTGCATGCCAGTGTCCTTATTTTAAAAGGAGCAAAAAAAAATCTTTGTTTTTAAGGTGCAGAATTATTTTACTGTATCTCTAATTTAAATTAGAACAGACAAAAAAGTTTAGAAGCTTAATAAAACAAAGTGGAGGCTTGCAGCCTTCTGTCCTGGTCTGGGTGTGACGGGTGGGAGTGGAAACAGGCAGAAGAAATGGAGATGTTAGCAGTTCTCCCTGGAGCCAGTTCCACCAGCTTCATTCCTGATAAATGTTACTCTATCAACAGCATGGCAGTTTTGGTCCCACCTCTTCTCAGATCTGATGGTGTGAGGCTGAATCTTGTTTCTTAAACAACTATATATTCTATGAAGCTATTAGTCAACAAACATATCTGTACATGTCAGTGCTGGTGACTCAGTGCACCTAGTACAGAAAGTGTAAAGTGTTTTCATCCTGTTGAATATGGCCTTGATGTGTGCTTTTATAAAATGCAGCAGAACTTCTATAGCACTTCATCTGGCCTCATATACCTTTTCTTTCAAGATGAGGTGGGTACAGGAGTCACTATAACAGCTTGATAATATACTGGTTTTAATAGCAAGGTAAATATATTTTTCTGATCCTCAATAAATGTGAGGTGCATCAAAGCAGATCCTTACAACTTCAACAATATTCTGACCATTATTTACCCAGATAAGACCTACTTTAACATATAAATAAGAAGTCATCTTCAGTTTTCTAGCAGCACAGAAAGAGCTGAATTTTGTACCCTTGGGGCTGAGAGAAGTGCACAAAAAGCAAGTTTTCTCAGAGAGTGTAGGTGGCACTTGCTTTGGAGAGTTGGGGGAAGGGTGGATCTGGACTGGATAGCTGGAGGAGGTCTGTGGGAGGTAGCAGCCGCTTTGTTAGCAGATGATTGTGGGATTGAGCTTTATAGTTCTGTTGTGAGGAAAAGGAAAGAAGTAGCTGGGCTTCAGCTACACTGCTTGGTCTTAGGTGTGTGCTACTAAAATTTCTGCTCTTTGGCCTTCCTATGGGACACAGGCCATTTGTAAGGCAAGTGTGTTTGCAACATAAGCAGCATAATTTCTTATACTTGGATGCAAGAACTACATTATACGATCTGTTCCCCAACACTGTGGACCACATTTTGTATCTTCATGCTAGACTTTTCACAGACACAAATTGTCAAGAGACATTACCTTTATTTTATTTGTGCTTTAAAGACAAAACTTCCCTAGAGTTTGCTATGAAAGTGTGTTTGGGGAAGAAAAAAACCAAAACTATTTTGAGCAGACCAAAAGTATTTTATTTGATTAATTAATATTCTTTTTTGCCTCACTATTTCTATGAGCAAACAGAATATTCCTTGCAGCACAATTGTTATAAAGCAACCTATTCATTATTTTTGGGTGTTGAATAACAAATCACGTCACCTTAGAACTTTTTTACCATTCTGCATGGTATCTGGACACAAGAGCTCTAATCTCAGTAGATGATTAGACAAGAATATTTGTTTACCATAGAATCAAGTATTTTGTAAGCTGAATGGACATATCTGATGTGTTAAATAATGGGGAAATGCAGACTTCAATTTGGTTTTGGTGACTGCCCTTGTGAGTCAATGCTAATTTTTACATACTGCCACAGTAGAAATATACTATGAATATACTATGCCATAAGAAAATACTTCAGCTAGGTTGAAGTTCTATTTCTAATACAAAACTTCTGCAAGTAGCTGATGTTGTAGGGGTGAGCAAGCAACTGTGGAGCATTGCATTACTTTGGCAAACATGAATAAAAGTTACCTTGCTTCAAATAGCATAAATAGAACAATAGGTCAGTAACTGCTTGTGAAACTAATCTCTGTGAATAATAGTTCAAAACAAAAGGTTTTGAGAGTGGGAAACCTTGAGTTTCACTGGTGCTGAAAGTGATGAAAAATGTTTTGTAACTTGATGCATCTCTTCCCAGAAACTCTCAACATGGCTATGGTATCAGAATTTCTGAAACAGGCATGGTTCATGGAAAATCAGGAAGAAGAATGTATTGTAAGTATTATCACCTTTTGAGAATATCATCTTTACTTTTAAAAGTGATTAAAAGGCATAAACCACCACATGTCTTTCATATACTCAGCAGAGGAAAACATATGGTAAATCTCAAGCAGAACAGAACTGTTACTCAATTTTATTGTAGCATATAATTCACTCAAAGTTGTCCTCTCTAATGAACCAATCTGATGCACAAATGTGTGAATGTTTAAGAAATGTTCAGATGAGGCATATGGGAAAAACAGAGACTCTTAGCCTTAGGCACAGGAAGTCATGAGTTGGAGTCCAGGAATGTAAAGAAGGAACAAAAGTCATATGTCCTAGGTTTCATATCAAAGAGTCACAGTATGTAGTAAAACATTTCAGATAATTATTAACTCTTCACTGATTAGTAGGGAAGCTTATTGTGGTGAGAAGTCAAGAGTTATTGCATTGATGACATGGAGAATCTTTATGAATAATGAAGTTGGTTCAGACACTGCAGCGACTGTCAAAAAAAGTAGAAAGACACATTGTAGTCACATATGATTCTAAAGAGCTTTTATAATGACAAAATTGAATATATGGGGTAATTTTTAGTAAATAAAATTTTCTTAGATTTTTGTGGATTTTGTAATTTTGACTGTGCAACATTTTGTGCATGAACCTTTTGCTACACAGTCACATCCCCCTTGCACTCCCAAGGCCAAAGGTCATTCTTATATTGCTGGTTACAGATGGTTTCCTACTGCTAGTAGATAATTTTATTACAGAAACCAATATACAACTACTAACTTGATGTGCCTGGGAAACAGGCAGCACACTGATCTATGGGTTTATCACACAAGTCACAAGTGAGTTTTTTTAGAAGTATTCAAGACAGTGCTGTAAGGATGCAGTCCCTCTACTCTCATTCAACTTCTAGTAATATAATTGTGTAGAGAGTTGAACATTTAATTATCAGGCATTAGGAACATTCAAAATTCAATACAAAATGCTGTATGTAAAGCAAGTATCCAGAAGACCTTGACATTTGTCTGGCGTTATTTAACTTCAGTGGCAAAGGGCTTAAAAAAAAATGAAATAATGAGTTGTTGAAAAAAAGGACAGTGCATTGGTGATTCTGGAAAAGGTTAGCTAAACTACCATTTTGGTTTTTTTTAATTAAAAACTCACCATATGTCATACCAAGGGGAATTTTATATAATTATTTATTCTAGGAATTTTGAGACATTTAAAAACTTCTGGAGAATATGGTAATGAGTGTGGCAGTGGTCAGGTAATTCTGCTAGGTTATAAACCCTACCAGTAACTTGATTTTTCTTTCTGCTTACTTAAGACATGTAATCTGTCAGATAGTGGAATTCATAATCCCTAGTTACTCCCAGAGCATTTTACACATTTAGGGAGTGTCCATCTATGTGTGAATTTAGAAAAGGCATCCAGTGGATAATGCCAAGTGTGGCTTAATGTCTCGAGCTTCAAAAAACCTGCGTAACAGTTCTCCACTTCCTTCTAGTATTCAACTTGTCCAAGATCTTGCATGCAATAAGTACGTGTATCCTTAGATATGAGTCAGCTGGTAAGTCACTTTATTGTGAAGCACAGACCACAGTCAGTTTGCATAAGATGAGTAAGGAAGTTAATAGTACTTTGCTCACAGAGCCTGTAGGCTTTAACTGTGGTTTCAGAGCCTTTAAAATTTAGTTGCAACTGCCTAGCATGATGGTTTAGAAGTATTTCCCTGTGGAACCCAACTTTGAGAAATAGGTCTTCAGATGCCTAAAATAATTAATAAAGTGTTCTCTACTTAGTATAAAAAATGTGAAAGGAATAGATGCACCAATGCGTTCCAGTTATGAGTCTGCTTAGTTCTTTGGAGTTAGAAAACTGTGTGTTCCTTGATAGTCCTATAATAGGCAGTCCAAAATGTGTGGTTTATTTAGGCATCTAATGCATCTTTGTAAAAATTGCCTTTTTTTTTTTTTTTTTTTTTTTTTTTTTTCCCTCTTCTGCAGAAAAGTTCAAAAGGTGGCTCTGGAGTACATTCTTCAAAAGGTGGCTCTGGGCAACATCCACAACACCAACAGTTTGATCCATCAGCTGATGTTATTGCTCTGGACAGAGCTATTACGGCAAAGGGTAAAAGGAATAAACATTTAAGCAGCTACATCATGACTCTTCCTTAGGAAATTTTGAGAATAATAAGCAAGAGAGGTGCCTCTGTTTTTAAAAGCTTGGCAATTTCAGACCTTAATAATACATTACAGTTCACTGATATATTGAACGAAGTGTTGTAAAAATTTAATTTCTAGAGATTAAAATCTCTAGAATTTTAATATTGCAACAAAAATATTACAACACACCATACTAATATCTTCTTACTTCATGTCCATAACATTCCTACAAGAGAGTGAATATGATGATAATGTTGTGTATACTTCTATTGCTCTTCTTTCTTTTAATGCAGTTCACATTTGAAGCCTTTTTCAGTTTAGCTTACTGAGATTAAATGAGTATGCCATCTAATTTTTTTTTTTTTTTTTTTTTTTTTTTAGTTATTTTGTAGAGTAAATTCAGCACTCTGAACATTTTAAGAAATTTTAGAACCAACTTTCTCTGTACTATGGGGGTCTGCTTACTGGTATTGTTCACTTCACCGTGCATTGTAAATCAGTAGATGATTAAATTTTTTTCATTGTTTAATCTTTGGTGTGCCAAGAAATCAAAATAAGTATAAGAAATCAAAATAAGCAAGACCACTACAATATTTCCAATATATTTGACATGTTGTTTTTTGGTAACTCATAGGTGTGGATGAAGCTACTATCATTGACATCTTGACTAAAAGAACAAATTATCAGCGCCAGCAGATCAAAGCTGCCTATCAGGAGGCTAAAGGAAAGGTAAAGTATATTCAAGGCAAACTTAAATTTACACCAGGAGTATCAATGTTGCTCATGGCTCAGATGTTACATACCACTTTAGCTTCACATAACAAAGAGCTGCTGTCTTCTGTCTTCCGTAGTTTGTGAAAATCATGACAGAATGCTAATAAACTGTATTGCCAATGCTGAGACTTCAAATATGGAAGCTACTCTTTTTAATTAAAAACACACAAAAAAATGGAGTTCTGAGTTTCTATCCTTTTGAGTACCCTAGATCCTTTAAGTCCCAAAAATCCCAAAAATTCTGTAAATTCAGAATTTTCACTGCCACCTGTGAGACAGTCTGCTGAGAGAAAGTGAGAGGCAGATAACTTGGACATGGAGACAACTCTGAATATTTAAGTCCAGATAGAGTACTATGTAATACAAGAAAGTTGTAGGACTGCTAGGCTGTTCCACAAATATACCAATAGTGGCATAGGGATAGGTGTATAGGCAAGTAAGTGTTCTACCTCTGCAGGATAAAACTTCTGGTTTGAGAAGCTTGGAAATTGCTGAATATTGCTGGAAAATATCTTAATTGCTTTTTGTCTCTATGAGAGTTTTTCTCCAGTTGAACCTATAACTCTAAATTGAGATTATAATTAGACATTTAGCATACAAGCTACTGTTTCCTCCTTGAAGAGAGATTTCCTGAATAGGGTGTGAAAGCACTCCTGAATAATTACTGTAAAATATACTTACTGTAAAACCCTGACATTTTGATTAACATAAAAGAGACAAATATTTCTAATGGGTCTTCATAATTCTGTCTGGTAGTTAAAGGATTGATGAGTAAGATTTATCGGAGATCAGACTTTGGCCTGCAGCTGAGAAGCATCTTACTACTATTTATTAGTTTAGACTGTTTCTTTCTGTCACAGAGTCTGGAGGAATCCTTGAAAAAGGTTCTGAAAAGCCACCTGGAAGATGTTGTTGTGGCTCTGCTCAAAACTCCAGCTCAGTTTGATGCTGAAGAATTAAGAGCCGCTATGAAGGTAAGGCAACAGCTTCTGAGAAAAACTGGCCTATGGATCACAGTTATCAGGGCCTCTAAATGATGCTGTCTTAATTTTTAATCCCACTTTGCACAGTAACTCTGTACTGGTAATCCGGATTCTGAGAACCATACCCAACAGTCTCTACTGAGTTTCAGGACTGGAGAAGATTGGTTAAAAACAGTATTCTTTTGTGAGAATTTAATTTCTGCCTTCTTAAAACTGGTTGCTATTGTGGTGATAGGAAGCCTTAGAGTTTGCATACACATCTATGTAAGAGAAAGCAAAGGGGAAGGGCATATTTTTCTTCATAAATTTTACTTTCATGTCTTTTATCTGCACCGCTTTTTCCTTTTAGTTCTTATTTTGGGTACTGGTGATATTAGATGTGAAAAAAATTCTAAAAGAGCTGAAATAACACTATTGTATGGGAGCACAATGTTCCTCATTTATCTTCCTTCTTCCACATGGAAGACAAGTCCATAATTTTCATTTTATTGCTGGTCCTTTAAATTTTAGGTTTGTTGTATAAAATAACATTTCTAAAAAATCAATTATTTTTTTAGGGGCTTGGGACTGATGAGGATACCTTAATCGAGATTCTGGCCTCAAGAAACAACAGAGAGATCCGAGAAGCCAGCAGATACTACAAAGAAGGTAATTTAGAGAAAGGAAGAAAGAAGTATTAATGAGATGGCTCTGTAGCAGATACAATATGAGAAGCAGAGATTAAGCTGTAGAAGGCAAATTAAGTTTCTCATAAAATTGAAACAGAGTTGCAGAGGATGCGTCACACTGACTTTTGACCTATGTACATCCCAATGCAGAGGTAAAAGACACATTGTCACCATAAGAACTGCAGATCTCAAAACCTAGCTGCTTCTGTTGTTCCTAAACTTTGGATTACCACCTAAAATCTTATTAGGCTTAAAAAGAAGCTTATTGAGAGAGTAATACAGATAAGATTAACAGTTGGAGCAACAAGTGAACTAAAAGCAGTCTTTGAAGAGGTAACTGAAATGTAAAGTGGTCTTGCTCATATATGTAGTTTACTGTAGTCAGTCAGTGTTGTCTGATTAAATAATGTTTTATGAGATTATGGACTATATTTTTCAACAGACTTCCATTCATATGGTTAGTTAGAAGGCAAAATGTTTTGTGATTGAGTTCAGTTCTAGCTAGAAATAAGAATGAAAGACAAATGGCTCAGAAGAAGTGCAAGGTTTTCCTTTTACACAGGCAGGAGCCCAAGACAATGCCACCCACAAAGCCACAGAGAAGGACTTTTGCAGATTTTGCAGATTTTGGCTTTGGCCTGCAATTTCACAGAACATCTCAGGGATTAGAGGGCATGTTACAAATATATCCACGCTCTTTGAGCTAAATGAGAGAAAAAAAGAAAATTGCATTTCTAGTGGACATTTTAAAGTTCAAAATGAAGAAAAATCTGAAAAAAACATGCATTCATAGAAAAGCTTGGGTTAGGAGGGACCTTTAGAGAGTATCCAGTCAACGTATTTGATAACTATGAAACAAACAATGAATCTTCTTCTGTTGATTTCAGTGCTGAAGAGAGATTTGACGCAAGACATTATCTCTGACACATCTGGGGATTTTCAGAAGGCTTTGGTTGCTCTAGCCAAGGTACGTGCTTAAGCATTTTGAATGACACTACCCATAATAAAAAAATTCATGTTGTCAAGACAGTTCCAGAGAAAGCCATGCAATAATTAAGACTTTAGCTACCAATTCTTTCCTTGCTCTTTTTTTTTTTTTTTTTTTTTTTTTTTTATTTACATATCTTCCACAGTATGAAATAGTTCTTAACAAGCTATGTGAGATTTTATCTCTAAATTTTAAAACCCAGTGATGTTTACTACTTATCAGTTTTACTTTTAAGTCTTGTGTTCTGTAATAACTCTCTGTAAACACTTGAAAAAACAACAGGATATTGTTATGTCAATTGACTAAAAATAGGAAAAAAGCAAATCTGTACAATTAAAGAAGCAAAACTTCTGAATCACTTTTAAGGTATGTTTCTAGCATTTAGGTAAAGGGACAAGGACAGAGAGCTAACAAATAGACCAAGTGATTTGTGAATTTATGTTTAAAAGCAGGTGAGTTTAAACACTGGAGCCGCTCTTACAAGCCCTTACAAGCCCCTTACAAAAATGCATAAGTATATGATTCCATGATTATTGAGTATGTGTATCTGAAGCTTGTACATTCTTGATGGATTATTTTTTATTAACATCCACATAGGTCAATTTGATTTTCACTTTTTTGGTTCAAACTGACTTGAAAAGTCTATTGAATGGCCATCAGGGAAAACGTCACATCTTCCAAGCCTTCCAAGCCTTCACATATTCCATATTACAAAACAATACATAGAGGGTTTTAATGTAAGGCTTCAGAAAGAAGTTATTGGTGGTCTTAGAATACAACAGCTTTATTCACAGAATGATTAAAATTACTGTGTCTATCTGCAAATATGTATTATGTTATGTATGAGAATGGTAGGTGGGAACTCTAAAATGCTGACTTTTGGTGAACTGAGTGCTTGTGAGTACCATTGAAATATTATTTATTTATTTATTTATTTAGGGTGACCGATGTGAAGATGTTCATGTGAATGATGACCTTGCTGACAATGATGCCAGGGTAAGATCATACTTGACTCTTAGCAGAGCTTCTTCATCTGTCTTACTTGAGGTTGCAAACTCTGGCTGCAAATATTCTACTTGAATCTTCTACGTTGCAGACATATTAGAGATTTGTATTATGTAGAGATCTTTTCTGAGGGGATAATATTTTACAGAGTTCATGTAAGCTTTGTTATCTGAAGGAAATTAAATCTTCACCTTATGTCTAGCTTTGATACAATCTTCCTTCAGTTTATAACACAGTTCTTGAACTCAGAGACAAGAGTACCTATGTATACGGAGAACCAGATACCATAGCTTGATGAGGGTGAAGACTGGATTTTGTTAGCTATACCAATAGCTTCAGAGTAGAGAGATGTTCAAGATTATTGGCTAAACCTAACAGTAATTTTCTGACTAATTCTAAAATAAACATCTGATTTTATTCTTCCTTATTGCTTCCACCATTAATGTGACTATTTTTATTAAAATGTTGATAAACCTTAACAGTTTTTTTTGAGTTTTCACCTATAAAATCTTAGATTACTGTTACAATTTAAATGTAGATTGACTTTAAATTGATTTTTTTAAAGTCCCACTATGGAAGGGCCAGCAAGCAATCCTGCTTTTACTCCTGCTACATAAGAAGTTTAGTTTTGTAGTCAGCCCTAAATATGAAAGGACAGTGAATTAATAGCCTGACTAAGCTCAAAAGTTCCATATTGATTCTCCTGGTGCAGAGGCAGGTTTTTTTAAATCTTGCATCTCTGTGAAGGTCTTTATTACTTCTAGAGAGGTTGGAGGAGGTGAGGGAAATGATGGAGATTCATTCACTTCTTACTTTTCATTAAAGTCACTCCTGTGACTCCTGTTCTTAATGCCTAGACTCCTCCTTCACATTCGTCCAGTTAATATCAGTGAAAATTTTGTTTATCTGAAGAAAGGTTGCTGGTCCCATGTTTCTTCTAAGCATATCATGGCATATGACACATATCTTCTTTCAAGAGTGTAATTTACCCAGTATAGCTCAACGGTGATCATATAATGTCTGAAGATATATTTTGTAGCTTCATAGTGTTCTCTAGCTACTATTATAACATCAGTGAAGTAGGAAGTATTACTTGATAGAGCTAAAGTTTTTTTACAGGTTGTGTAAAGGGCTGTTGTTCATTACTGAAAAGCAATGGCCTGCCTTCGTCTGGTAGCCTCAGAAGTACAGTAGTTCTGTGTGTATTTTACTATGCTGATGTTAATTTTACTACTTTATTTTCCTGACAGAAAAAAAATTATTTCTTTATTTTCTATGACAGGCCCTGTATGAAGCAGGAGAGAAAAAGAAAGGAACAGATATTAATGTGTTTGTTACTATTCTTACTGCAAGAAGCTACCCACATCTCCGAAGAGGTAGGTTGGATTAAACTTTTTGCTTCATGGGAATTGTATGTTGAACATGGCCAGCTGCTGGAGTCAGGCAGATAAAGATTATCAAGGCATGACTCTGACTGCTACAAAGGTCTTTGTTAATTGGACATATGCTTAATGACCAAGAAAGCAGTTGGCAGCATGGATGCCACATTAGTAATGAGCAATATTGCTTGGATTGTTAACAGAACTATTACTCCAAAGTCTCACACAGCTAGTGATCACAATGCTGAGGGATAAGTGTGGCAGGGTTTCTGAATGCTTCCCAACATGACCTTGCTCCTCAGCCAGTTTTCCCTGGGTGAAGAGTCATCACCTAATGTCACAGGCCCAAGTGGAGTCATTGGACTGTCCCTGTACCTATCAGTGGAAACACAAATCCTACCATCCTAAAGAAGTCCTATTCTTTATGCTGATTCCATCAGTCTATTCTGCCCACAAGGTTGCAGCAATGTACACAGAATAAGGCACAGTCACTGAAGGAAGAACGCTATACTTTCATCACTGTTCACTGAGTTTTATTCCCTGGCTTAGTCTTCCAGAAGTACACCAAATACAGCAAGCATGACATGAACAAAGTACTGGATTTGGAGCTGAAAGGGGATATTGAGAACTGCCTGACCGCCCTTGGTAAGTGGTCTTACAGATTGTAATGTAGAGTGTTTTCTGAGCATTTGAAAGCCTACCTTTATTTCTCTCATACTTGCTCTGATAGGAAGCCATTGTGGGCTTCATTGAGAAACTTGCTAAATAATACTTTGGAAAATGTAGTCTGAACATAAATGTTTAGTTGAGTTATTAAAGTCAGTTAAAGCCAATGAATGAGTAGAAATATCTCTCCTGATTAGTAAAAAGGTCTTTCAAGGAGAACAGATGTGTTGTCAACACAATATCTTCATGGAAAGTCAATATGACAATATGACAAAACAAGTTGTCAGAACAGGCATAATATATATCAAAAAAACAATACTTTGAGCTTGTCTTCAAGAAACAATAATCAAACTCAATCTTATCTAAATTTTGGGTTTCAAAGACAATTACAATAAATTAGTATTAAAAATACAAAAATTTCTTTTTGCAGTTTTGATCAAGAAAGTGATTCTTACAAGGTTTACCATACAAATGTATATTAAGGCCCTTTATGAATAATAAGGTGAGGCAATGACTCACTAAATCACTCTTATAAGTGGATCAAGGATGAAAAAAAAATCAGACGACCATCTTGTTCTCAGTTTTTGTATCACAGTCAAGTATACCTAATATAAGGGGACGAGTCCCATCAGATCTCTCTTAAGAATCACTCGATTTACAAAACATCAGATCATAACCTTTCGCTCTGCTGTGGAAGACACAAAGGCTTTCACATTTTTCTTCTTGGAAACTGAACCTTTCTTAATTTTGTGGTAGTAAACGAGGGAGCCCAGTCTTGTAACTTCTTCCCTGACTGAATTGTTTTCTGAATAGACAGAAGAAAGGAACTGTTACATGCTTTGATGACAGGTAACAAAGAAGTACATGAACAAAATATGCTGGTAAAACTGCTAAAACACTAAAACTTCTTTTGAAGAGTTTTTGGGGTTTTTTGTGTTTTTTGTTACTTGTGACTTGTAGAACACATATGACCTTATTTCACTGTTTCATTACAGTGAAGTGTGCCACGAGCAAGCCAGCTTACTTTGCTGAAAAACTGCACTTGGCGATGAAGGTAACCTGAAGAAAGAACTTCTCTTTATAAACATAAAGAGCTTTGTAGGATGAAAAATAACAAGCTAGCTAGAACTCTCTAAGCCCTTTGTGTGAGAGAAAAAGGACTGCAGAAAAAAGTTCAATGTATATCTTTCTCACCCTCTTCTCTTTCCTTTGCAACCACTGAGTTTCTTTCCATAGAAGGAGCTGTCTGTTTGCTATTGAGGGTTCAAAAAAGCATCTGTTCACCTACACATATATTTTTTACTCTCGACAGAGACAGACATCTTACTGGAACTTCTCATTTTTTTAATGAAATCCCAAAACATTAGTGAAAAGTAAATAGGAAAGCAATTACAATCTGGACAAGAACCTCGTAGAGCCCAATTTTTGACAACTAAATCATAGTCCTTCTGGAGAATTTGGAACCTTAGTTGAGTGTGGCAGATAGAGATCCCAAAATACGCCTGTATGCAGATATTTTCATAACATCTGTGACTTAATTAGGACCAGTATGTGAAAAATTGAGTGACTCACCATGAAAATTCAGTTCATTGAACTCCTAAAAATAAATTAAATTGATAAATAAAAAACCAAACAATGAAATTTAGGTTGTCTCTGGTGCATAGCAAACACAGTGAATGACATGTTTCCTTTCAGAAAACAGCTAAAAGAAATGTGTGTAAAAGAAATCCAGGGGTGGAGGTAGTCTGACGCGAATTGTGTTTATAGGGAAGAGAAGGGCAATATAAAAGGATACCCTCATGAGAACTGTTAAAGGAATAGAATGTGAGCTCTGCAAGCCCACTAAGAAATCTGATGAATCAACACACAGAACCTTGATTTAAGATGTTTTAGGTTTTGTTGTTTTTATTTTATTTTATTTTATTTTATTTTATTTTATTTTATTTTATTTTATTTTATTTATTTTATTTTATTTTATTTTATTTTATTTTATTTCTTCTTTCTTTTTCCTAATAACAGGGCCTTGGGACACGGCACAAAGAGCTGATCAGAATCATGGTTTCACGCCATGAAGTGGATATGAATGAGATTAAAGGTTACTACAAGAAGCTATATGGCATCTCTCTCCGCCAAGCCATTATGGTAAGTTTTCTCTCAGATGGTGTATGAAATGTAAAACAATCAAATGACTTTGGAAGATCAGCAAGGGTTTGTTAACCATTTCTCTGTCACCAGTCTGCCCTGAGTAACTCACTCTAGCTGAGTAACTCAGGTTCCCAACGACCCCCATGGTGGTAGAAATAATTAATTTCCTGGGGTAATGTTTCTGTCAGAAAAACTATGCAATGTGTCAGTAGTGGTAAGGTCACAGGATAGCATCTTACTGTAAAACCCAATAATTGAATGGAGACTAAAGTGTCTCACAAGTTCCTGTGCTTGATAAGACAAAAGGTACTTTGGCAGGAGAGTAGAAATTTTTACACTGACAGCTCCATGGGAGATATTTCATGCAACCTGTCTATTGGCTTTTAACACTGCAGGCACTTCTGTACATGTCACGTTAATTTGAAATTTATTTGGCCTGCTTTCCAGGAGACTTAAATAAAAATAACCTCTTAAAGATGACAGACTACCCAATGTATTCTCCAGAAAATTAAAACCAAGAAAACTAAGCTGGGAAAGCAGCTTTGTTCAGGCTAGGAGGCAATGCTAGATAATAAATAAAACCAAACCAAACCAAACCAAACCAAAAAAAAACTACTTTTTCAGCTAGGTGCCAAAGATCACTTTTATTCTTCTACATGAGTGTGTGATCTCTAGTTTAGTATGTAATTACATCACCTCATTGTGTTCCAAAGTCATGATAGCATGTAAAAGGCTTGACGTATAGCTTGGTTACACTAAATTATTCATATGTGTCTAGAAAGAACATTACATTTGAGAAAAAAATAGCATGAAATAATTACAATGCATATTTAATCCATATTATACACTTTTCCTCAGTTAAATAAGTATAGTCTTCTGGTGAACTGAATATCACTGTACCGTTAGCCTGTGTTTGAGATAATCCTATATACAATGTGCATAGTGTAATACTGGATATCATTGGTGAAGGCAAGAGCTATTACTTTATCTGGAGAACAAAAGCTAAAGTTCCTGGGTGGACAGTTCTTCTTTATTTTTGGAATGAGACTGTCCAGAATTTTAATTAGTCACATCTACCACTGATTCAAGTCAGTGATGGTATTCAGTTAAAGCTCAGTCTATGGTTAACACATACGTATTATCAGGTGATTAAGTTACTTATTTGCAGGTTTGATGTTTGGAACATGTATATTGAATACTTACTGAAATTTATTTCACCTTAGACTAACAATTGTCATTTTTTGTACTTAAATTGACAGGATGAACTCAAAGGGGATTATGAAACCATCCTGGTGGCTTTATGTGGAAGTGATAACTAAGTTTCATATTCCTGAAACGTGCTCAAGCCTTCTTTCTGGAAATCTTTATATTTGCCTCAGCTGTCTATATAAAATACAGGCTTACACAGTGAGATTTTTGCAATTGTATGTGTTATGTCAAAAATCGCTAACCTGGTATGTATTTTTTTCTGAATGGCATAAATATTTCTCTGGGCCATTATTTATCCAAAGTTAGAGAAGGCCCCCAGTTTTCTATTTGCTTGATTAATCTTGAAAAAGCCAAAGTTTTAACCTAAGCAAAGTAAATAAATTTTTAAAAATAAAAAATGAATCTGTGTAGAACCTTGTATGTTCCTTGGTGCTTTTCTGCATTTAATTTCAAGCTTTCTGCATACAGTGTACAAGAGAAAAATCAGTAAATGACTGAAGTAATCATAAAGCAATGGAACAGCATCACACACTATAGGTGAATCTGTACTTTTCAATTTCCTTTCAGCTAGAGTTAATGTCTGCCAGATGTAAGAAAAGTAACTAGCGATAACTTCTTTAAAAATGAACACCAGAAAATAACTAGCAACATCTCTGTGTTGTTCTTTTTCTGCTAAATTCCAGAGGAAAAAAATATAAAAGAAAAGAGAAAAGAGAAAAGAAATGAAAAAATTATTCATAGCCCATGCTGGACTTTCATTTTTTTCCTGATGAGTAGTATAAATTTTTTATATTGCTTAAAGTCAGAAAACTACTACCAATAGGTCTATTTTGGACAGAGTTCATGCTTGGCATTACTGTCCCAATTGTGCCACATGCTGTACAAATGAGGTAATACAGTGCTCAAGTGCAAGGGTAGAAAGAAACACTACTTGGCTCTTCTTTACATGCAGACACTGCTCATCTTAGTTACGGCAGCCTCCGATGACTCTTTTAAAAAAGAGCATGCTAAAGTATAGGGAAATAAAAGGTCATCTTATCTAATTCATGTTAAAAATTGCAGGTCTTTTTGTCTTCATGTCAGGATGATCTAGTAGAACTAGGTGTTGGGAGCAGGAGAAGTCTTATCCTAGAAGAAAAATTGACATTGCTAGAGCTGTAATTGACATTGCTAGAGCTGTGTGCCTTCCATGGGGCTGAGTTCTGATCTGTACCAATTGTTTTCCAATATCTCATTTTCCATAGTTTACTTTGTTGCTAGTAATCACTGTCCCTATAGGGTAATTGGAATAGAGAGATTCTGTCCAAAAAATTATGGGATATCGTATATATGATAGTAGTCTATTAGAACAGAAGAAGCAAACTGGCATAAGCACATAGATTGGGTGCTGAGGGTTCTGTTTGATCAAAAGACAAACATCAGAGTAAAGAAAACCAAACCATCTCATATGTTTTGAGTTTGTCAGTAGCAGAAGATGCATTCTTTTAAGAAGCAGGTATCAGGAGAATCCAATTCTGCAGTTCTTGAGTCTGAGTAATTATGAGTTGGATAGGTCAATTGTCACAGTCAAAGTTGATTGGAAGGAAAGTTTAACTTTGCTGAATGTGAAATAAAGATAGTATCTTGATTTTTTACTAGCCCCCCCCCCCCTTACTTCCTTTCTCACTAAAGAATATAGATAGAAGAAAAAATTAGTTTCCTTCTGAAATTTGGTGATAATCATATACATTGTGATAATATGCATATAAATATATCTTTTCACTCATATTTCTATATATAAAGCACATATGATTTACTAAACTTTTTGGCATGGTTAACAACCTCTTAAAAGTGAAAAAAGCATCAATGTATTTTAAGATATTACCTCTGTTGTTGGCTAGATCCTTGAAGAAACAAACAAAAAAACCAGAACATACCTACACTCAGTGGATAGATCATAACTAATAAACTTGTAGCCAGTACATTATTAGGCCTAATCATGAAACTCTTATTTCAACACTTTAGCCGTTATGAAGGCAAGAGCAGCTGTAGCTATGAAAAGGGAAAGAATCTGATTTCGTCAGCAGAGGTGTTGTTTTTCAAGAGTTATGCTCATCATAAAAGACAAAGGTGCAAAAAAAAATCAAAAAGCTGTAAGAGGAATTTAAAAATTACTTCCAATTACAGATGAAGGAATGACTGAAAAACTAAATTTCTTTGAAGCAATCTTTCTTTTTGATTGAGCTTGAGAGGGTCTCATCAGCAGCATGTTCTTTGTAAAAGCCCAGTCTGGCCCACTTCATAGCGTGAACAAGTAAGCACCTAGCATTTTCATTTAAGAGTAAAGGACATGACACGAAGTTAAGCATATTAGTAGAAAATTGGTGGTTGTTTGATTATGAGTTTTGCAGGACTGTGAAACAGAATGAAATTATTAGTGAACACTGAGGCATTCTAGACAGCTATCCTGATTTCAAGATAATTCAGTACGGCTTTATGTGCATTCTTGCTATAGGCAAGAGTAGCTGCAATTTATAGTATTCTGTTTGTATCTATTTCTACAAATGCAAATGCTTCTGCTTTTGAATAGGAAGAATTGGGGGAGATCCGTATGGTGGTGTGTTAATGAGGAGTCACAGCTTTACTACTACTGCAATCCAGCAAAATCTCTCTTTAATTTTTTTGGTTTCTAAATCTGCTTATATGGATGTTTCACAGCTGTCTTCAATATTGTGACATATTTATATGATCCCCTATTTCCATGGGAAATTTGCAGCCAACTATTATAGTCCAGAAACATTTTCTGTAAGAACTGCAGGAATAGGGCTTAGGTTAATGCTTGTGAAACAGAGTGGTTGCACCACCTATTTCACTGCCAGAAGACTCACGAATGCTCTGAGAGGAAGGGGAGGATATTTTTACACTTAGAAATCTCAGGGCTTTTAGTTACAGCAACATCTAAGTGGTAAGGTGTTTTCCTAGCATAAAGAAAGAACAACTTGAGTCCTAAAGAGCTATGCTCCAATATCAAGATGGGAGAGACAACTAAGTGAACCTGCACAAATAATGCCGTGTTTTTAATGCAAATTAATGAAAATATCAACAGAGCAATCTAAGTGAAACTCTAAGTCACTCTACTCAGAATATTAAGAGAAGATGGGTTACCATAGAAGACAGGTAAACAAAGGTCATTTGGATCTTGTTTGCTCTTATCTTTTTGCCAGTGAAAGGACAAAGTGTCACATAAAATCAATGCAAATGAATCTGAAATTTAAGTCCCTTAAGGACCCCACTGACTAGCATGCTGTGTCTCTCTGTGCTGAGCTTCAAGCATGTAGTAAGTCCACAGATTTCTACCAACGAGGAATGTTTGCTTGTACTCACCATTTTTTAAAATTTTTATTTTAATCAATGTTAAAAAATAATAACCACTAAGAGAAGGAATAAGATTAGAGAATCACAAAATTATTTTCAACCTTTTTTAATTTATCTCAAAACCAAACAAAAGTCCAGCACACCAGAGATAAGAATTGCTTGGTACTCATTCAGGCTGTCTGGCTGAAGGTTTGCTCTGACACAGTGAGATAGAATTTTCACTGCTGCTCCACTGAAAAACAGTGTATGAATTTTATAATACCTTTTTCAAAGTGGCAAAAGTAATTTATAATAGCCTGCAAAATAAAGAAACTTGTAGTCAAATGTGAGCAGAGGATGGAAGAAAAGTAAGCTGTCATGTTTTGAAGACAGGAAGATGTACTTTTTTTGAAAGACATATATTAGGATTGCAGGAGGGTGGGACTTTTTACATGAAGTTAAGACTTCTGAGGAATGGTAGCCCACCCACTTTATGGGGCATAGACATCCACCCATTTAAAGCTTATGAAGGGCAGGAGAGGGATGTCAATAAATATGTTACAGAAAAAAAGGTTGTAGAGAAATTAATTAGAAAGCTTCCTTGTCTGGATGTAAGTTAATGGGATGGGACCAAGGGGTCACAAAAAGAGAACAAGAAGACTAAAATTTGAGTTTTTTTCATCATTGTATGCTGGTAGCCTATAAGTGGAAAAGTATAATAAACACAAACCTTCAAAGCAACATTGTAAATGAAACACCCTTTTTTGGTGATGCATGACAGGAATAGCTTTCTTAGTGGGTGGTGATTTTTTTAATCAGTTAGAACGCATAGGAGAACCATTCTTACAGGTAAAAATCAATTTTTCACTTCTGTTTGATAATTCACAACTTTTTGATAAAATGCTCTCAAAATGCTAGATTTGCCCCACTTAGCTTATTATTTTCTGATCAGCCATCTCCTGCACCAATTGGACACCTTGTCCCTTTCTATTTCGCTATGAATACTCTTCTAGTCCTTTTGGCTTTGCCCTGTGAAAACAAATGATAAATTTTCAGGAGCTGGAAAAAGGAATCTGAAGTTTCTGCATGATTTTTTCAAAAATTTGGTCTGTGATGCCACCTTGTGAGGAAATTGAGAACAAGGACAAGTAACTGTACTACAGCAGAAATGCAGTTGCAGACAAGGGAAGATCTTATCTGGACACTGTTTTCTAGGCTGCCATAGTAATAAGAGCTAAACCAGTTCTATTTATTATGTATTGTGTGTCTTTCTTTTCTCCAGTACCTTTTCTTTTGAGGTCTGTTCTTAAAAGGAAAGAACATCAGAAAAGTGAACTAGTGGTAGATGATGCATTGTGAAAGGAAGATGTGAGAGTACTGTGACAGACAATTCATAAATGTTAAAAATCCCCACAAGACAAACACCCCTCTGCAGACCTCTCCAAACATTATCAAACCTGTATGGGTGCTTACACAAAACTCTGAACTTGAAGGAGAGACTCACTCTCTCTGCAGCCTCTTTCTGTCTCTTGTATGATAAACAGGAGACTCTGAGAAGAAGAGATTTTGAGAATATTTTTCTGCAACTTTGCTCAAATAAGGATGAACTTGTGATAGCATAACAGAAGGTTCTGTGTCAAGGTGATACAGCTAAGCAGAACAAAGATAAAAAGACATCAATATTGTTTTGGAAATTAAGCTAGTTTTCCATCTCCATTCTGGAGATGACTTGTGCAGAATACTTTCAGTGGAAATTTGCTTTTGTGATGTGCTTATTTTTCTTAAAAGCATTGAAATAAGACACATCAGATGTCTTTGAAAATCTAGCCTTTAATTTTTCAATGTCCTGTACTTCCTTCATTCAGCTGGACCAAGTTTAACAAAGCTAAACTATTTGTAAGGAATTCAGATATTACAAAAATGGAGACAATATATTATAGCTATTGAAGCTCACCATCATCATATCTAGCTAGTTTTCTATGTAATTTTTCACACATCAATGGATCTCAATGTTTCTGGAACTGTCTGACTAAAGAATGGTAGAAATCAAATCTTGTATGTTCTTTGATTGTACCCTGCAGAGGCTTTCATGAAGTTGTCCACTATGCTACTAAACTAGATTTCCTGAACATTTGCTGTTAATTAGTACTATCTAATATGCATTTTTATGACTGGCATAAGCAATCTGGATTTGCAATTAAATTCACTATGCATCTTTCAAATTCCCTTTACACCTCCCTTCCCATACACATTAAATTGGTTGTGTGTCATTATCAAAAACTGTTATTTGAGTTTTCCAAATAGCTGATGAATGTAAATTATGACTAAACAGAAAATTTGGACTTCTTACTTCTCAGTTTTATCTAACTGAAAATTGAACACTTTATTTTTCTTCCACAGCCTCTTACAATATTAAAATATATACTAGCTATTGGCTGGTGATTTACTGACAAATGCTTTTTAAAATTTATTGACAAAGAAATCTTTTTCCAGATAATAAGTAGATATTAATAAATAACATATATTGTTTATCATTCCTGAAAAAATACTATTTTGTTCTTCTGAAAAGACCAGGGGGAGTTTTGTGTAGAATATTTGTTACATTATCTGAACTTACAAGTATGTGGCATTGCTGAAAATGTATTGAGTTTGCTTCTGTTTAATGGAGTGGAATGCTTCTGGGATGTACAAAACCGTGATTTGTGGTCTTATGGAAAAAAAAAAAAGTCTGAAACCATGGAAAGAATACTATAGTTAGATGTTTTTCTTCTTAGCAAATGCAGGTATGACCATGTAGAAAATTACTTGAATTTACTTAACTAATCACGCTCCAAAAAATGTAAATCTTGGAATCTGGCATTTATAACTCTAAGTTCATTTCATCTATATATGTAGTTAGACCATTTATAAGGAAAATACATGAATGTAGTATATGAAACATACAAACACACAAGTCAAACCTTAAAATGACAAAGAAACCCCAATATCCATAATTTGCTTAAGATAAATGGAAAAAATGAAGTTGCTTCAGTGACACATTAGTGTTGTTAATTACATAGCTTTAAACTGGATAATTTTTTCCTCTCCATTAAATATAGAATCCAAAATATTTCCTTAAAATATGTCTCAGATGCAGGAGAATTTGTCTGTACTGCCTACAAACACTAGATGTAGCTGTTTACACTTGCAGGAAATTTTTTTTTTTTTTTTTTTTTTTCTTCCCTCCAGAAGGTAGCTTTTTGTTGAGGTTTGTGGGTGGTGTTTTTGATTTTTATTTTTCTTTTTTAAAACGAATTTTCCTGTTGTAGTTTTTCTTAAAATATTAATGATACTCTTTCAGAGTCCCTGAATTTGCCAGTCCTTATTCTCTTACATGTGATACAAATAGTTGAAATACAAAAATTAAACATTGCACGAGTTTTCATGAATTAATTGCAAAGTAATGATGTTTGAAAATAAATTGGGATATGACCTTCCAGCAACCAGCCCAACATTGCAACTAGAGTGCTGTAGTGCATGTTTTTCTTGCAGCTTCAATAGCTGGGATATAGCACTAATCCGATCAGCTGCAGTTTCCACAATACCAGACGGATCCCTAAAAATAGAAGTGCTCTAGTAATCTGTCTAGATTATTGAATTCAGTGACCACTTGGCCATATATCAGGGAATGCCTGCAGAACTGAATTAAAATATATCATGAAGTTTTATTTTTGGTGACATCTAGAAATGTTCCATATTCTGTTCTACCGTTTTCATGGGAAAAGCATTTATAAAGATACCAGATCCCAGCTTCCAGGACTGTTGTAATATTCAAAATATTCAAAATTACTGACGTGTCAGGACTGTAGTAATATTAAAAATATTAAAAAATATTTGCTGTGTCACTCTAATATATTATTGAAATAGTTTAATTAACATATATCGCAGAAATATTAATGCCTTTATCAACAAAAATAGGGTGTAAATGTAAGTGTATACAAAAAATTTTTCTCTATTTTTCCTCAGCAATTGTTGAGAGGTATGTTTTCTGGCACATATATTTGTATTTGGTGCTTTTCTAATGTAGAGTTGTAAAATTTGCGTTTAGGGAAAGAGATGTGGAAAGGATTAATATGGTGATGGACAGCATTAGGTATTCTGTTGTGTCTCATATTTATTTCTTGCAAGTGAAAAAACAAAACCAAAAAACCTGGAGCTAGGGTTCTTTTTTTTTTTTTTTTTCTTTTTCCTAGCTGAAAACTGCCAACAAATTCTTGGTATAACAAAGTGGTACATATAATACAATGTTAAAGACTGACTGTTGACAAGCACATGTACCTCTCTGAATGTTGTATTACTGAGAGAAATGAACCAGGATTTGGGATTAAGTTTATTGCTAGTAAAAATGCTTATTTGTTGTTAACATGAATTGTGTTATACATACAAACTACTGGTAGAAGAATGGCATCTACACTGCTCTATGAATGAAAATAACTACCCTGCAGATACCAATAATGTGTCACATAACAGTGTCATCTGCTCCCTTGTGCACTTTTCCTTTGGATCCATCTCCTCTTCTCAGCTGTTACCGTAGGGTGGAATTCTGTCTTTATCAGCATCTGTAGATTTGCACATGATGCTCTGCCTACATGGAACCCAGATGATTTGCACAGAGAAACACCAATAGCTTGTTCAGACATCTTGATCTCAAAGCAAGGCAAATGCCTGGTTCAGGAAGCAGTACAGTAGACTGCCAGTATCAAAAGTACTCTAATGGTTAGAGCGATAGGAGTATAGGTATTTAAACTAAACTAAAACTTGGGCCCAAGAGCTTTGCCATAAGGAACTCCAGAATTCAATATAAACTTCATTCCTGAAGCATATAGTCAATTGTGAACTACAGTGGCTCCTTCGGCATCTTTCCCTGCTCAGCCAGGGTAAGTTCACTCCAGTCACCAAGTCAGGAGAAAAACAGAAGTTTTCTGCAGCTTTCCTGTTTTATTTTATCTTCTCCACAAGTGGGATCTTCTTGTCTCTTTTTCTGCCTCCTGTTTTCACTCCTTGATGCCTGTTTCCATATACATAGTCAAGGCGCTTTTACTCTCACTGTGCCAGCCTAAGTTGTTTATTCCCTTTTTTCCCCTTCCCTCCCCTCCCCTCCTGTCCCCTTCTCTCTTCTCTGTTTTCCTTTCTTTGCTGTCTTCTTACCCTTCCATGCTCCTTACTGGCTTTTTTTTCCAGTGTTGTGTCCTGGGGATATTGGAGGAGAAGTCACAGCCTGAAGATGCTGCAGAGATCTAATAAAGACAGATCTCGTATGAAGTCTCTTCTTGTCCTTCCTGTCAGTGTTCACCATAGAGCCTGTCCTCTTTCTCCATTTCTTCCATCTACTGGTCTCTCTAGAAAAATCATTTCTCTTCTGGAAATAATTTGACTGTATGTGCTCAATTTCTCAGTCTCTGTAGTAGAGATGCATATTCCTTCCCTCAGCACTGTGTCTGGAGCCACCTGCAAGGGGAGAATCTCTATCTCCACCACTCCTAGCCTGCATAGAAAAACAAGGGTTGTTGGCTTAGTCTCCTTTCACCTGTCACATGAATTCCTTCTTCCCTTTTTCAAACTTTTTCATCTTGTGAAAGACATTTTTGCATTTGGCTGTACTTAATTGACCTTGTACTGCCATGTGCTATCTATTCGCTCTTTGTGTCAGCTTTTCTTTGAGACATTGACTCCTGTATCTCTCTTCATCACTGGAGTCTTTCTCTGCAAGGACTCCTTCTGATAACTTTTTTTGGCCCTGGCCTCATAAATCTTTAGTGTCATCTCTCCAGTTGACTTACAGCTCTGGCTGCATGCAGCTGAAAGGCATTTGTTTTGACTTTCATACTGTACAGTTTCCTTACTGATCTTCTTGCTGCTTCTTTGACATTGACTGGAGCTTTCACCATTACCTGTTTAAACTCTCTGATGTTGTTCTCTGGAAATTTCATAAGCAGTGATGTGTTTTGCCTCTCCCCTTCCCCCTTTTTCCCACTTTGACATAGTTTTGATTACTTACCTCCTCACCTTGTTTTCCCACCTCTGCTTGTTTTTCTTCTGCCCTTCTGCAAGACTGGCAGCTGTATAGCAAATTTCTGTTTCCTCTTCCACATCTGCTTTTACAGTTTTTCCTTTCGAACTGTGACATAGCCAGCCAGCTCTTTCCACTCCCTAGCCATACTGTTCCCCTCATGTCTGCTTCTCTATACTTGCCAGTAACAAGAGATTGCTTATTCTTTTCACCTTTTGGTGAACAAGGTGCAGGTGCATGAGGACAGAGTGTTTGCACACTTGCAGTACAAATGAAACATACAGATGAAAGCTGGACAGACAGGAATTAGGTCAGTAATGTCTAGCATCCATCAGGTGGTTGTTAATCCCTAAGGAAAACATTGTATTTGGATACTTATTCTTCTATCACTACAACCTAATTTTCTTATTTAATATTGTTTTTTCTGTAGCTGCATGCCTCTTCTTCCCAGGCAGGCACCAGATTAATGATCTGTCACTTAAAAAATTGCAAGAGTTGGTATAAGATGATGTCCTTCATTATGAATAGTAGTTCCGCAACTCTGCTTCACAACTTCTCCTTTCTCCCAAGGGTAAGTAAATTTTATGTTCTACATTCAGGCTAAGCTTTCCAGCTGTTGTTGAGTCATAGCAATCCAAAGACATTGGTTTTTATTGTAGAATTTGTGTATCTCCAAATCCTTAAATTCTGCATTACAATTTGGAGGGATCTCCAGATGTTTCTACTTACAAAATTCTGCTGAGTTAAATTATTTGCAATTCTGATTTGTCAAACGGATCTATTAGATCTACCTGGACCCATTCTGGGATATATAGAATCACAGAATCACAGAATTTTCAGGGTTGGAAAGGACTTTTAAGATCACCTAGGTCAAATCCCCTGCCAAGGGCAGGGACACCTCCCACTAGATCAGGTTGCTCAGAGCCCTGTCCAGCCTGGCCTTAAAAACTTCCAGGGATGGGGCTTCCACCACCCCTCTGGGCAACCTGATCCACTGTCTCACCGTCCTCATAGTGAAGAACTTCTTCTTAACTTCCAGTGTAAATCTACCTCTCCTCCAGTCCATTCCCCCTAACCCTATCACTACCTGGTATCCCAAAGAGTCCCTCATCAGCTTTCTTGCAGGCCCCTTCAGATACTGGAAGGCTACAGTGAGGTCTCCTGGAGCATTCTCCTCTCCAGACTGAATAACCCCAACTTTCTCAGTCTGTCTTCACAGGAGAGGTGCTCCAGCCCTCTGATCATCCTCATGGCCCTTCTCTGGACACACTCCAGCACATCCATGTCTTTCTTGTAATGGGGGCTCCAGAACTGGACACAGTGCTCCAGGTGGGGTCTCACGAGAGCAGAGTAGAGGAGAAGAATCACTTCCCTTGACCTGCTGGCCATGTTTCTCTTGATTCAGCCAAGGATACAGTTAGGTTTCTGGGCTGCAAGTGTGCACTGATGGCTAATGTTGAGCTTCTCATGCACCAGCACTCTCAAGTCCTTTTCCTCAGGACTGCTCTCAAGCCACTCACTGCCCTGCCTATATTGGTGCTAGGGATTGCCTCCTAGTGGTTTTTCCTGCCTTTCCCTTTGTCAGTGTACTTTGGTCCTGGACTTGGAAAAGGTGATCCTTGAATGCTAACCAGCTGTCCTGGGCCACCCTTTCCTGTATGGCTTTGTCCCATGGTACCTTGGCCAGACGGTCCCTGAAGCGATCAAAGTCTGAATGTCTAAAGTTCAGGGTTGTAAGCTTGGAAAACATCATCCTAGGGGCTCTGAGGAACTTATATTCAAGTGCTGTGTGATCACTGCAACCAAGGATTTCCCTGAGCCTCATGCTGGTCACCAGTCCTTCCCTGTTGGTGAGAACAAGGTCCGGCATAGACCTTTTTCTTGTTCGAATACCACAAATATAGAGTGTGGTTTGTGGTTTTGCTGTTGCTGTTGTTGTTTGGGGCAGGGGAGAGTTGTTGGGGGGACATTTTTCTGCATTTTGTGTTTGTTTGTTTTTGCTTTCTGTTTTTTTTCTTTTCAAACAAAGAAAGGAGTTGTTCCTGTAGGTTTTAACAAGTAAAGAAATTTCTTTATGCACATTTCTAGGCAAACAGTGAAGCTAACAAAGCTACTATCCTGAGGTGAAAATCTGTTTTCTTATATCTAATGGATAATTGTTTGGAGTGGATGTTAAGTGCTATTATGCTAAGTGAAACAAGTATATCTGCACCATTGACTTATGAAGAATCAAAGACTTATTTAAATCAGGCATATTTTCTCTGAATGTATTCATATTCATGTATAATTTGGTATTCTTTTGTCATAATCATTGTTATGTTCATTGAAATGATAAAATTGCATGAGGATATGTGGCAAAGTAAATTCTTAAATTCTGGTTTTCGAATTTTTGTTGTTTTGGTTTTGTAGGTTTTTTTATTTGGTTGGTTTTCGTTTTTGGTTTTTTTTCCCACATCTGTCTAACTTACTTTTCATTTGTACTAAAAGAGTTGGCATGGTACTAACCTCCTGTAAAGAGATGGCAACTAATCATGATTTTCACAGCTGAATTTAAGAGGATAGCTGCTGCCATTGGAAAGTCTAGGTCTTACAATGCAAGAGATGTATTAAAAAACTTATATGTAGTCTAAAGAAAGAATGCACCAAAGCTACCTCAGAAATATTTGTGAAGCAGAAATTTTGAAGCAGAGTAGGAAACAATTTTTTGCTTCTGTTTGCCACACTGCCTAATCTGTCCTTCATAACAGGGGCCTGCTTTTCTTGGGCCATGGATCCTCTGCTAACTCTTGCAGAGGTATAGCAGAAAAATTTTATTTTATATGTTTATAGTACAGACAGTAGTGAAAACAAGAACTCTGTGTACATGCCATTTTTTGAATAATCAGCAGAAAGATTCAATGTCTAGGGTGACTAATTTGCACATTTTCATCAGGCACTTGCAAATGCAATCAAACCAAACCACTGCATTTCAAAAAGTCCAGCGATATTTCAGTCATTTACTATAAAAAAAGGAAATAAAACCAAACCCCAAAACTGACACTACCCATTTTACACAAAATCAACTTTTATTTTAACCAACACTATCCAAATTGATTCTGAAAGTAGCTTCTTCCTGTCACACAAAGTTGCTCACTTAAAAAAGAAATGTTACATTTAGTACTCTTGCTTTGTTTAAACTGTCTGGTCTCACTGTGACTAAAGAAGCCTGTAACTTTTCTAGCCTGCTGTCTGTGGTTACAATGAATTGGTTGTTCCACTTCAAAACAAGCATTGCACCATATTTCACCCACCTAGAAACAGGGAAAATCTGTTTCATGTATGTAAATAAAATAGTAAAAGTCAGAGAGCGTGACTGAAGTCCTGCTCTTCCCATTGCTGTTCTTATGGTACTTATACTGAATTAGGTAACCCTTTTCTTCATGACGCCTGGAAAAAATAGGACTACTGGATGCCTGTATAGCACTTCTGGTCAATGCTCTGGACTGCTGGTAGAAACAAGGAGGATGCAGGTAGTGTGATATTCTCTTGACAGCTGCCATAGCTTAATAGAAGGGCAGCTACATCCAACATCAGAGCTTTCAGTAGACTTTTGAGGATATTGTAGAGTACCCAAGTGATTTGGTCTAAAAGTTAGATGTGCCTGACCACTTTGGTGAGCCTGACCCTTGATCAAAAGCTTGTCAGATACAGACCAATATAATTTTTTTCAATCAGGAGGACCAAATGGAAATATGAGAACAGTACAGGTTCAAAAAGCCATCCAAATTACAAAACTAGACTGACCCTTTCAATAAGAGGACAGGAGCTGTCCTTATTATAGTCTCAAATACCCTGCTGCTACATACATCCCTTTTGGTTTGACCTGATAATCTTCAGGTAGATGAAGAGCTTTTTAGACCCCCAAAATTTAAATGCCTTACAAGACAGAAAAATTTTAAAAAGCACAAAGCTGTTGGTGTTCAGAATGTACTCAGATGCCTGTACATATATTTTGATGCACATCTCAATGAGAAGAAGGCTGAGATGTTTTAAGTAAAATACAAATTTTCTGTTTCCTTATATGAGATTTTTCAAAAATACTGGTATTCTTTGTCAGAACTGAAAGTACTATGCTCCATTAAATTATTACCAAGAATAAGTTTTCACAGAGCAGTTTACAATGTATCTACATTGAAAGAGGTAAATCCAGTAAATAAGCTGAAAGACACAGCTACACTGTATCATGATGTCTTAGTAATATATGTAAGCATGTGCTAAGTAGTAGTTATTTGAAGGACTGTACACTACAGATTGCGTCTGGAATGACGCTTAATGTTCCTTTAACATAGGTAGAAAACTGCATCTAAAAGAATGCATTTAGTCAAACTTCTTTTGAGGTTCCCAGCAGACAGGTCATCCTATTGACTTTAGTAATCCTCCTAGTATGTACGTTAAAACTTCTCATGAACTTCAATGATGAAATGGTTTAGCACTTTGCTTGCTGTGTGATGTAAAAAGTGTATGCACTCCCATTCTGCTTGAATGTTCATGAAGGCATGAGAGCACACTCAAATCCAATGGAAGAGTGGTATCAAAATGGAAGAGTGATATCACATGCTCTTTGGCTCTGCTAAGGGCCAATACTAAAGCCAGTGCCACAGGTAAGTGCAGCTGCTAAGAGGCCAGAAAATCTGTTGATATGCCTTTTACCTTCCTCTTTCATTTAATTTTTCAAACAGATTTCTAACTCCACTGACAGTTTTGGAGCATATGCTGGAGCCATTTGAAGCTAGTTCCAATGCAGGGATTGTGTTTTCACTTATTTCTGTACTCCTGGGAGATCCTCTTTGTATTCTCCTTGTAGTCTTCAGTGCTTGGCCTTCACTTTTGAATATACAGTCCTTCAAGGGAATCCTCTTCTAAAAAACACATCACTGATAAAGAGCTAATTTCTTTTGCATTCATACACTCCAGAGACAACAGCTGTCTTAATTCTTTAAATGGATCTGTGTATTTTTCTGCTGAAGAAATATTCCTGCTCTGATAACTTGTTTGGCAGGTGCTAATGAATAGAGAAGATACTGCAAACTAATTGTCATTTAGTTCTGTCCTCTATCTAGGAATCTTAACTCTATGGTCTTTTAGCAACAGAAAAAGCAAATGAACAAAAACATGTTACCGGTGTCTTGGGTTAGTGTAGTGGTGCTTTGGAATTAGAGGGGGCCACAGGGGTGTCTTCTGTGAGAAGCTGTTGGAAGCTCTCCCAGTTCCAATCCCTGCCCCACCTCTGCCCAAAGCAGAGCAAATATCAGAAGCTGGATGTGCTTCTGTGAGTAACGTAGTCAAGAAAATTAAATAAGCCTGCAAAAAATATGAAGAGACCTACAGAGAAGAGAAGAGGAGGTGAGAGAACAATGCCAGAGAAAAGACACCAAGTGAAGGAGGAGAGGAAAAGGTGTCCAAGTAGAGATTTCCCATCAGCCCATAGTGAGGTGGCAGCTGTGCTTCTGCAGCCCATGGAGGAGCCCAGTGGAGCAGTGTTTGAAAGACCATGGTGGTAATGTGTATTTGTAGCCCCTGAAGTGTCACAGGTGGGCAGACATGAAGAAGCTGCTTGTGCAGGATCATGGAGAGGAGCAGATGTGGATCTGCAGGCAAGGAGGACCCCATGCCAGAGGAGGTGACTGTTCCCGCAGTAGCCGTGACTGTATGCAGCCCGGGCTGGAGCAGTCTGTGCCTGAGGGACTGCACCTGTGGGAGGGACTCATGTCAGAGGGGTTCCTGAAGGACTCTCTCCCATGATAGGGACCCCACGTTGAAGTGGAGAAAGAATGTGGGGACGATAGAGGGAAACACCGTGTGGGGAACTGATCCTAAACCCCCCCTGCCCCTCCCTTGTGCCCTGAGGGGGAGGCAGAGGAAAAGTGATTCAGGCCTAGGAAGAAGGGAGTGGTGAGGGGAGAAGGTATTAAGATCTGGCCATGTTTGATCTTCCTCCCTGTAGATTAAATTAGTTTTTTTCTTTCCAAGTTGAACCTGTCTGGTTTTTGTTTGTTACTGTAACTGGGGAATGCAAACCTCCCTGTCCTTGTCTCAATTAACAAGCCTTGAGGTCGATTTTCTCCTCCCTGTCCCATGGTGGGGATAAGGAATGAATGAACAGAGGCCTGGTCAGTACCAGTTGGGCCTAATCCATGACAACCCAATATTTTTACTTATGAAATACATGTGATGTGATTTTCTTTTTTTTTCAGAAAAAAAAAATAGACCCCCCCCAAAAACAAAAAAACAAACAAACAAAAACCTAATTAAAATTGCCTAATGGAGATAAGAACTACCAGAAGGGATCCATATCATTTTACAACTTTCCTCCATTTTAGAAGACAGGTTTAAGACAAATAAAAACCCATAGAAAACCAAATAAAGCTCATAGGAAATATGTAGCTAACATTACTACTCGTATTACGAGAAAGGCACCCTGCTTTATCCAGCTCTTCTTTTAGAAATTTAATACTCTGTCATTCTTCCCACAAAAAAAAATGGATGATGTTTCATAAGACTCATACAAAAAAGTTTTTTTTTTTTTTGAGACCCAGGTCTTTTTTTAAAAAATTTTGCGTTGGTGAGAGAAAGCCAATAATCTGTAATACATTTTCAGATAATGTATGCAACATATTGGTGTACAAACACATGCTCCTACAAGTTAAAGTGTATTTAATGATTGACCATACTTTGGGAGCAAGATGAAAAACCTAAATCCTAAGCCCTGACAAACACAAATACCGAACTCACACTTTTCCCAACATCTCACAATCCATCTGCTCTTTCAAGACAGCTGCTTTTCTAATCCAATGGTGAGCCGTATGACAACGAATTTTCAATGGATAAGTATCAGAGAAATCTCTGCTGTGATGTCTGCAGAGGTGAAACAGCCAGCTGTTTTTAAAGCTGAAATTCCCTGTTCTTTTCCCACTTCTGATACTGACATCAACAGAATTGCATTTGCATAATTTTGCTGTTACTAAAAAAGTACTGGACTCCACACCTCAGTCTGTAGTGGGTTTTAATTAATTTGGTTATTACCCTTCTGCAGTGTGCTCAGGAGAACACAGTACTGTGCTGTACTGAGTTATATCTGGACTGCCACCTTCACGAGATAAAAGGGAGAGTACTGTTAAGAAAATGGAACACCAGAGCTTGCAGAAGCTGCTAAAAGCATAATAAACCAGCCAGCAACAGGTAAGAAGGTTGCTACTGTATTGTTTACAGAAACAGCTACAGAAATACTAGCAAGCCAGGGAGCAGCAGGCTATAATGTGACAAACTGGATTGAGAGGAAGAGGGGAAGTTGTGGTTTTGGGTTTTTTTTACAGGTGCTTGTGTGGGAAGTCTTTCCTAATTTTTTTTTTTTTTTTTTTTTTTTTTTTTTTTTTTTTTTTTTTTTGTGTGTGTTTTTAATTATAGTGATATAAAGTAAGCAGACAGTGGTAGTCAGACAGCACACACAAATCTATTAAAATTTTAAAATTTTTTGATCTGCATTCTTGACATTAGCAAAATGTTAGAAGTCTTGTATAAAATGAGAAGACAACAAAAAATCCCTGCAACAGTGAATTGCTGTTATTCTTTTGTATCAAATCAGAGTCCTGACTCGTCTGGGCTGTGGTAAGGTATGGTCTAATCAGCAAAGAAAAACACCAAGACAGTCTGAGGTCAATCTCAGTGAATGACAGCCTGGCAGAAAAGACATTTTAGCATCTTCCTACCATTTCCTGCAGCTGATTGTAATGGTTGTTGATTGTAATGGTAGTTTGAGCCATTCTATTATATTATGGGAATGGTCAAATTCTGTATCGTACAAGGCCTTAAAGGTTTACAAAAATACTCATTAGGGATTGCAGCTAATGCAATCTGTAACCTTCCTGAGTACTAGGCAGAAGCAATCTCCTACTACACTTTCTCCTAATTTCTACATTTGTCTGTCTTGTTCACTAAGGTAGCATGGTAATTATTTGCTTTCCACTGTTTCTCTCTGAGGACACTTTTGAGTGTTTCAGGACTGTCCCTGGAAGCAGTAAAGATGGTTACAATCTAACAGCACCTGGTGTTATGTAAATCACATGTACCAAAGCTTATGCAAGAATCATAGTTTTGACCTCCAGATGACATACCATTTCAAAAAGAGCATTTGAAAATTGCTGCTGTTTGTACAGCTGCTTTCAGGTTGTTACTTTCTCAGCTGAAATAGCCAAGACAAAACACTACAAAGAAATATGAAGAAAAAAACCCATTTTTTCCCACCTTCCTCATATCCTCTTTATTACCATTTGCTTCTATTGTTCTCCCTTCTACAACAGAAGATGGTCCTTTACCTTCACTAGAGGCATAGTATACAGCATAGAGTTCTAAGCAGAATTTAAGTTTGTGTTCCTGACTATGATGGTGGAACCAGTGTGAAAGCTTATGGTGCTATTGAACCACAATTTACTGTAGTAGACATTTTACATATTTTTTTTAGATAAAATTGTAATGTATCTCCAAATCCATAGGAATTACCATCCTGTTGCTGAATGCAGCTTTTTAACTTGTTGAATACCTGTAGATGTGTTTTCCGGGTGTGTTTTTTAACTTTGACAATCACTTTACTCAAGCAAGCTGTAATGTAAAAGACTAAAATGTATACCACAGTGAAGAGAAATACAGTGAAACAAAGATCCTCCAATCATTTGAGGTATATCTGATAGATAGAAGTCAGCAAAAAAAGTAAACTGGTGAAAAATTTCTGGATATGAATCCTAGAGAAGTTGTATAACCCCAACTAATCCTTCAAAGTGAGCAGTAAGGTATAAGATGCTGTGTAAGAAGGCTCTTACGTGTACTTCAGTCATAATAGGGCCTGTCAGAATAATATGAAAATTCGCTGAGCACTTCATTTTCTAGTTGCTTCTCCTTTCATTTAAACAGTCTGCACTTTTGAGAGTGGGTATGGCCACAGCATGACTCCAATTAATACAAAGATGAACAAAATGTGCATCTGTTCTCAAAAAAAAGATGTCTGTAAAAACAAAAAAACATTATTTCATTATAGTTCTTCAAGACAGAGTCTGGCTTTATGAGGACAGTGCTTAAAATTGAACTGATTTTTATAATTTCAAATTCTTTTTACAGTTCCCAAAAAAGATTTTGTCTGTTTCCACTCTGACTGCCAGTAGCTCTGTGGGGAAAACAACAACAACAACAGCAAAAAAAAATGGCCAAAATGCAGCAGTGTCATTTTGATTTGGGCTTTTTCTTCATTTGTGTTGTTAAGATTCTGGAGTTAGGATTTCTTTTCTGAAGTTAGAATGCATGAAGGAAAATTATAAATCCTGGTGATTTTCTACTGCATTTTCAGTTGGGAATTAGGGAAAGTGGTAAGAAATTCCCAAAAATGCAAACCTCAAAATTTTAAAAAGATTGTTTTTCTAAAAAAAAAAAGCATTAAAATCTTAGCTGAAAATTATTTTATCCTGAAAAAAACACCAAACCAACACCAACCTAATTTGTGCACCATTATGTGGATATTTTTCAGCAAAAACATTTCCTACCACTATTAGTAATAAAGGGTTTCAACAGTGAATAAATACCTTCTCTTGCTGTAACAAGCAAGGTAATGTTCATATTCCACCCTAAAGAGTGGTCCCTGTTGTTTGCCTAATGGATTCTTTTCAACAGCAATTACAAATCCAAAAAAATAGTACAAGGCCTGCACCAACAGTGAAGCCAATAAACAGAACTAATGACTAAACAGAACACATAACTTGAAGAGCAAGAATATCTCACCAGTATGAAATCTTTCTGGTTGTTGTTTTATTATAGCAAGGTTGAGTCTATTGTCCTAATACCAGTGAAAAAGGAAGATTTTGAATCCAGAAAAGAGGTATATATAAAAGTGGGTGTTAATTGTTCTGAAACCAAGAGATTGTGACTCTAAATTGCAGATTAGTCCTTTTAGTTTTACAGTCTGAAGCAATAAATTGCACCATCCTTATCTACTGTCTTGGTCACACTAGCATGCATGTTTTCTTGTTTCTATACCAGCCTCCTAAAACCAGCCAGGTTTCATCACGGAGATCCTGCGAGTCTGTCTTAGTTTTGTTACACTTTTTCATCTTCAATTGTTAACACTGAGATAAGCAGCCAGACAGCTTTCCCAGTGTTTGCTGTCATGACTTATCTTTCTTCCACATACAATGATGATATAATTTTAATAATCCATCTACTTTCTCTGTTTTAACAATATAAAAAAGCAGCCCCCAAATCCCAAACAAACCCCCCCCCCCAAATCCTAAGCAAAACTAAACCCAAAATAGAATCCTTTGTCTTCTCTTCAGCTTTTCCCTCTCTTCCCTCTCTGTTATGACTGAGAACTACCTGTAGTCTGCATGCTGTGGCTTGTCCAGCAGAACAGCAGCCTATAATCAAAGCTGAGAGCTGAACACCCAAACAACATTATTCTCTGTTTAAGCCTAGAAAAAATTGGAAAACATAGGGAGAAACATACAGCTAGTACAGAGCCTAAAGAAATACTGTGGTATGTTCTCTCACTATCAAAAAGACATGTACTGTAAGAGACTCTCATAAAGAGAAGAACCTGCAATAAGGCTTTTTCTTTCAAAAAGTATCTAAAAGAAGGGGAAGTTCTTTCTTTTTTTTTTTTTCCTGCTTTTTTGATCTCTGTCTCTTTTTTTTTTTTTTTTTTTTTTTTTACCTTTTTCTTTGTTGTGACAGTATATATTTTGATCTGATTTGAAAGTTGTCAAGGGCAAGAACAGAAGGAAAAAGAACTTTTGATTTTAGGTCTACACCAAAGCTCAGTGACTACGCTAGAAGGCAACTCAGGAGCCTAAAAGGATATCAGAGAAAGAGAAAATTGGCCACAACCAACATGTAAAACCCCACACAGACTTCTAAAACATCAAGAAAATCTAAAATAGAATTTGATTCCACTGTGCTTCCTCCTGCTGCTCTTACTGTTGAACTCAGTGGTACTGAGAAAACCAAAATTAGAATGGTGTGCTAACCCTTAAATCAAATGCCAAGACATCTTGATTTAGAAAAATTCCACAGTTAAATTGTGCTTTCTTAGCACACCTACCTAAAATAACAACAAAAGCATCAAAAGTACAAAATTATGTCGCAGTTTATTTTACACTGTATGAGAAGTAGACTTTCCCATAAGGAAACAGGTAACCATTGTAATTTTCTATATAGTAGTATCCCACTGGGACAAGCCTGGAACAATACAACTCTAAAGGCTTTTGTTCATGTTACCTTAATTCAGTAAACCCATCTTTAAAGCAGTATCTACATAAACCTTGTAATGGCTTATAATGTCTTGATCCTGCCTACAAGAGGACCTCTTCTTAAAAGGGAAGCTGTTCCACCTCTGATCCATGAAACTTAGTGACAACGACTTTCTTATGTTTCCACAGAAATTGGCTTAAAAGAAATCTTTGAAATTCTGGGAAAAAAATATTTTAAAGTCCTGTATGATAACTGAAACAGAGTATAGTCTTTTTTTAATTTTTTTTTTTTTTTTTCCCAGACTGACATATTCTTACTATATCTTTTGAACTGCATTGATACCTACAGAAAAATATTCTGATTTTTACATTTTTTTTTGAACCAATAACATACTATGCATGAGCATGGTTTTATATTTATTCAGGGGCCCTGGGTGCTGGAAATTAATATTTGATGTTCTGAGGAGAGGAAAATGCATGATTTAGCATTAAAACACAGATAAACAGTAAAAAGTGTGAGACTAGGTTTGTAAACATATGAGAATTAGGACAAGGTACTGCTGTCCTACGCAGTTATGTCATTACTTGAGGGTGTGCTTTAGTTTTTCCCTACTGGAAGAATCAGAGGATAGCAATAAAGAAATCAGGAACTCAGTAATTTATTCCAGTTAGAGCCATGGGGTGTAATCCCCATTCACCTTTCTATTTGGTGAGAAAAAAATTAATAGAACTGTTATTTGTTCCTGGGTTTAGGCTGATATTGTGCCTTGCTAAGACTATCTATTCTGCAAAATTATAAAAGACCGCAGTAATCTTTATGTTTCATCTTTATTTCCAGGGCTCACTTAAGAGCCTTGCATAGAGCTACTTCAAACAGCTATGACAAACCTGGACAGATCATGTATTTCATAACCCATCTTTCCTGCACTCTCCTGTAGGAGAAGTTATTATTTATTGCTCCCATATTGCAAAGATGAGTTAGGGGCTTTTCTCAGATTCCTCTACTCTGCCTGTTTGAATATCACACAATTATAATTTCCTTTGCATTCTTCATATTTCTTTGTTTCAATGATAGAAAATTCCACCAAGAAGAAACAAAAGTTTTCTTTTATTTAATCAAAATTTATTTGTGGTAATTTAATTATAAAATATTATAGATTTATAAGAATTTAGGGATAGAATGTAGTGTCAACCTGGAAGTGTAATTTTTAAAGTGAAAAGACATGAGAGGCTGCAACAATATCCTGTGTATGTGATGCTAATTTTCATCCTGGTCCATGCTGCTATTCAGTAGTGGGAATCCCTGGGGAGGATTAAGAATGGAGTCCTTATTCAGGAGCATTTCAACAACTCCAGAAAAACATGAATTCCATTTCATAGTGAGGGTCTCCAGGTAGCCCATAAAATACAGCTAAGTTGTTTTCTATGCCCGAAAACACATTTAATTCCCTTTCCACCCTTTTCCATGACGACAAGCCTAAGAGCTTTCATTTAAGAAAACAAAAAAGAAAATTCTACCAATAGCTTTTTATAATTCACATCCAGATTAGGAAAAAGAGAGTGTACTCAATACAATGGATGTGTTTCTAAAACAAATTATACAAGTAATGTCTAAAAGTCATCAACAAAATTATATGCTCAATACCATCTGTCACTTTTCATTCTGTGTTGCTTCTGGCCTGCGACTGGTTTAAGCTGTACACAAAGAAGTAGAAGGACCTAACTCCAACATAGTTGCTTATTCTAATGATACAATGGATTCTATCTATCCATTAGGAAAAAAAAAAATCCTGAGAAAACTTTGCTGATATTTTTATTTTAATAGTGAATGCAAACCAATCCTCGGAACCAAGGGATAGTTGAGACTAGATGAGAATTCTGAAGGTATCTGGTCCAAACACAGCTCTACATAAATCCAGTTAGTATAACTTGCTTGTAGCTGTATCTAATAAAGTATTGAATATCTTTAAAGATGGTGACTTCACACCCTCTGTGGACAATCTCTTCCACTGTCTGACCATACATGTGATGAAAAAGCTTTTCATAGGATCTAGCCAGCATTTAATAACAAAGGTTCCAGCTTTGTTCTCCTGATGTCTTCCTCATTAAGTAGATGCAGACATATATATCAATTGTCTTCTCAATCTTTTTTTTTTTTTTAATCCTGAAGCCAAACAAACCTAGCTTTTGGACACTCCTTGTATGTCCTGTGCTCCAGCATTTTGACAAGCTTCGTAGCCTCTACTGGTATTACTCCGGTATCTTCTACTGGGGAGCCCAAAACATGATACAGCCTTCCAAATATGGTCTTCCACATGGTCTTCCATGGTCTTCCTGCCAAATCAGGACTTTGTTGATATGCTTTTGTTACCATTTGAAGGAATGAATGCAATTATCTTGTAGAATTTTAAAATTAATTTTTTAATAACTTTTAAATATGTATCTTTTCAACACTGACTTTTCCCTTTTTGTTTAAAATTTTGTAAGGACTAGTGTTTAATAGAACACGATATTTGTCAGTTAGGGATTACTTTTCACTAGTGACACTTTGATTCTGTCAGTGTATTTTGTTGACTGGAAGAACAAATACATGTGCTGAGTAATTGTAACACACTGAGATCTTGGTAATGGTGCCGTGACTGCAGCCAGGCAGTCTGGTTTAATTCTTCAGGAACTGGTACTTTTCTTTTATCCAGCTCCCTTTCTTTTACTACCAATGTATTTGAAACTGAACCTGAATGATTTAGCTTGATATTTACTATGACACAGGTAAACGCTAGCATTTTTTTTTTTAATTGTTCAAAAGGCAACATATAATATCATATTTTTTGTATTTCCAATGTATTTTCCAATGTACATTTCAAGTGCTGAGACAAAACAATATGCAGATGCCTCTTAATTTTCCTTAAGATGGCATTAAATGCTACTGCCCAGTTCCCCACTCAAGACAATATATATCCAAAACGCTTTGCAGTCATTTTTAATTCAACAGTACTAAAGACTGAACTTCCCATTAATTTGTTAAGTTACCTAAGCTTCATGCTGAGAATTTGGACATGGATCCAGCACAATTTGCTATTCACCTGGGAAGAGATCACCCCTCACAATGCTTTTCTATCAAGTGAAATAAAACTTACATAAGTTTTCTCTGAGTGAATTGCTTTAAGCTGGATTTTCCTCATCAGAAAATAGAGCTGTGGAAGGGCAATCAATCAAAACAGAGCGTGTTCACTGCACAAGTGCAGATCATTTATACTTTCCTTTAGATTTTAAACAGAGAGTGAGACACCAAGAACACTTTTTTTTTTTTTAATTTTACTCATTGGAAACATTGTAGTGCCAGCCTGCTATCAAAGAAGATTTACTCAGGCAACTGGAACATCAGTGAGACTGAAAGAAGTGTTTTTTATGTCTTCTTTCTTGTATCAGTGGTGAAATGACCTTGGAAGATAGCATTTTCTATAACAGATATGTGTATATAAATATTATACTTCTTAAGTTTTCATCCAAATTTTTCTGGATTGAAAATTAATTTTACAGAAACCTCTGTTTCATGAAGTGTTGGAAAATACTTGTAAATATACCTGTTTGGAATCCTAAAACAGATTAACTGAAGATGCTGAAGCTAACCCATTGTAATGGTGATTTAAACAATCTGTACCGTGGTAGCAGCAGCTGGAGTAGATGCTATTGACTATTTAGTCCTGCAAAAGCAAGATCTTCAGCTGTCTGCACACAAATTATCTAGACCTTGTTGAGAATTTGGCAGAAAGATCAGTCTTAACTATCTGATATTTTACTCTTCACAGCCTTCCCCCACTCCAGTGTGGGGTCCCTGCATATGGGCTGCCCACACAGTCACAGTCTGCTTTGGGAAAACAGTCCTCTGGAAAACCTCCTCTGGCACGGTATCCTCTGTGGTTTCAGATCAATGTCTGCCCCTCTCCATGATCCTGCACAGGCTGCAGCTTCACATCTGTCCATCTGTGACACTTCAGGGGCTACAAATCCACTTTTACCCCACCGTGGTCCAGGAACTGCTCCACTGTGCTCCTCCATAGGCTTCCAGGGGGCAGCTTGCCATCACACCACAGGCTGAGGGGAAATCTCTGCTCAGGCACCTTCTCTCCCTCCTTCTTCACTGACCTTGATACCTTTGGTTTGGTATTGTTCACATGTCCTCCTCTCTTCTGCTCTGTAGCTCCTTTTGTATGTCTTAGTGATTTCATTTTCCCTTTCTTGAGTATGTTACCTGTAGAGGCTCATTCAGATTCACGTATCTGCTCAGCCAGAATTAAGGGCCGTATGGGCCCCCCACTTCCAAACCACTGCACTAACTGAAGACACTGCACTAAGAGATTTATGGGAGAATCAGTTATGTTTGAAACGATCTCATTCACTACAACTATAGTCTTTTAAAGATACTACTTAAAGATACCTTTCCACATTGTTAACTTCTATTTTTGAGTAGTGCTACTGCATTATTTGTCTTTTGCTTTTTTTTTTTTTCTCTTGAGTTTTACATTTCCTGTCTTTCTCTGTACTTGTTTTTACTGCTATCCAGTGATCATCTATCACATTAAATGTACAATTATGATTTCCTTTGCAAATCTGGATGGGGTAAATATTTCACTTACTGTGCAGATAGAGAAAGCACACAGAATTTTACAAACTCTTTTTCAAACACTACAGCAAATACTACTCTACCAGAATCTTTTTCTGTTTAGTATGGTGTTTGTGACTAAAAGAGAACTGACTGTAAGATTCAAGGAAACTAGCAGGTTTAACTGCAAGGCCCAAGCAGGCAATTTAGCCAAACTGTCCCTGCAGATTTAATATGTCACTAATGCAGGCTGTTGTGAACACAATGGAAAAATGCACTATTACAACTTGAAAGCAAGAACACACTGTTAGAACCTCTAAAGCTTCATGGAAAACACTGTTAGAACCTATAAACCATGCTAAATATATCAGATGTATTAGTTAATCACCCTCAGTTTAAAACTTATGCAAGATGTTCACTTACCCTTCCAGGTAATGGCTCTCAGTCCAAGGGACATGACCTTGGCTGGCACCCCGATCAAGGTGGCAGCGTCTCCCCATAGATGAGCTGTACAGGTGGAGAAGCAACTTCCAATTTCTAAAACAGATGCTAGGGTTTTTATCCCCTGATTCACATGACTGTGGGCAAGACTATGCCTGTCTGGATTATACTTTTAGCGTTGGGAATGTAATGGAGTTTTTCTTTATCTAACTATTCATCTCTGGGGGAAAGTTCATTTCCATATGCTCTGTTTTTATTTCTCTTTCTGATTTTGTGATTGTCAGCTTAATCTGGAACCAAAACCCCCCATTTTCTCTTGCTCAGATAACTGGATGGAGTTCTTGATTGAGATTCAAGGAATATTATTTGCTATTTCAAGGCTCAATTCAGCTCCCCATGAGACCCTTTGCTGAGGTAGGGCTTCAAGCTGATCCAAGATCGGGTCACCTGTGTGCACTACATGTCAGTGAAACTGCTTTACAAACAGCAAGCCAGACAATCCATACAGTTTTAGAATTACAAACTCAAAAATTACCAGAAGTACTGTTATGAGGAAGATGGAGAAGATATTCTCGGGTGAAGAGAGAGTAAACTGAACCAGGTAGACAAGTGAAAAATTTAGCCAGACTTAACTGGATTTTGACTTTGTTTTGAGAGTGTTTATATTTGCCTTTTTTTGACTCCCTATATTCTTAGTCCCACAGCCAAGATGTTGCTTCATTCTATTTCCTCAAGTGTGAAAGAATTGCACCTCTGATGAAGCCTCAGCCTGGTTCAAACTCATGATCTGTCTACAAAGCTGAGACATGAGTTTGCCATGGATTTTTTCTAATTTCAATTGCAAGGAGTAGGATCCTCTTGGCTGGAAGACAAAGTGGGGGAAAATTTCACAGGCAATGAAAGGAAGGTTTTTTCATTTTTCATGCTGAAACTTGAAAAGTCATTTAACATTTCAGAGGTTTAGCAATGTTTATACTTTTATTTTTCTCTTTCATTTTTATTGATGGCAAAATATTCTTGATTTTCTTAAATTTTGGAAAAAAGCAAACATAATGGAAGGACACCTGTATGACCTGTACAGCAGACCACCTGTATGACCTCATTGCTTTCTACAAATAAAATGAATAAACATGGATAAGTTACTTGGTTAATTTTTTGATATTTTGCTATTTTTACAAAATTGAGAAAACTTTGTTCTCTGTCAAACTCTAGCATTCTGTACTGAAAAAGACATTTCTGGTAGATAACTAGACAACATATAATTGTTTAAAAATTAGAGTACTTGCAGATAAATTATTTATAAACAAGCAAAAGGCTAGTATTTTTAATGTGTTTCAAAAGTAGCTGATAAGTAGATTATTTTCTATTTTTCTTTTCTTGCATTTATTTATTAGAGGATATCTTCTGCTATAGCTCATTTGTAACGAATCAGATTGAATGATAAAAGACGATTCAGAAAGTGTTAGTGTAGAAGAAAGGATAAAGGACACCCAGCCTGCTCATTTTGTCTGGAAAGGTTAGACTATAAATAGATGTCTTTTGCCCTCCAATATATACATTCAATTCCCATTGAAGTCAGCAGTACAGATATCAACGAGAACACTGTGTGTACGTATTAGAGCAGATTTTTTGTTCAACCAAATGCTCTGTACTTACTATAGGAAGATCTAGAGATTGTAAGAAATACCAAATTTTCAAAATAGTGATATAATCTATAATTCCACATGATGCTGTGATGTATATTTTACTGTCCTGGGGCATTCTTTACACATGTATACAATACACATTGACACAAATTTAAAATAAGCACAGCCTATTTCACCTATATTATAAGATATACTTTATAGAAGGAAACAAAGGATGAGTTTCTACTATTCCTTTCTCGTATGATTATTTTTCATAGTTTTGAAATCTTGTACTTATATTATAGAGCATTATTCCTTTCACTTGGACTGTATTCTTAGTCCCTCAGACTTTGATGATGAGATTCAGCTGCACAATGACACAAGATTTAGCCTTATTTAGGTGTTAGAATATCTGGAAAATAGTCCTGATACCACATCTGAAAATGTATCTGCCTTCATCACATTACTCTTCAGAATACAGAAAGAATTTATTTAAGGATCTTTTTTGCCAAGACATGAGTTGTACAAGAATAATCTAGTGCCAAAAGACTGGATTTTGAACAAGCAGATTATTTAAACTGGAATAAAATGTTAGGCAATATAGGAATCTCTGTGTTTTCCTTTATGGTTTCTGTTTGTAATTAGGAATGCCATCTGTGAATTTGTTCCTGAATATCTTTACTGTTAAAGCCCCACACAAACTACTCTTTGCATTCATTTTATATTTCAGACATATTTTACTACATGACTGAGGTGCCTGTTGACCAGGCCACCAGTAAACTATTTTTATATGGAGGTTATTGTCTTTTCAGATAGAAACATCTGCCCAGACTGGAAACCATTTCTCAATGTGAAAGGCTGTTTCGTCCAGATAGAAGTCTTCAACATCCTATTGTAGTTGATAAAAAGTGTGTAACCTGACAAAGGAAGAGAAGAAAGATAGGCATTTCTTAGTATCTTAAGGGGAAAGTATCTTAATGGGAAAGATTTGCAGGAAGTTTTGATAGACTAGAGGAAAAATCTTTCTGGCAAAAGAGTAATGTTTAGCAACACCTCTGACCAAGAACAGGGAAGACTTCCATAGAATCAGGAAACACTGTGGCTGTGGAAAAATTCTGCACCTTTGTGTCTTGAAAAAAGGAGTTGTGAAACCCACCGTTGTACTCAGCTACCTATTTACTTGAATCTCCCTTTCACTCCTGACCATTTAGACTTTTGTTGATGTTTTGATGAACTGTGTTTCTAGCACAAGAAGAATTTTAAAAGTCAAGATGACATTCTGAATTAAATAGGCAGTGTGAATTCAGGAGCGAAATTTAGAAGAGGTGTTTGGCAGAGGATGCACAACTCAAAATCAAAACACAGAAAAGTCATTCTTATTTTTAAATCTACAGGAATGTGAAATATCAAGCACTCCAGTATCTCAGTCCTCTGACTTACACCTTGTAAGAGGCAAAACTTTATCCCTGGAAAAGCACTAGATAAACCCCCTGCAAAGGTGTTTGGCCTTGGAAAGGAAAGCAACTTCCCATTATTAAAATAATAGTTCTAAGATTTCTGCTGCCTCAGTGTTTTTTGGGTTGATAAAGGAGAACCAAGGGAGGCTTCATTGCGATGAGGGAGAGCTTCCTTTTCTGTGCTGGCTTCCAGTTTTTATGGTGAGAATTCACTCAGGAAATTTTCTAAAAGCAGAAATCCATGTCTGTATTGGTCTCTATGGAGCATCACTATCTGTACTTTTAAAGTCAGCCTGCAGTGTATTCAAGGTGCATAAAACAGTGGCAAAGTTTATTGGGGCAAAGATGAGGAGTTTGACAGAGGAGTATCTGCTTATATAGTTGAGAATAGCTATTCGTAAGTTTTTGTCATAAAAATCTTGACCTTTTTTTTCTACTTTTAGTGGCGGACTATTTTATATTTCCCTAACTGTCTTACCCAACTTTTATGACACTTAAAATATTACTGCAAAAAGGAATGCAAGTTCTCATCACAATAAACTAATTCCCTTGATTTGGATTAAAGCATATCCTTTTTTGGGGGGGGGAACAACTGAAACTTTGGGACAGCATATCTCCCTGGGGATGTAAGACCAGGACTTTTGTATGTACAATATTCTGCTTTGAAACACAGACCAGTGAAGGATACAGCTTAGTTTGTTAGAAAACACAGACTGTATATATTCTGTTCTTTTTACCCTTATTTACAGTACACTGGGACTTCTGATTGAATGAATGGAAAGCAGTTAATAAAACATTTGATGTGTATTAATTACTTTCCACTTAATTACCTGCCATGTGGATCTTGTTGAGTTATTGATTACTGACAAATATACATCCCACTGGGGATAGTGTGATTTAACTTCATCCAATGAGTCAATTAGCCCAAGTAACACTGGGAGAGCTGGTGCTCTGCCTCAGTAGCTAGGGTTACTTGCCAAGAACAGTAGATAAGCTATTTGTTTGTTCTTTAAAATACAGTACTAATGCCAAGAGGAGGCTTTTACCAGGTGTTATTAGTATTGGTAAAATGTCACTGTTTCATCAAAGATTAGTGGCAGTTTGTATCTGCGAAGTGGATGAAAGGAACCTCTCTGATTTGAGAGCACAGATGAATGGAGGAGGTCAGGATGTTAACTACTGTTTACTTCTCCTTTGCGGGGACTTCAGTTACAAATTTGCATCAGCTCTCCCAAGTGCAAAAAACACCTTGTGCTGTCATTAATTCAAAGGTTGTGGGACAAGAGAATCTGAATTGTGGAATGTGACATTAAATAAATATTATCAAGAGTGAAACCCATGTTGTGGCCACCAAATCCCCAAAACTAAATATTTCTCTGTTCCTCAATGAGGATGATCTTCCCAGTTGCCTGCCTGGTGGTTTGAATTACAGATAAAATAAAACATTATTCATATTGATAAATCCCCTAGTACGTAACGGGAGGTATAAAAATCCCTTCTTGGCTAGAAACCAAAGTTCTATTGAAGACAAACAAGTGAGGAATTAAGTTTGTTCAAGGAATTCTACAAGCATACTTTACAAGGATTTGTTCAAATAGAAGAAATTGTATATTGTAAATGGAAGGTATCTAGAAAAATTACTTTTATTTTGAGTTTGAATGTTGGATTAAATACTTTTCAGAGATGATATATATTATACAAGAAAACACTGTATGAATCATCTTAGTGGTGGGTTACAAATTCATTTTTAAATGAGAATATTCTAGAAAAACAAACAAACAAAAAAAAGCAGTGACTGATCATGAGTATTTTATTACATTAGGTTAGATTTATGCAGGTGTGTAAGTCAAACAGTTTACATGCGGACACAAGCTTAAGCTTTTTCTTTTGAAAGAGTCATGAGTCTGTCTTATAAGACAGTGACCTGCACAAGAATTTGTATTTTCCAAATCCACAGAAAATATTAAGGAAGAGATTAAAGTTTTATCATCTTCCATTAATGGTTTATATGACTTAACGATGTTTAGTTTTATTTTGCTTAATAGTATGCATTATTTTCCATTTTACATTTCCATTTATTATGGTAAGAACAGATATAAATTTTTAAATAATACTTCAGGTACCACCAAGAAATGTTAGAGTTTTACCCAGAATTAATCTTCAAAAACTAAGTTTTTCATACGTTCTGTAAGGAAGCACACTGGGTTTTCATGTTGTAACTATATTGGCATTGAAAATTTGGAAACTAAATAAATTAGATTATAATCAGATATTATCTTGGTATAAGAAAAAATGTTTTTAAGCCTGGATCAGCTATAAAACTTAAAAACAGAAACAGAAATAAATAATGGGTTTTCAAAGATTTTCATTTCTGAAAAGCAAAGTACACTTTATGAAGATGTTCATGAAAACAAAACGGTTCATTAAAATTCCGTTTACATTTATATTTACGTATTTATTTGAGAAAATAACTGAAAAAATGGAAACAGAAAGGAAAATTTCTGAATGCTATTGAGAACACCTTTAAGATGTGAGTTTCCATTTTACAGCCTTGTAAATAATTTTAATTTTTTTTAAAAAATATTTTTTAAGGCGTATTTTGGAAGATACTTGCAGATTTGTAGCAACTAGTTGTTTAAGTTACATTACACTCATGTCATTTACCTTAGTTGCACATGCTGATATATTACCTCGTTAATGTCAGCAGAATAATTTTGCATTGTTACAAACAGATGAGAAGGATCAGGTTTCAAATCATTACCAAAACCAACCATAACTTGTGATGCAAATAAAAGTGTACTGGATCTATCTAGGATGGAGTTAACTTTCCCAGCAGCAGCCAACAGGGCAGCTGTGCTTTGCCTTGGTGTCTGAAATGGTGCTGATAAGAGTCCAGTGTTTTGACTGTTGCTAAGCTGTGTTCACATGGCTTCAAGTCTGGGAGACCAAACACTCACTCTTTCCCCTACAAGTCTAATAAGCTTCAGGGTGGGTAAGGGGCCAGGAGGACCCCAGCTGACCAAAGGGATGTCCCAATGTCATAAGACATCATGCTCAGCAATAAAACCTGATGGGAAGGGAGGAGGCAGAGGAGTTTTCCTTCCCAAGAAACTGCTAGGCATGTTGAGGTTCTGCTTACCAGGAAGTGGAGAAAAATCTACCTGATTATAAGAATTAGAGTCTAAATTTCCTCTTTTTGCTTTGATTCCACTGGGGGTTTTGCTGTGTTTACTAAACTGCCCTTATCTCTAACCAAGGAGCTTGTCCATCTTAGTGTCTCTCCCTGTGGTTTTGAAGGGAGGAAGAGTGAGAGAGTGCCTTGGTAAAGGGTCTGATAGCCAGCTGAGGTCAAACCACAGCAAATAATTACAACTGTAATTGCCTTTTGGAAAGTTTGCACACCTGGTGCGATTGCACAGTGTACGTATTTATGTACACACCTCTTACATTCTCTTTGAAGCTATTGGGGCACATAAGGATGTGCTGTTTAATTCAGTCATAGCTTTCATGACACTAAAACAGAGAGCAAAACTCGAAAGAAAGACACAAGCAATAAAACATTGGATTAAGTCACTATAAGTCGCTCTGATGTAGTCAAAGCATGAGGACAAGAGAGGTAGTTATTAAAATTTCTATCTTTATGTAATTTTTTAATGCAATATTGGTGTCACTGTATCTTACCATAAAGTTCTGAGAAGCTGTGAAATGACATAGGTGAACAGCAGGAGATGTGGCAGAAATACTGTAAAACATTCTTGTCTCTCCCAGTATCAGGTTTCTGTAGTGGTAAATTAGCATGCTAAAATGAAAGCGATTGACCTATTTTAGATAGTGGTGAAGTTTGTGTGTATGTTATGGAGGAATTATTTAGTAGAGTGCTGTGCTTTAATGTGGTTAATGGTAGTACAAAAGGGGAAAGGGACCTTGTTTTTCTGCTTATGCTGTAAACAAGGTTTCAGGGGAAATTCTTTGAAGTACAGAGATCTAAGCTGGCCGGTTTTGAATCCCCCCTGAGGTACTACAGAGGAACAGTAGGTATCTGATAATGTTTGCACTGCGAGTAAATCTTTTTGGGCATCAAACACAGTGTTGACAAACAAGATAAAAAGTGGATTACTTAAAAGCACTGCTTAAGATAAATAGAATACTCACATGATTTGTGGTGTTGAAGTTTTTACTGTGTCTTTCCAGACTTTGAAAAAATAATGTAAAGCAGTAAGAGACTATCTTTTCAAAGGATCTCCTCTCAGCTTACGTTTTTACACAATGATCCTTAGCTGAGTTTTCAAAGAGGTTAGGACCAAGGCCACAGAAATCTGGAGGTGTACTGCTGACATCATCATAGGAAAAAATGTATATGAGAAGTACAGTGGCATCACCTGACCCTTGAATATTTCCAAGATCTTGTCTAAATGCCAGATTTTCTTCCTGCAATCATGACATCTTCCTTTGTTGGCCTGGTTCTATCTGTCTATTTAAACTCACAGAGAAATATGTGAGCCACAGCACTGAGGTGCTGAGTTAAAATGGTATATTAAGATGTAAGCAGTGCTGGCAGAAACCAGCAGGGAGCACTGGGGTTTAAATATAGCATCTCAAGACCTCAGAACAGGTCACTTCTGTTACAAAGATAACTTGCACCATGTTATGATAAGCCCGTTATGTTTTTGTGTTTAAGTATGGTTTTATGTTCTTTGACATTAGCTCTGAAAAATAAACCAATAAGAAAATATTTCCATAAACCAGTGTAAAATATTAGATTTAATTATAGTTGTTATTATTATATACCTTGTAAAATACTTTAATGAATACATTGAAATTCACTGTATTTGCAGGGTCACATTGGTACCCACATACAAGACAGGAATAAGATTCTCATTCTCTACTGTTAAAATTTTTTCTCTAAACTTGGCCTGTGTTTGAGAGGACTATAAAGTTCTTGTTACAGCTTCCATGAAACTTGAGAAATCTTCTGATTCAACTTATTCATTACTTTTCCATATGATTTTACAGTCAGCTTATCCTGGCTGTACTAACTGAAAACTATAAAGCATGACAGCTGCTTCAGACCACTAGGACCACTTCTGACCATTGTGGAAAACACTGTTACTCACCGTGTCATCCTTTTCACAGGACCCAGTATCTTAGGGATGTGGAAAGAAATGTTTCAACATTCTCTGGTCATCTTCCAAGTTTCCAAAATTTTGAGGCCAGTGGAGCCACCACTCTTCAAGATTCTGGGTTTTGTTTCTGTAGTTTTACAGCTTTTATTTCACATCTGCTATAGCAGCTGACTAGCTTTGACATGATATTGTGTAGTCACTCTGAGATCAGCTTTCTGCTACGTGTCTGCTGTGGATATATTCTGTGTTTCAGAGGCTTCAAACCACTTCCCTTTTATCTTGCTGTATGCAAGGTGAAACACATTTTCACAGAACTGCAGTTGAATCTCAACAACATTGGTTGCAAGAAAATAATTAAGATCTATCAGTCTTCTTTATGGGTCTGTATTTTAGCAATGTATTTAGAGTAGTTATGAAGCATCTCCCATTGAAGCTGAAAGAGAAAGACCTGGTTTAGTCCCTAATCAGATTCAAATTCAGGGATGGTATTATGTTAGCTTCACTCTGGAATATACTCAGGGAATTAATTTAAACTTCTGTGAAAGAACTGAAGAGCCCTGTAATTCTCAAAATCTTGTGTTACAGACAAAATTTGACTGGTGACCAATTTTCTATCCAAGTTCTAACAACCATATTCTGAATATCATTCAAGGGTCAAAACTAAATCTCTTTCATTTGCAAGACTGTCATGGGGACAGTTACCATATTAAGAACTATTCAAGCTCACCCAATATGCCAGAATCAAAGACGTCTGGTTTATTCTGGATAATACCATGTCTCACTAAGGCCACATTTATTGCAATTAAATCTTGACTTGTTTGTATTACTCTTTTGTATGATAGCCCAATGAGTGGTGATCAAAGGCACAGAGTGTGACCTGTGACAAATGGAATACCCCAGGGATTAGTGCTGGGACCAGTCCTGTCCAAGATCTTTATCAACAACCTTGACAATGGCACAGAGTGTGTTCTCAGCAAGTTTGCCAATGAAACAAAGCTGGGTGGAGTGGCTGACAGCCCATAAGGCTGTGCTGCCATTCAGAGGGACCTAGACAGGCTGGGGAGTTGGGCAGGGAAAAAGTTAATGAATTACAATAAGGGTAAGTGTAGAGTCTTATATCTTGGTAGGAACAATCCCAGGAATCAATACAGATTGGGGACTGAGTTCTTGGAGAGCAATGAAGGGGAAAGGGACCTGGGGGTGCTGGTGGATAGAAAGATCACCATGAGTCAGCAATGTGCCCTTGTGGCCAAGAAGGCCAATGGCATCCTGGGGTGCATTAGAAGAGGGGTAGTCAGTAGGCTGAGAGAGGTTCTTCTCCCTCTCTACTCTTCCCTGGTGAGGCCACATCTGGAATATTGTGTCCAGTTCTGGGTCACTCAGTTCAAGAAGAACAGGGAACTGCTTGAGAGAGTCCAGCACAGAATGACAAAGATGATGAAGGGAGTGGAACATCTCCCTTATGAGAAAAGGCTGGGGATCTGGGTCTTTTCAGCTTGGAGAGGAGGAGAATGAGTGACCTCATTAATGTTTATAAATACATAAAGGGAGAGAGCCAGGAGAATGGAGCCAGGCTTTTCTCAGTTATGCCCAATAATAGAACACGAGGCAATGGCTATAAGCTTGAGCACTGGAGGTTACATATAAACACAAGGAAACATTTTTTTACAGTGAGTGTGACAGAGCACTGGAACAGGCTGCCCAGTGAGGTTGTGGAGTCTCCTTCCCTGGAGACATTCGAAACCCACCTGGACATGTTTCTACGTGACCTCCTCTGGGTGACCCTGCTCTAGCAGGGGGATTTGATGAGATGATCTTTTGAGGTCCTTCCAACCCCTAACTTTCTGTTCTTTTCTGTTCTGTTCTGATATATGCTTCCTGTGGGAGAAGGTTAATGTTAGTTCACGTTCATGGAAGAAAAATGTCCATATATTGCACTAATATTTGATATTCTTTTTGCAGAAAGGCCATGAATTTTCACTGAATTTCCATGTAATAGGCATTCCCTACACAACACACAATGACTCTACTCTGTGTAAATCACAGATGTTGTGCTGTACAATGTGCAAATTTTCAAGGCCTCTCCACTGACAGTATCCCAAGGGTAAGGGAAAATTACCTGTCTCTGACAAATAACCTGATCTGTTAATTATGCCCAGCATTATGGATTGTTCAGTATCTGAGTTAATTACTTAATCAAGTCTGCCAGTGCCAGGTTTGCCAGCAAGAAGAATTTTTTAAGGAGAATTTTACTGATCATGAAGGGTGCCAGATTGACAGTGAAAGTGACTGAATTCAACTAATTATCCGCAACACTTGTAGAACATGGATAGAAGATGTCTCAGATTTTCTCCGTGTCTCCTGCCAAGATGCTTATTAATGCTCAAAGATTATTGTAGAAAAAGAATATTTTGGTCCAGGACTTATCTTTTTATTACCTCAAGTGAGTGAACTATAGAAAAAATCATAAGTAAACATCTAACTAGGAGACTGCTGATGACTTGCAGAGGCAGGAGGAAGCCAGTAGCAACATTTCAAGCAGCAGCATTGACTTGTTCCAAAGAATCTTTCCCACATTATTGTTTAAGTGAAATTTCAAAACCAGACTTCTAAAACATATCAAAAAAACTGATTATGATTTGTGGGAGAAGCAGACTTGTTTGCTGTTGCTTCACTTGCAGGACTTCAGAGTACTAGGTACTCAATCTTAAGGCACTTAGAGAACAATAAGGCTTGGAGAACAAGATACTGTACATGGGGTTTGAGGTCATCCATTCACCAAGGCTAGTAAAATGGCAATGTCTTGACAAAAAGATCAAGTATTAGCAAGTGGAAGGAAGACAAGCATTGAATACAGGAAGACTTCCTCGAGAGTAATCAGAGGAATAGAAAGAAAACTGTCTAGCAAAGAAGAGGAGCTGGTACAGATTGGTAGTTTTCATAGATCAGCATCCCACCCATCCTTTTTCCAACACCACAGATCACAAAATAATCTTTAACTAAATTTATTTGTATGAGATTAAGAGTAGTCTCTAAAGCCATGGGCTTTAGAGAGGGACTAAGAGAGAAACTGAGCTCAAAAATGAAAATGAAATTAAATGAAAAATGAAAAATAAAAATAGTGTAAATAAAAGAACAATTTGTACTAGTAAGATATGCAACATCAGTAGTTTGAGGATCTGGATGCTTTTAAATGGAAAAATAATTCCTTTTTAACTCATATAGGTAGTGGAGATATCTCTGTCAGCACAGATAAATAATGGCAAGTCATTAAAATTGGCATCAAAGAAGTCTTCCTGTGGGTGATTTAGTAGAAGATTTAAAAGTCATCAAAGATATCTGTGTCCAGCTAATTATGAAGATAAGATGGCAGGAAAAAGATCTGTACTTTTTTCTCCTACATGAGGAAATGGAAGCAATGGCAAATGTGAAAGAGTCACAAAGAAAAATTTACCAATGTGGGAAACTAGAGAGTACAACCTGTACATGTACAAAAATATGAACTGTACTTGACATTGAAAACTTGAATTCTTTTTCTGTTAGCAAGCAACTTCTGAATTTTATTTACCATCTTCTGAATGCCTGAATATCAGTATAAATACAACCCAGTCACCATGAGAATCAAAATATATTCTCATTCAAAATATGCTTCAGGGTATTTTAGAACTTGAAATCAGACAAGAGGAAGAAATATCTATGGCATACACTGAAGAAGAGCAAATCATTTGTGCATATGTTTGTTTGACTCACTCGGTCTGGAAAAAGAAAAATTCAGTGTGAAATTAATACAAATATGGGGTTTTTTTGTTTGTTTCTTGGTTTGTTTTTTGTTTTGGCTTGTATTTAAGAGTTTAATTTTATACTATTATTGAGAGAAAGCCTTCAGGAACATCAAATCCTTATTATCAGGTTAAAAAAAATTATATACTTTTTTCAGGGAAAGATTTTAAAAATCCTAATCTCTCTGACTTTCTCCCTCTGATGGTCAAGAACCTGTTAGTTCTTAGTCCTGTGAAACAATAAGAAGATAATTTTTTTTGATAGAAAGAATTTTATCAGTATCATGAGGTCCAACTGTCCCTTTTCTTTTCTGGGAATTTTCCATTAGATTTTTTATTTCATTGCTTCACTGATACTTGATGGCAACAAAGATGTGCAATCATTAAAGCATAGGCATGGAGGACAAGTCATCTAATATGGCCACAACTATACTTATGTAATCTCTGAGAGATTTCCTCCTGTCCTATAGCACAGATTGTCACCAATGTCTTTCCAGAGCTATTTTGTGCACCAATTAATCTCATGTTCACCACTGTTACGACTTAGAACAGGAAGTAGTCTGCGAAAAAAAAAAAAAAAAAAAAAAAAAGCCACGAATTCATGTAGCCCTTGTCATCTCTATGCCATATCAAATCTAAACTGGTGATTAGGACTGAAAAACATAAGGGCAAAAACTCAACAAACTCATCTTGTGTTTTGTCACCACAGAATCTTCCCTTTACTCTTTTTCCAAAATAGAGTTCAGAGTTAGTTTATTGATGAGTCACAATGCTGTCAGAAAATTTATTATTTTGTTTTAGGTAACTAATGATTACTTATTCTTTCAGTAACAATGGGAATGTGGGATGCTGTCAGACTCAGAAACAGGTATAGACTTCTAACTGTCTTCTGCATTTCTGTCTCCATATGGTGGATATCACTCTTGCTGGTTGTGTACCTGGACCTCCAGAAAAATTAGCAGGCAATTCTAGGGTAACTGCAAGCAGAAAAATCTCCTGTATTGGTTCACATTCATATATCTTTAAAAATGTTATTGAACTTTAAAAAAAGCATAATTAATTTATTTTCTTATTCATTTATTTTCTTATTATCATTGAATCACAGTGTTAATACAAATGCTGCTAAAAGAAGGGAATATCCATTAGCTGTTTTTACTACTACCCGTGAAGAGTTTTCAGAGCATCCCTCAGACCTGATGTTTAGACCTAAAATTCTCAGCATGTTTGGCAGAATGTTCACAACACAACTATCTGTTTTTAGAATAAGTGTCTCTCTCTATTCCAGTTAATTGAAAACAATTCGCAATCACCCTCCTGTGTTTAAAGTATCTGGATTAAGATATAGTGGTGGAAAAGTATCAGGGTTTTAAAGATATATAAACAACATAGTTGTTTGAACAGTTGACAAATAAATTCAAGCTCCCCAGGATACTCTTGTTTAGGATTTTCCCAATTAGGCATTTTATTTGATCTCTGGGTCTGGGTGAGCCACAATTCTCAAGAATTGAAGAAGAGATTAATGGACTGGATACAATGGCTAATTCATCTCCAGGGTTTTGTTCATTGCTTGTCTTTGCTAATTTAATACCATTATATCCAAAGTCAAATAAATCAAAATGAGAATTAGGCTTAGTGCAGCCAGTCTTTGGAGGGAGCTTATGACTTGCCAGATTGTAACAGAGTTTTTTACAATTCTAAAAACATATTTTACATCTGAGATTTTTTTCTTATGTTATGTTTGCCAAGATAGGCTTGCAAGAAAGATGTTAGCAGGAAAACAATTTAAAAGTTGTTACTTTACATGAAAGACAGGCACCTTCTATTTTGAAACAGGAAACCGGGAGCTGGGGTCCTAAAGAAAAAGTGCTTGGAGAGCTGCAGCACCAGGAAAATATTTGAGGAAAAGCCAAAGCAATGTAGGGCACAGAAAAAGGCAAAACCAGTTTTGTGGAGTTTTGGGGTTTTTTGGCTTTTTTTTTTTTCCTTTAATGACAGCACTTGAATCTGAAATTAAGCACAGCAGGTAGGAAGATACTGCAGGGATTTTAAAAGGTATCACACATCTGTATGCTAACAGACTTTCATTTTCACCCATAGAGACGTGGACCCCACAGTGTTTATGGTCACAAATGAGAACTGTATATTTCTTGCAAATATACTGTGTCCTGTTGACCCACTATTTAGAGCAGATAACTTCTATCTGTTAATACCACTTTTCTTTGTTTTAAACGACAGGCTGTTTTTCTCAAAAGATGAATTTTACACAGGCTGTATTCCAAGATACAGTATTTTTCAATTCTGTGGCCGTATCTGGACAGCTATGATTTATTTACTGTGGGGCAGTTACCTCTGCCAAGGTCAGATGCATATGATAGAATGGTTGTCATTACAAAAATGGCACACCAGTCCCCAATTCTGACATGCTACACAACTGTACTACAAAAAGTGTGGTGTGTCTGGTGCAAGTTATTGCAAATGCAATAGCCAAAGTGCCCATACCACAGCAGTTTTAGAGTTCTGCAAAATGTGATGATACCATTAGGGTATATCCTTTTCCAAATGGAATTGAAAACTTTGTAATATAAACAGTAATCAAGACCAAACAGAGAAGAGTAGAAGATCATGATCACTTCTTCATCTTATAGAAGTTAGAAAGTACACTTAGATAAGCTGCAAATAGTGAAAGTCAACATATTTAAGGAGTGCTTGAACATGTAGAGAGCATTCAGTTTGCAAGCAAGAGAGGAGCTCTTCAATAATTCCTAAAAGTACACAACACCTGTTACTCTGTACCCTTTCAAGTGATGTTTGGTGTTATATCTATACCTTCATATCTGGTTTGAGTAATCTTATGATTGGACTTGATGACCTTAAAGGTCTTTTCCAACCTAAATAATTCTATGAGTCTACCTTCTTTTCTTCCTTTACACTTTTTACAAGACTTTTAGAAGACTGGGAAACATTTCTCTTAAGTTGGGGCTTTGAAATTCTCAGTTCTTCCAAGGGAATTTGTTCTTATTGTGAATCATGAAATACTGCTGTAAATGTCTTTGAAAATCTAACTAGACTAAGGAGATACCAGCTCCTGATGCATCATGTCTTCTAGCATCCTAGATCACTTAACAGATCTGAACTGCTGAGGTCACCTCTTTTTCTTTCTTACATCTCTGGGACCAGGTACAACAATAGCTCAATCCATCTTCTTTAGAAGTTGTCTTTTTGCTCAGGAAGCTTGGGGCAATTTTGAAAGCTGAGAAAAGCTGTCTTCCACAGATTTGCCCCACCTCTCTGACTACTCCCACCTCCATTTCTGAGCTCTTCTATCATATTGCTGCTTGTGAAGAAGGGCAAGGCCTAAACCCAAACCTTAGCTCCCAGCCCGTTCCAGTTCCTTCACACTGATACAAGCTGTCACATACTGGTTTCAACATGGTGAGGATTTGTTGGGTTTTAGCTTGATGAGTACTTGTGTTCTTGCACGTGAGACCCTGTGTCTCATTGCAGTCAAAAGAAGAGGAGAATATGCTCCCACATTTCAAGGGCTTATTTTGTGTGGCACCACTAAAATTAAAAAACTAAACCAACCCAAACCAAAAAATTTGTATTATTTAAACAATGTGCACTGCTGGACCATTGTATCTAGCAGCATTTATGACTAGGACATTACTTACTATTTTGAACAATAAAGCTATCATCTAGAAGGCTTTTACATTTTTCAGTAGATCCAATTTCCATGATTTTCAGGTCTTCAATAATGCTGCTGGCATAACACATCGAACGTGTCATCTTAGATCTGAGGCTAAATTTGAATCCCCTTCTATACCTGCTATATACATTTGTCATTTTAAAACTGTAAGTTTTTATTTTTATCAAGGAACAAAAACCACAGTGCACGACAAGTTAAACAGCTATATACAGTCAGTCTGCAGAGTGTCAGGCCACTTAGAAAAGAAGTTCACTGGAACTAAAAAGTCTGCAGATACTCTAATGAAAAATTGAAAAAGATAATTTTTTTAGACTCTACTTAACAACTTTATCTGTCATATTCAGTTGGCTTTTCTCCCAGCACAGCATGATTTCTCCAACCATGCAAGCAATCCCAATCCTAGCAGTTTCACCTTTTCAACCACTTTTAAAGGAAGAGGAAAACTAACATGTTAGATCATGTGTGACTATTACTGCTATCCTCTATTTTACTGCATCACCTATGTCTTTTTATTTTCTTATGTACCTGCAAGAGATTTTAGAAAAAAAAATTACATCCTTTTCATACACCTTCAGATGTTCATCAGCTAAGAAAAAAATACACTGTCAAGCTTCAGGACAAATCTCCTTAGTTTGACTAATCATAACTATTTATTATACCATTTCTTCATAGTAGTCACCACTTTGGTAGCATTTACTTCCTTGTATAGTCCTTGATTACACCTTGGAATATTTAGCTATTTGCCTCCACCTGACTTCTCTTTCCAATTTAGTCTTACTAACCATGGATAGAGAATGTGTATTCTAACTACATTTATCTACCACTACTATCACTGAAAATGGAAGTATTAATCACGTCTGTTATAAATGTCAGTTCAGATATAGTATTTGTTGTTCTAGATGGAAAAGTACCTTAAAGTTCATCCCAGGTGAGTACCATAGGTCACTGTCAATATTATTCCTTACAAAAGAGAACAGAAATATACCTCACTCTTCTCTTTTGCCAATTTATTTTAAGCATGCCAAGAAATAGGATTTAGCTAGGTAGGTAAATATATCTGTCAAAATATACTTTGTGAAGATTTCATTTTCAGTAGAAACAAAAAAACCTCACCAACCTCCTCCCTTAACCAAAACAAAACCAATGACAATCTAAATGAATAAAACAACGGAAAAAAGCAAAAGATAAAGCTATATCAAAGAGATAAAGAAAATTTATTTTTACATATTGTTCATTTAGACATCCAAAGGACCATGAGAATGATCAGAGGGCTGGAGCAGCTCTCCTGTGAAGACAGACTGAGAGAGTTGGGGTTATTCAGTCTGGAGAGGAGAAGTCTCCAGGATACCTTATTGTAGCCTTCCAGTATCTGAAGGGGGCCTGCAAGAAAGCTGGTGAGAGACTTTTTAGGAAGCCAGGTAGTGATAGGAGTATGGGGAATTGATTCAGACTAGAGGAGGGTAGATTTAGATTGGAAGTTAGGAAGAAGTTCTTCACTATGAGGATGGTGAGACACTGGATCAGGTTGCCCAGAGAGGTGGTGGAAGCCCCATCCCCAGAAGTTTTTAAGGCCAAGCTGGACCGGGCTCTGAGCAACCTGATCTAATTGGAGGTGTCCCTGCCCATGGCAGGGGAATTGAAGTAGATGATCTTAAAGGTCCCTTCCAATCCTGAACATTCTATGATTCTATCACAGAGGTTAATAGCAAATGATTAAAAATATATCAGGTAACATATTTAAAAATAATAAAGTTAAGAATTTTTTATACCATATATAATGAGACTGTAGAAGGCAGAGCCATGGGATGTTAAGGAGTCCAAAGAAGCCAGAAGTACATAAAATGGAATTACAAGGGTTAGAATTGGTGAAGATTTTTAGGTCAGTCCCTAGCTGAGAAATATTTAACTGATAAATTGAAAGTGAAAAAATATATTCAAAGTATCTCTTATATTCTCTGCATAATTAATTCTCTGACTTTCTGCAACAAAAAATGAAAGGCCACTGGACTAGATGAACACTTGGTCTGGTATAGTATGTCAGTCTCACTTGTTTTTTTCCTGCAAAACATAGAGACATATTTACTATTATCAATATTTAGGTTTTGACCTGTATTCTCTGAGATTTGGGTTTTTTTTCCTATTTCATTATGTCTATGAAATTCTTCTGCTACAGAAGAAATTGGGATTTCTATTGTTCTAGCACTGAGCTTTAGGAAAATGAAGAGTCTTACATCATGTGACACAGGACAAACTATTAAAAAAATAAGTGTCTTAAGTTTTCCCCATCACTGTAACTCAGAATTTAAAGTTTTACAGATGAGAGAGAATTTTTATATGATGGCAAAATATCCACCTGGTGAAAGTATGATAATTTTTCTCAGGGAACTTTTTCCTCATCATAACAAAAAAGTAGTCTTAACCAATCATCAGTGCAATTAAGATCTTTTTACAATTTAAACAAAAAAACAAGCAAACAAAAAAATTACTATTTCAAGGAAAAAAATTGTCCCTCTCCAAACTAAAGAAATGCATAGGAGTAATACAGAGATTTACTTATATATATATAATTTTTAAAATATTTTATCACCCTATTTGAAATCTACTTATTACAAGACATTTTCATTCTGAAGAGAGTTCTCTAGTCATTTTTTCCTTCCTTTTATTCTGGAATATGTAGGAAATTTTCAAGATTGCCCAAAATTAGGGGATTCTTCAGAACTACTGTGAAACAAGGTGAAGTGTAGTAACCATATAAGAGCAATTTGATTGGAAAAATACTTGCTGTTTATCCAACAATCTGGACCTATGCCAAGTATCTCTGTCTTTAAGGTATAAAGCATTCCAGAGGAGGACTGTTCCATTGCCTTTCTGAAACTTCTGTAGATCCAACAAGAGAAACACATTTAAACTAAAAGAAGAAATCACCAGCTGTTCTTATGAACTTTACTTACTGTAGATTTCACTGAATTTTCCTACAGTTCTTTTATTGTTTATTTTCTGCTTAGGATGAACACTATTTTATTTATAAATTAGCAGTGTGGTGGAAAATATAGATGTTCTGGCACAATTCACAGGTAACAATTCTTTGTTAAATATCTGTTAAAAATTCAGTGTTAAAACCCACTTAATAATATGATCAACTCCTTTGCTGATGATTGTTTTCACATTATTTGAGTTTGTGTGAACTATTTTAAATTTTCCATCTTACAGTTATGAAAAACACAGCATTTCATAATTTTTAACTATATGGGAAGTCAGACTTAAATATTAGTTATGTTATTTGCTTATTGATCCTTTGTTCAAGATAGGGATACCCATGTGAATGACAAGCATGAGGAGCACAGTCATGAGTATGTGTCCTGGTTTGGGCCTGGTTTGGGCCAAGGATTCCAGATCACTCATATACCATGAAAAGATTATTTTTTATACACTTTACAATTCCAACAACACTAGTTACTTTGTGTGCTAATGAAAGCACCATTCTGAACCCTATTTTTTCTGATTGCTGCCTACAGCTCTGGCCTCATTAAATACTGCAAGAAGTAACAGATTTCATTGCACGCTGAAACCTGAATAAGACTAGCTATTAGTCATTTAACTATATTTTGTATTGTTCAGTGTGATAAAAATCACTGGTTATGTTATTCTGTTACTCCTGAAAAAAAATGTAACATACTTCATGTGTCATGGTCTGCTTGTGAAAACAAACACAAGTGTTTCTTAATGCAAATGAAACTGCTATTTTTTTTCAGTCACTACAGCAGCATTGGATACTGACCTCTGTAAGTACTGTTACTTCACCTATTGGACCTTGAATAATACTCCTGAAGTTCATGATTTTTCCTCACAAATATTTTTCCTATGTATCTCAATTTGTCAGCGTACTTCATAGAATGAAAAAAGAGGAATACTGTGATAATGCTGATATATATAAACAGATGCCTAAAATCCATGTATTTCCAATCTGATACAAATTAGAAAACTTGCCAGCTTGCACCTTATTTAATGAGGGAAATTGCACAATGCAGGTCACATTGTAATGAAGAAAGCTGTAACAATAACCGTTTTAAAGATAGCTCTGTATTGGCTTTTTCTGCTGCAGAAAGGACCTTGGTCTTACCCACAGTCATTGTTTTACTCTAAAATTTGATCTTGATAGGGAGGATAATTACTGTTGTCATGGTTTAAGCCAGGAGAGAATCAATTTTCTTTCTAGTAATTTCACTTTTCTGTTAAGACTTTTCTAATTAGCTGCGTTTTCTGAAATCAATGGCATAGTTTTCAGCCAGTGTCTGCTTCTGGGACTGATAATACTTGATGTTTATAGTTTCTGCTGGGGAATGGTATGCAGAACCAAGGCCACTGCTGGCTTTTGCTGATCGTCTTATGCTCCGAAAAAAGGGAGGAGTGGGAGTGGACCACACAGGTGACCCAAATTGACCAACGTATTAACTCCCATATGTGTAATACTCAGTACAAACTTGAGGGATCATGATGATCTTTGTCCATGGCCAGCATCCTAGGAGGACTTAGTCCATTTGGCTTCCTCTGATTCTGATCCATGCCCTCCTGAATCCATATTGTTCCTGCATCCAGCACCCAACTGTTGCTGACACCCAGAGCTCAGTCCAGGACTTTTCTAGGCTCTGCAGCCTTAGGGGTGACTTGAGTGTTATTGAGAAGGAACATGATATCACTTTGGTACATTTATACATATTTGTATATAAGTTTCACCATTTTCTTTTGCATCACTACAGTTTCATTAGGGCTGTGTAGTTTAGTTTCCCACCCATGAGTCTCTCTCTCTCTTATTCTCTCTCCTTTCCCTAATAGGGGCAAGGGGAAGGGTTAACAGAGAGCACCTGTCATTTGTTTAATTTCTGTCCCAGTGTTAAACTGTGTCAACTGTGGAAGTACTTTGCTGACACCTGCATCCAATCTAACCTATTTGAGCTTGTGCACTGTCTATCAGAACTTGGGTTAATTTTGAAATAAGACAAGCCCAGTAATTACAACTATACTTATTTTACATAAAGACATGCAACTTCCAAAATTACATAATCTGATTGCCAATACTAGTGTTTCCCTGGGAAAGCTGGCTGTGAATATTGTAAGACCAGGGAAAAATGTGACTATGAAGGTACAACAGTGGCTGGAGGCAGGGACAAGGGCAAGACATTCAAGTTAAAAACAGGGCAGGAGCAGGGCAGTACTCACTCCCACGTGAAGTCTGTCCCAGGTCCTCCATCTCTGCTGTTCTCACTAGCAGCTGTTGAGGTGCCTGATGAGGTCCATAGCCTGGAGATCCAACTGCCTATTCCTCAGGAGAGACTTTCTTGGGTCCTGACCAGTGTTCTACTATTGCTAGGAAGTCAGATATTTTTTAAAAAGTTTTAAGATTTATTTAGTTATACTTCACAAGCTCTGAAGCAGTTTTCAAGAAGAGTTTTGTGCTAGAATTTCACACCCATTTTTTTTGATTATGATGTATATTATGCAGGACTCTTCCTCAGACAGACTTACAGTACTTGACATTAATACTACTGAGCAATCCATTGAACTTCTTTCCTAGCAAGAATCATATAGTTTCAATTGGAAACACTGTCTTGAAGAGATTTAGAGCAGTGTTTTCTGGTGTCTCTGAACAGTAATTAAGTGGATCAACTAACCTGTCTAAATGACATACCTGTATTGCCGTGAAGCTATTTACAGTACTTTTCAAATAGTATTTTTTAAACCATGCATCCTGCTGTGTGCCCTTTGCTCTTTAGGAGTTAAATGCTCTTTATGAGGTCTTTATGACTGCTTGTCACGGTTTAACACTGGCCCGGCAATTAAACTGAGTGACAGATGCTCTGTATTAATCTCTCTCTCCTCCCTGATAAAGAAAGGAGAGAGAATAAGGGAGAGAGACTTATGGGTTGGAAACTAAACTACACAACTTTAATGAAACAGTAATGATAAATAGGAAAAATTACCAAATATATAAATACATACAGGAAAATTGATACCACGTTCCTTCCTCCCTTTTTCCCCAATAACTCTCACGTCACCACCGAGGCTGCAGGGCAGACCTGGGAAAGTCCAGGCTGGACTCCTGGAGCCAGCAGCAGTTGGGAACTGGAGGCAGGAACACACAGATATGGGCTGGCATGGATCAGGAGCACAGGCAGGCAAACGGACGGGATCCTTCCAGGATGCCAGGAGAAGGAAGGGAAGCAGGAAAGGCAGGAAGGGCAGGCAGCCAGAAGCTGGAAGCTGGAAATCTGGCTTGGCCTTCGTGATCCCTCAAATTTATACTGAGTATGACGCATATGGGATGGAATACTCTGTTTTGTCAATTCTGGCATCTATCTTGTCCGTTCCTCCCCAAAGGAGGGCTACGGGTGGGACCTCTTAATCCTTCAGGAGGGTAAAAGTTTTCCTCAGATCTGAGCAGTGTCCTTGGCTCTGCATACCAGTCTCTAGCAGTAACTATAAACATCAAGTGTTATCAGTCCTAGAAACACACACTGTCTCAGAAACTTGCTGATAATTTCAGCAAGTGCAACTACTTACAAGAGACTTAGCTAAAAGCAAAAGTACAAGACAGAAAATCACCTTTATCCTGGCCCAAACCAGGACACTGCTAAATGAGATCTTTCCTTATTATGGAAAGAAAATCTTTCATTCACCTCCTTCTTCCATGCCTTGCTCAAACAACAAAATCCAGTGATTCATTGTTGAACGTATAGTTTATCATCAAGATCTACTTTTAAAATCAAGAATTAGCAAGTATATGATGATCTAGATGATTACTTCCTGAACACATTTGTTTTTAGCATATTGTAATAAGAAGAAATAATATATCTGGTTATACACCCAGATTCACCTCAAAACCATAATAACTGAAGAGCTGTCTATGTGATTATGTTGAGCTCACATTCAAGACAAGAAGCTTCACAGAGATGTGAATTTTAATGCTGAAAATTAAGTTGGTGTTTCAGCCTTCCATTTCATGAGGTGAGCTCTTTGATTTATGTTCAGAAAACTATGTGCATTTGTGATCTGTTATCTGTTCTAACAATTGCTTCCCAGTAAGAACTAATTCACCTTTCACTGTCTAGTTCTTTCAAAGTTAGAAAAGAAAATATCCTAGAACAGTTAAAAATATGACTGCTTTTAGTGAATTCTCTTCCAATCAAAATGCACATCCTTTCAAAGAATATTAACCAAAAATCTTATTTTTTTTTCTTTGTGGCTTTTAGAAATTCAGCTTGCACTCTCTAATCCTCACAGATTGTCCCTAAAATTAAAAAAAATTTAAAATAATTAAAAACAAGCTACACAAAGAACTATTTTAGTTGTTTTTCTTTAACACTTTCCAAGATAAACTGATTTGTAACATGAACTTGCTTATAAGTGTATCCTTTCCTTGTCAGGCTGAAGGTGGTAGCTTAAATGAAAGGAGTCATTCGAGGTATCTCTGTGCTCCTGGAGACAGGTGAACTGCCTCCTTGACCACCTCATGTTCCCAGGTGTATCTGTCCCACAGGTACAAGGTTCTGGACGTGGAAGACCAGTAAACTGATTATGTGGATGGTGGTCCGTCTACACCAAAAACATCATCAAGGTCAGAAAAACCTACCTCCATATTTCAACCAACTCTACAAAGAAGAAAAATGGATTATAGTCATAAAGGGCTAACTTCTGAGGGTAAGAGAGGATCCAATACATCAGACAGACCCTCTTAGGAATGTCTGCTTCTTCCATAGGGTCTAGTTAAGAAAATCACTAGGAAACTTCCTACCCTGGTATAGCCCTTGTCCTATTGCACACACAGGTGATCTTCCACACAAGTGGTGATGAAGCTGAAATGATTTTTCCAAGGGCAATTGAAAGAGACTTCAGGGCCTTGGGACAGTTGGTGTGGGAATCTGGACCATAGGTTATTTTTTTCCTCTCTTCCTCTGATTGCAGGCAGTGATATTTGAAGCAACAGAAACACACAGTCTATTAATACATGTCTCTGTGGATGATGTCACTATCACAGTTTTGGGTTTTTCAGTAATGAGATGGCTTACACAGCACCAGGTCTGCTGGTGTCAGAGGGTTTTCACCTTTCTTAAAGAGAAAGAGAGTCTTTTCTCAGGAGCTTGTGCAGCTCATTGACAGAGCTTTAAACTGGTCTTGATGGGGCAGCTAAACAATATCAGGCTTGCCTGTGACAAGCTGTGTGGCAGCACACTAAGGATAAAGGGACAGGGTGCTAGTGAGGGCCCTCAGCCTGCTGCTCTGAGATGTGCTGCCTATACAGGAACATACTTGATATCTTGTGGAGATGAGTCATGGGGGGGCTGAAGTAAAAGAATCCAATAGAGAAACAGCAGTGAAGTATCTCAGAGAAATTCTGAAGTATTTCTAAGACAGTGTCATCAGGGGCCAAACTTAAATGACTCTGTGCAAACACACACAGTGTAGGGAATAAGCAAGAGAAAATGGAAAAATGCATGTGCCTGCAGCACTATGATCTTATTGGCATCATGGAGAAGTGATGGGATAGATACGATAACTAGAGTGTTAGAATAGAAAGGTACAGGCTCTTCAGGAAGGACAGGAAGGATTAAAGGGAGGACAGGGACAGGTGACATCATATTGGTAGTCTGCTACAGGCCACCCAACCAAAAAAGACTGAGTGTATGAATCCCTCTATAGGCAAACAGCAGTAGTCTCATGTTGACCAGACCTGGGGACCAGGTGCTATCTGTTGGAAGGAAAATACAGCACAAAATAAGTAATCCAGGGGGTAACTGTAATGCATTGATGATACCTTCCTTCTCCAACTGCCAAGGAGGAGAGGTGTTATAGTGTACCTTGTTTTTTAGCAACAAAGGGGGGCTGATGGGAAATGGGAAGCTCAAAGGCAGACATGGCTGCAGTGACTGTGGGGTGGTACAGTTCATGATCCTTAGGGCAGCAAGGGGCATGCACAGCAAGGTCACTATCCTCGACCTCAGGAGAGCAGAATTTGGCCTCTTCAGGGACTTTCTTGGTAGAGTACCATGGGATAAAACCCTGGCGGGAAAAGGAGTCCCAAAAAGCTGGTAACTGTTCAAGAATCAGCTCCCCCAATCTCAGGAGCAATGTGTTTCAACAAAGAGGAAGTCAGAGAAAAATGAAGGAGGTCTGCATGGATCAACAAGGAGCTTCTGGACAAACTTAGATGTAAAAAGAAGGTCTTCAGAGGGTAAAAAAAAGTGCTAGAACAACAGCTCCTCATCCAAAAGAAGCAAGAAGAGGCAACCTGGGAAGAATACAGAGGAATTCTCCAAGCAGGCTAGGGATTGGATTAAGAAAATAAAAGATCTGATAGAATTAAATCTGGCCAGGAACATCAAGGACAGTAAGAAAAGCTTCTATAGGTACATCAGTGATAGAAAGTAGATGAGGGAAGATGTGGGCCTTCTCTGGAAGGAAACAGGTGACTTGATTACACAGGGTATGGAGAAGGTGGAGGTACTCAACTACTTTTGCCTCAGTCTTCACCAGCAAGTGCTCAATTTAGACTCCCTGAGTCACAGAAGGCAAAGAAAGGGACTGGGAGAAAAAGAAACCACCCACTGTCAGAGTAGATCAGGTCTGAGATAATTAAAAGCCTGAAGGTTCACAAGTCCATGAGGCTTGATGAGATCTATCCTTGGCTTTTGAGGCAGCTGGAGAATGAATGAATTACAAAGATCCCATGATTCTTGAAAAGTCATAGCAGTCCAGGGAAGTTCCCACTGACTGGAAAAAGGGAAACATAACCCCCATTTTTAAAAAGGGAAAAAAGGAAGACTGGGGGAACTACAGGCCACTCAGTTTCACATCTGTGCCCAGCAAGACAATAGAGCTGATCCTTCTGGAAACTATTCTAAGGCACAAGAACAACCAGCTTGGCAAATTGTGTCTGACAAATTTGATGGCCTTTTGTGATGGAGTTACAGGATCAGTGGACAAAGGAAGAGCAGCTGCTGTCATCCTTCTTGTCATGGGCCTTATGCAAAGCATTTCACAGTGCCACACATGACATCATGGTCTTGAAATTGAAGAGATGCTTTGGTCACATGGTAGATAAGGAATTCGCTGAATGGTAACACCCAAAAAATAGTGGTCAATGGCTTGATGTACAAGTGGATGTCAGTGATGAGTAGCTTTCCTCAAGGTCAGTAGTGGGACAGGTGCTGTTTAACATCTTTGTTGGAAACATGGCCAGTACACCCTCAGCAAGTTTGCCAATAACATCAAGCTATGTGGTGTTCAGCATTATAGAGGAAAGGGATGCCATCCGGAGGGACCTGGACAGGCTTGAGAAGAGGATCCATGCAAACTGCATGAAGTTCAAGAAGACCAAGTGCAAGGTCTGGAATCTCAGATGAGGCAATCACGAGCCCAAATATAGGGTGGGCAGGGCATGGAATACAATGCAGCCCTGAGGAAAAGGAGTTGGGAGAGCTGGTTAATGAGAAGCTCAACATGAGTCAGTGATGTGTTTTTTCAACAGAAATCCAACCATATCCTGGACTGTATCAAAAGAAGGGTGGTCAGCAGGTCAAGGGAGGTGATTGTCCCACTGTACCCCACTGTCATGAGACCCCATCTGGAGTACTGTGTCCAGTTCTGGTGCCCTAAGCATAAGAAAGTCAGAAGAGGGCCACAAAGATTATCAGAGATCTGGAGCATCTCTCCTATGAAGAAAGGATGAGAGAGTTGGGTTTGTTCAGGCTGGAGAACAGAATGCTCTGAGAAGACCTTAAAGCAGCTTTCCAGTATCTGGAGGGGGCCTACAGGAAAGAAGGAGAGGGACTTTTTAAAGGGGCATATAGTGATAGGATGAGAGGTAACAGTATAAAGCTGAAAGGGGACAGGGTTACATAAAAAAGTAGGAAGAAATTCTTTACTGTGATGGTGATGATACAATGGAAGAGATTGCCCAAGAGAAGCTGTGGATAGCTCATCCATGAAAGTGTTAAAGGCCAGCTTGGATGGATCTTTGATCAACTTGGCCAGCTTGGATGGCTCTTTGGATTTGGCAGGAGGTGTCCCTGACCATGCAGGGTGGTTAGAACTAGATGATCTTTAAAGTCCTTTCCAACCCAAACCATGGTCTGATTCAATGAACAGAATTACTTCCTTGCCTCCTTCTGTAAAAAAGAGGGGGAAAAATTATGAATAAAGATTTCTGGATTTAAATACAAGTATTTTGGAAATTCAAATTCCATAGTAAATCATGCTGAATAGCTTTTTTTTAATGATGCTTTCAAATTATTCAAAAATATCATAATTTACCTGGAGTAGGACAGAACACAACTCACACTTACTGCGGATTCACAATTTTCTCATGAGCCTTCCTGAAGAATACTTGGCTGCTGTGGAATCTGCCCTGATGAGCAAATAAATACCCTGTCACAAAGTTGTAATGCAGACAAGAGCAATGACTAGCTTACTAGAATCAGCAACTCAAATTGTTATGAATCTTGAATGTTTTGAAAAGTTCTCACTTCGCAATATAAGGAATTTGTGAAACAGTCAGAGTGAGGTGGAGACCTACTTTGCTGAGAGGATGTAGAGACTGTCCTCCCCCAACAATCGATTTCTGTGAGTGGTGATCTGTGTATGCCAGGGTCACCCTGAAAGTTAGTCTTCCCAAATAAAAAACAGCATCCTGACTCAAAGCACATTTGTAATTTTAGACTTTCATGAGTCATCTTTATCTGAAACCATCTATTTTGGCCTGTGAGAATGCAATTTATATTAAATTGTATTACTCATCAGTGTAACTCAAATAGCTCTAATTTTCTGAGGTTTGTGAAAGTGGTAGAACAACAGCTTCTTATCCAAACTAATCTTCAATCTCTTGTCTAGAATGAGTTGTTCCCCTTTCAAAACTTCTATGTATTTCTCACTCATCTGACATTTCTCACTTTAACTAAATGTATAGGGAGGAAGTGTTGTCCTGGCCTACTCCGAAGTATATGAAAGACCTGACTTTTTAAGCAATAGCAAATCCAAATAAGACATGCAGCAAACTAATTTGAAAGGAAATTCTTTGACTTCCAGACATATTCATGCTGATTCTTTTGTTTGAAGATTTTCCACTTCTAGAGTTGTTAATTAACCAACCCTTTTAACTACAGAAACATCAAAAGAAACAATGTCAAGATTGTGTGTTGCTGAAAAAAATTCCACAGAAAAGGAACGGTCAACTGAATGGCTCTTCAAAGCCCTTAATGCACAATCTCACAATAACTTCCTGCCTGTCCTACTCAGAGGGTCAGGAAGTTGGTCTATTGGTAACATATCCCTTCCTTTGCCTTCCTTTCACTTTTAGGACTTATCTCCACGTTTCTCACCTTTTACTTTGTGTTCTATACTGCCAAAACATGGTGAGTAAAAAAACTTTCTCTGTCTTTGTCACAAAATATTAGTTGCCTTTGGAAACCTTTTATTAACTATTGATATCAAATAAAACTCATGGTTGTGAGATTTTATTCCTGCATTCATGTTTTCTTTCTGTTTCCTCCCTTCTCTATTCAGCCCCCATTCCCCTTTTGTAAGATACTCATAGGATTTGTTGACTTCTGTAATTATTTTGGCTACTCTCTTTTACACAATTTCTTCTTTTCTCCACTCAGCCTCTTAAGCCACTGGATCTCTTCTGCCAAACTTTTCTTCTCTAAATTTTGTTTTAACAAAATTGTGTCACCTATTGATTTCACAATATTCAAGCAGAAACTGCATTTCTAAGAAAGGCTGCAGAGGCACAACAGGAATTCTAGGAGCTGCCAATGTCAGGAAATTTGCTCTGATTCAGTTTTATGTTTATTTTGCCTGCCAGAACTGTGAATTTGATAAGACCTGTGTTCAGTTTTATAAAAGGACATTATTGATACACGGGTTTTGTTATGTGTTCTTAAAAGAGACCAGGCTAGTGAATGTGAAAACTGAGCAAGCCTTGAGCAGAGTTCAATAGACAAACAAGTGAGTGGTTTCTCACTGTCACGGTACTGAAGTGGGAGCCCCTGTTTTCTTGTGGGGTATCTATATCATGACAAACAAGTTTTTCCACTCCAGCAATTCTTCTATAAAGGAATTATTTTGGCACTAGGGAAAAAAAATCAGAAGCTGCACACTCAGTGGATAGGGTAAAAAATAATCTCAAGGAACCAAAAGCAAACAGAGAAATTAAGGAGGTGGGGATCATATGTTAACAAGAAAAAGAAGTAAATGTCAAGGTTGTAATTCCCTCAGGCTATTGTTTCATATTTGTTCATGTTTGTGAGTGATAGTAACTTTTATGTGCATGCAACTAGACAAAATAGACAGTTGAATGAAAGAGATGTTCTAATGTGAGCAATGCGGAAAGGCACAGACGGCAGTGGAAAGCAAAATGAAAATCCATTTAATGAGTAGGAGAAAGGTCTATGTCTAATGCATTCAAGAGCTTCACAGCTCCAGTGATAGCGGAAAGCAATAAGAAGTAAAGATCACACCCAAATTATATGTAATTTAGCAATATGATGATGTTTGTAGAACTATACTTTGCTGGGTTTTTTATGTGTTTTATATGGTTCAAGGTGAGCTGCTCCAGAGAATTGTTTTAGTGCTAGCCAGTTAATTCTAGCTGGTGCCAAAGAGCCTTTCAGTCAGGGGAAGGAAAAGGTCTTTTTGATTATCATTAAAGACAAAACATGCAGCTAGATTTTTCTGTGTTGCCTTTTCCCTCTATACTCACATCAGTAGTCTCTGAACATCTGGCACATCTGCTTTACTTACAACAATAGTCATGCTCAATGACTTAGTTTATCATGTATTTCAGGTTTATTTTTTTATTTATATTAAAGAAAAACAAAACAAACAACCCCAAAAAACACCAACCCTATATAAAAGCACAATTACAGGGCTATATTAAACCAAAATAAACCAGAGTAAAGGATTTTGTTTCATCCTCAGCCCATCCTACTGTGTTTGGATCTGTATATTGCATACTTCCATGCTATCTAGTATTGTCAGTAAAAGCACTTCACTTAGACACAAACACTTTTTGTGTTTGTGCTTACCTTGTGTTTTCGGAGCGTCTTAATTATTCACTGCATGCTCTTAGTACTGCAGATGGGAGGGTTTTTGGAGGTGGGGGAGGTTTTCTATGCACGGGAGATTTGTAACATCTTCTTGGTGCCTTTAATCTTGTTGAATTTATATTATTAATTTCTTTCACTTCATCTCCCCAGAAAGAGGAGGGAAGAGGCATCTACAGACACAGGGTTAATCAGACGCTTCTGGAGCACTGATGCTTGTATTTTGAATGTCTGCATTTCCTTTCCAGCTTGTCCTTTGCAGGCAAAGAATGCAGATGGGCTTGAAAAAGAAAAGTAGGGTCATGCTATGATGGGATTAAGTTATTTTACAAGAGCAAAGGTCAAGGATTCTAAATCAGAGAGAAAACATGAGTTGAATACAATTTGAAGAATAAAATTTAATAATGAGATTCAATGCTTAGAAATTTTGTCACTTCACTCTATTTGCATTCAGAAAAAACGCTCAAAGTACAGAGGGAATCCAAGTTTCTATTCAAGGCAAATCTTCTGAATTCTTTGTCAAGTAAGAAAAAGAATGTTGGAAAATTGGAAGCTCACTGGTCAGTGTTGTTACCCAGGTTTTAAACTGGCAGGTTTTAAAAGCTGCATGTGCCAAGGGGGAAAAGCACAGTAAGTTAGAATGACAAGATCCAAAGCTTCTCCTTAAAGGAAGCTAGTTAAGAGATAAATAAGAGATAAATTAATAAATCTAGTACATCATGTTATCTGATAACGTAATTAAAAAAGGTACCCATTTGCAAAACCAGAAAAACTCTCATGTTTTTTAGGACACCCTGATCTAAATTTGTTATGCATGCTCTGAGAAACTCATATGAGCTCACTTTCTACTATAACTAAAACAAAATAAGCTGTAACTGTGGCTGACATAACACTGAGAGGAGAAAGCAAGGGCGTAGGCAAGGGAACCTTACGTTGCTTGTGCACAAATGGTAGGACTGGCTGAAAGGACTGTTCATTCCCTTTCCTAATACTGGATCAATTCTACTTGGAAAAGACCTGAAAGGTAGATATGTGCTATTCAGTCTGGTAGAACACTTGTTGGAATTTTGCACTTTCTCTAGACATTCTATTTCCACTTAAGTTTGTCCTCAAATGCAATCAGGTCATTACTGTCACAAGGATCTTTTTTATCTAGTCTACCACATCGACAGACAGTTCCCATTCTCTTATGGTAGTTTATGCCTGTTTGTTGATCCCTCCTCAGATGACACTGAATGTCCTCAGAGCCCTGGGAAGTATCGTTTAACACTGAACTATAAATATTGCCCATGTTTCTTCCTCATCTGCTGGACCGTATGCCAGGGTAAGGACTAAGTTTGCTTTGCAGGTCAGCCCAGATAGGAAAAACCAGTTGCTAAAACAATATCTAGAGTTCCTTGAAGGCTTACTGAAAATAAAGCAAGCTTTGTCCTCTGCTGGTCTTGTTCTCCTGCATAGCTCCTTTTTCTGTAAACAGTTAGCAGATTTCTGTCTCTATCTGCCCCATTTTGTTAATCCCATCCAAACACATTTCCTAGGATTGTTTTTATTTTGGTGTGTATCTCTGTCTTATCCAGTGTTAAACTGCAAAAAGGTAGAGTAATTTTCTCAGTGTCATACATAGTCAGTGGCAACAGATCCAATGGATGACATGACAGTCAAAAGAAGTAGAAATAGGTAAGGGTAGACTTGCTGCAGAAGCCAGGGAGAGACTTCTAGACAGAAACTGCTACATAATATAAGGGAGAAGCCCATTATTTTCAAATTTTCAATGGTTTTACATTTTTGGAACATGTAGGCAGTATTGTGTGAGCTCTCTTAGGTAACACACTTTTAATAAAACCATTTTCCTTCCTCTGTCAATTTTCTCTCCACTCTTATTTTCATTATATTTCTTTTCTCAGTTTGCTATAATTTAACATATTTTTTCTTCATTTCTCTCCAGGTGTAGCTTTATTTCTCTATCTTCTCACTGTCCTTTACATATAATTTGTGGTATTTTTCTAACCTCTTTCCTGTTCTGCTAACTTGGATGCTGTTTCCCCAGTTCTCTTGATAGCTCCCCTTGGACAATCATTCTTCCAGCCTTATCTATTGAACCTGGGCATAGACAATGTTGTTTTTGCAGAAATTTAAAGTAGGCAGTGGTTTATGAGCAGCGGTGAAAAAGAATGTGCTTCAAATGGAGAAATCAGTCAATTTATTTTTTAGATTCAGCTCATTAGGAACACTGTTATGATTAGAGATGGAAAAAAAATTGATTAATTGTAATTAATCCTTTGCTACCTTTCTTCCTACACCTACTTTATGTCATATACTGAAAGAAAGGAAGAATGTTTGTGAAGTCCATTATCATTATTTTGAGCAGTTTAGTTGGGCAAACCACTCCCTTGAAAATATGTTTTTCTGATTTTACTTAGACTTCTTCCCATCACAACAATACTTACTGATTCTGATATCTTTGCTGCTCTAGAAGTGCATGAAATGAGAAGCAGAGACACACATCAAACTACATAGAAAACAGAACTTGTATTCTACATTTTTCTTCTCATATTCCACAAATCCTTCTTCTTTTCTTTCTAATGTTTTCTTCTATAGTTCTTGAAACAGAAAATACTATGACTCCTAAAGCCTAGCAATTAGATGTCCATAACTAACACTTAGGTATGGATTTACTACCCACATCTGCCACAGTCGTGACATGACAGTGAGGAAAAACTAACAAATACTTTTTTTCATTTGGTTTCCCTTGGGACATTATGCTACTCCTTATTGATTCTGGCAGTTAGAAGCCTCTTCTTCACTAGAAGCCTCTTGGTTGCCCTGGGAACAGCCACTCTCATCAAAGAAAGCCAAGCAGGTTAAACTGATGTCCAGGATTTTCATTATATATTTGTCAGTATCTGCAACATGTAATCCACTTCAATGAGGTTAATGGTATATTTACACTTTCTAGTGCAGTGCTAGGCAGATGTAGTCACAGAATAGACCAAAGTTTAAAAATTAGCTTAGCTTAGTTAGAGCTTAGTGCTCTATTAATGCAATTTCAGAGCTTTAAAAGCACCTGATTATTTGAAACAATTAAAACCATTATGAAAAACAATGATGTAAAATCTAAATGATATAATGAATAATGAAAGCATTTCCTGATCTCATGCCTACACTCAGACTATTGCCCATTACTAATCATCCACATGGGTGTCAATGAAGCTAAAATCTGAACATGACTGATACCTTGTCTTGGGCTAGTGCAGTGGTGCTTTGGAATTAGGGTGCACTGCAGCGGTGGCTCTTGTGAGAAGGTTCTGGAAGCTCCCTCAGTTCCAATAGCTGCCCCACCTCTGCCCAAGGCAGAGCAGATATGGGAAGCTGGATATGCCTCTGCAAGTAACATAGTCAAGAAAGAGAAAATGAAACTGCAGAAATAGAAGAAAAGGGACTGCGTAGTGGAGTAGAGGATTAAGCGAGTGAGAAATGCCAGAAAAAAGACACCAAGATCAGTGAAGAAGGAGGGGGAAAGGTGCCCATGCAGAGATTTCCCGGCAGCCCATGGTGAGATGGCAGCTGTGCCCCTGCAGCCCATGGAGGAGCACGGTGGAGCAGTCCCTGAAGGACCATGGTGGAGTAAATGTATATTAGTAGCCTCTGAAATGTCACAGGTGGGCAGACATGAAGAAGTTGCCTGTGCAGGATCATGGAGTGGGGCAGATGTGGAACTAAGAACTACAGAACTACAGAAATGAAGTCCATTCTTTGAAGTTTTAACACCTTAATGTTGAATAACGTGAATGAAAAGTACCTGTATTTGCTTTAATACAGAGGCTGCCAAATAAGTTCCAATGTTCAAATTACAGAGGTAAAAAACACAGGACTTCATGCTGTACAGAGCTGAAATTCCTCTGCCCAGTCCTCATTGTGTTTCTTGCTTTAAGGATCTGTGTGTCAGATAATTGTGAATGTATGATATTCTCATTATCTTGATTTACCAGTGGAGTAGTTTTAGAAAACATATTTCTATATACATATATTTATATATATAAAGCACCTATAACCATATTTATAAACATTCTTTGGAAACAGTGTTACAGCAGAGGTAAGAAGAGGTGTCAGCTTGTTAGTACCTCAGTACTTCTGCATCCAGCCAATTTAAAAAAAAAAAAAGCAAACAAGACTTTGCTGCCAGCCTGCCTGGCTGGTGTTTTATACTTCTACTCCATCAGGGTTGGAGGGAGAACTATTGTGAGTGGCAACAGTTTGCACTGTGACCCCTCCAGCTGTTCTGCAGCGCATTTTATTGGATAGAAGTGCAATGAAAAAAAACAAATATAATGGCCATCTAGACAGAATATCAGTGGCTAATACACTGTATGTAATAGCAAGAGTTATGCACTATGTGCAGTGTTCCTGTAAGCCAAAGACCCTTCATGCACAGCATAAGCACGTGGAAGTAAAGCAGTCTCAAATGGAGATTGTTTTTAGTATTGTGATAATCTCAGAACTTTCAAATCAGTATTTGTTTCATTAGAGGATGGCAAAAGACAACAATAGTTTACTTAGATATACTTGCCAGTAAAATAAATTGGACCAATTTTATGAATTGGTGCTGTAAATTACAATTCTTCATTAATTTGTGGAAGACACAAAGCATTTCCTGTATCCAGACTTTTTGCTACTTCTGCAATACAAGTACTTTTTACTTTACACTAAAGATTTTTATGTGACTTCTAAATCTCCTCCAGGGGGTGTGGTTATCATAAGATAATCACACCCTTGGGGGATTAAAAACACTTATCTCTGGATCATGACTTGTAATACCCCAGGGGTGTGATTATCTCAGGAAACTCACACTCTCTGTCATGCCTAATTGCTTAATTATTACAGTAGCGAGTTCACACTACCATACAGGAGTGAAGCTTGTGTCAGCATTTCTCCTAGAATTTTCTGTTTTCAGAGATCTGCCATGGAAGCCTGCTGCAGGCTGAAATGTAGCAAAAAAAAAAATATTTTGCCTGGGAGCAAATATCTCTACTACATTTCTAAAAATTACCTTGATTCTATTTTAACAATGTCAGTGAGAAAAGTTAACTCTATGTGTTTATGTAACAGATGACCTTCAGTCAGAATTCTGGCATTGGATTAAGTGGAGTCAAATATAGTAACATTTGTTTTAAAATATTTATAAATATGAATGCATTCAAATAGTGAAATGACTCACAGAATATCTGGGGCAAAAGTAAACAGTGTTAAAATATCTGTCTGAACATTTTTTAGAGCTTCAAAGAAAATCTGAAAGGGATCGTATTGCTGTGTTGTAGTACAAATTAATCCAACCCGGTTTTTACTCAGGGAGTACAGTACTGATCTGCTGATTACTGATTAGTGATCTGTAGGAACTGAACTTCTAAATGAAGGTCAGAGAATCACTAATAAAATGGATCCACAGATAGAAATCCTTATTTGTATGTTTTAAAATTTAGATATATCTAGTGATTCTAGTTAAAACCCTTGTCAACTTGTATTTGCAATGGTGTGAACTGAAGAATAAAAAAAATTTTATTTTTTAGTCTATGTAAGTGGAAGCTTAGTACTCAACATATTGATATTTTTGTCCTGTAGCTGAAATATATCTGAAATAATGATGATGACAATAATAATGCAATATATTCTATACCATCAGTAATAAAAAATATTCTTATTTTGTGGAAAGATAATTTTTAAATGTTCATTTAATAAGTTTTTGTGAATTCATTGCCAAGAGTCCATATTTTGCCAAATAGAATTTAACATATACAATATGTTCATTTTTACCTTCAGGAAACAGAAAATACCATTAAAATAATTCTTCTAAAAATATCTTATAAACACTATGTGTGGAAGTGGTCAATCCACAGAGAATCTGGAAACTGATCAATGCTATAATTCTTTTTTTAGAAATAAAAATTAAAGTTGATTTCAAAATTATGCATTTAATGAAGCAATTTGTACAATTCAAAAAGTATGCAGGCAAAACAGTATCTTTATGTTTTTATAATTCCTGTCACTACATGTCCTGAACCGATTGGAAGGACAAGATATAAACTGTAATTTAAAGAATTTAAGATTAATACTTGCACATATTAGTTTTTGTATTTCTTGAAAGCAAAAAGAGCAGGTGTGTTACTTAGTTTTCTTTAAAATGGGTATGGCTAGAGTGACTACACCGTTTGCAATGGAATCTCTTGAAAGCCACAGACCATAATCCACACTGACATTGTAATATACTATATACATATATACACTATACATTGTAATAGTCTAGCCGTCAAGTGAGCAGTATGCATTTTTATAATATACTGCTGTGTCATAGGATGTTGCTCACAGCACCTGACACATATAAGGAAAAAGGAAAACCTGGGAGTAGGTCATACACAACTAGAGTAACTCATCTGGAAACCCAAGTGGTGGTGTCACAAGAGAAGATTGTTCTCCAGAGAGAAACATGAAGAGGCATATAGATTATATTGATGGGCTACAGATTGCCCAGGTGTGCTGTAAGCCATCAGCTTATGGTTGAGAGCTAGCCAGCGATAAATAGCAAATTCTCTGAAGCCTAAAAAATAGTCTTAGCAGCATGGAGGAGTAGGTAGAAATACAAAGAATGTTGTGACTAAATAAAAATTTTACATATTATATATTTTTTGCATTTGGCGAGATTAATTAAAACATTCATTGTAAGGGGACAATTTCGGCAATTTACGGAAGGTGTCTTTGTGCCATTGGAATGAGGAATTCATAGTAAAAGAATTTATTAGATCTCCCTTTGCAATGAGGCTGTTACATCATTGTGTTCTATATTTTCTATTACAGTAGCGCATTGATTTTCAAAGGACAAGCTTGTGTGTAACCGTATTAAATACTGGCATACTTTCCTTTAAATAAATAATGCTTAGTGTATAGATTCTACCACATATTAAGAATTTAACCCTTCTTGCCTGCACATACACAGTCCTGGAAAGAAGGCTGAATGCTGTGCATGACTGACAGTGCATTACTCGTTTGACACTGTGAGCAAAGACAATTTAATCTGACTTTCTTGTTTTAGTCCTCTTTTCTTCTTTATTATTTCACACCTGGCATTCTTATTTTTACAGTATCTCCCAGCTGGCAGTATTACAGTAATTATACAGATATATTTACAGCCAATAGGCTGTAAAAAAGCTGGTATTTTTGATTACGGAGTTCATGACGGTTTATAGAAAAAAAAACACCTTAATGAACATGAGCAGTTGCTAAGTGAAATGATGGAAGGTGTGAGATCCAAGATATTTTTTTTTCTACCATGAAGGTTTTTGTTATATACGACTAGAAAAACAAGTGGGAGGTTAGGACATATGATCCAGAAGAGAAGATAAAATGGATGCCTCATATGAATTAAGGCATGGTCCATATGAAGATTAGCGAATGATATAAGTAGAGAGGAATGAAGGAACTTGACATTTTATACAACGACCATTAGAAATGGCTACTATATGGTGTCACTGTAGAATGAAAGATGAAGATTTCTTGCCCACTAGCACATGATTATGGTTAAAGTACATTTGGATTATGCCCTTTCAATAAGAAATTCTGTTTCTATTACTCACCATCAATACTTGATATCTGGTTAGATAAAAGATAACTTGAAAACTTCTGACATCAATCCTGTAATGTTTTGGGGTGGTGTTTAGAGGAAGAAAAGAGTGTTAGAAAAGAGTGTTAGCACAGCTCTAATGATAGAGTTGTGAAGGACAGCAAGAGAAATGCAAAAAGTGAGAGAAACAGAGAATAGAAGAGAGGGACAGAAATCAAGACAGAACAAAAATTTCTTTCTTCTTGTGTGGAGAGTAGAAAAAAGGAACCAACCCCCCCAATTAAACTTTTCAATGTGACCAGCACTGGTGACCTCACTTTTTAAACAACTTCTTCTACTTGACTTTTAATTGACTTTGGCAACACATAGGGATGACATGAGAGGTCATGAAGAGTAAGAGAGACAAAGGAGGAATGAATGAAGTGAAGAGAAATAAAGGACCAGTCAGCTATAACTTGCCAACCACATTTCTGGTATAAGTGATGAAGTTTGTGTGTACATTCATGCAATATTATGGTTTGGCTGACTGGTGTGTTTTGCTGGAGCAATTTACAAGTACCCATTTCAAATGTAAAAATACACTGACAGTTTTATGGAATTCCCATTAATTCAACATTCAGATCATGAGCTACCAATAAATTTTTTCTTTTGTATTTTATTTTCTGGCTTTTCCTGTTAAGCAGTAACTTAGCATTCAGAAATATTTAATAATACTTAAAAAAAAAAAAAAAAAGACTGAAGTTTGTTTGTTTTGTCCAGTGTAAATACTTAGATTTCCTTGATTGCATAGTCACTTTCAGAGCCTAAATTTTTTGACAGCAGTAACTGTCATTCACTACAGTGTGGCTGTAGAACGCTAGTGTTAAACATGGTTTTGAATAATGTTTTAAATTTTTGTTTTGTTTTCTATTTTTTGTTTCGTTTGGTTTGGTTTGGGGTTTTTTGGTTGGTTGTTTGGTTTCTTTTTTGTTTGTTTTTGGTTGGTTGGTTGGTTTGGTTTGGTTTTTTGTGCATTTTTCCAATGGAAATTATTATTGCAATGTAAAAATAATAATCATAGAATCATCGAATGGCTAGGTTTAGAAGAGACCTTAAGGATCATATAGTTCTAACACCCCTGCATAGGCAGGGACACCTTCCATAACTTTAAAAGCTAAACTGTGGAGAAACCATTTTCCTCTACAGGAAGCACAGGCAGTGCTTTGCAGAACAATAACATTTTAAAAAATATGCACTTAATTCTGGGGGTGGTTTTGATTTTTGTATCCCTGGGCACATTTTAAGTTCCCAGATATTTGTTAATCTAGTCTTCCTGCCATAAACATTTGCAGATTTCACAGTCACTGACGTTTTCAAAAAGCTAGTTTCCACATCCTTTATATATACATTTAGATGTACTTCTAAGTCTTCTCTTTCTGAGGATCACCTGATACAGGAAGAAAGAATAGGGTGGTTATTTCTTAAGCATTCTGCCTGATCACAGTTTAATAACGAAATTGACATAGAGAATATAGTGAATTGGTCATGATAATTAAAGAGTCTGAAGAAGATAAGAAATACAGAAATTACATTAAGTACATTAAATACAGAAATACCAGGAAGTAGCATTTAGCAGAAATGAAGGTCATATTTAAATGTCAGATTTCTCCCCAAGCACCAAACTTTCAATTCTATGAAAGGAAATTGTCAAAACATACCTAGATAGATGTTTCTTAGACTGGAAATTTAGTCTCATTACTGTGTTCTAGCTGGACAGACTTGTTCTCCAGATTCACTTTCTACTGTGTCTAGTATATTCTCCTCTAAAATAATTCATTTGTTTTTAAAAAAATCTCCGGGGTACAAAATGTACAAATACATGTTATAAGAGATGTTCAGGTGCCAGGGTATAGTTTTCCACTCCTTAGAATTAATTGGGTCTGACTCATTGGAAAAGATTGAGCTGTGCCACTCCTTTAATGACTGAAGCTTACAATTAGTGTTCTTACTGACATGTGACCCAGCAAAAAGAGCTATAAGCCCAGCGGGTAATAAATAAAAGTTCCTACACATTTCTGAATTCTTACCAATCAAAATTGAATTTTTCTAGTTAAAAATAATAAAAAATATTATCCAGAAGCAACTGTCCAGGAAACCCAAGAACATATGTCAGCAGTGTTTTCTACCTTCCATTGATAACGCATTCTGAAAAAAAACGCCAAAACAAACAAAAAAGCAAATGTAAAGATAGCAATTAGAATGGTTCTGATCATTTCCAGAATAGCTTCCTCTCCTCTAACTACTGGAAAATACTGTAAGATGAGGTTAACCTTTCCATAGGAGGGAAAGACAGGAGTTAGTGAGTTTCTGAAATGTTGGCAAATGTAGCTTCTGCGTTTTATTCTATTCCAGTAGAGTGTGCTCAACACAATATATGAAAAATGTGTTGGTGCATTAAAAAGTTTGCTGAATTCAAGGAGTTGTCATGTAGATGACATCATCCCATTCATTTTTGTCAGTAAGAAGAAATAAACCAAAACTATAGTGTTAAGAACATGCTCTTCCTACTACCTTTTACTAAAGAGAATATGTCAAATCTTGATAAGAGTATTTGTTTTTCCACTTAATCACAGCATGTCTGTATTTCTAGAATTTTGCTGTTTCAAAAAGTCTCAAAAGCAAAGACAAATATGACAAAGATGGTGGTACTTACAGAGTCTAAGGTGAGTTTCTCCTATGTCAAATAGACCTATGATTTTTTTAATACTTTATTTAGGAACTTTTTTTTCCAAATGGTGGTTAGAATAAGAACAGAAAAACTTATAGGTTGTATATTGTGTACAGCAGTCTTTATATAATAATTTATCCTTCATGGCAGGAAGGAACTCCACAAGTACCACTATTTATTACAATTGTCACAGTTCACATAGCTTACACTTGGAAGGAGCCTCTGGGTCATTTGATGCAAGACTCAACCTACATACATACCTACATACAGGATTTCCTGATCTAATTTCTACAGTCTCTTAGGGTCTCTCTCTACAGTCTCTTAGGGTACATCCAATGGAGTTTTAGTGACTTCCTTGTTGAATAGTGCATTCGACCACTGATACCTAACTTTAATTTCTACTGTCAAGCTACTTCCTTTTAGCATAAATTGAATTTAAACTTCCAGCTTCCTTAAGAATCCTTAAGATAGCTTTGTAGAAATGAAATACTGAGACTGTAGCTTCTTGAAATTCAATATATCGTCTACTATTTTCTTTGGCAGCAACTGTGATGACAATGTCAGTTGGCAACAAACACGTTTCCTCAAGTTCTTCTACAAATGGCATAAGCAGAAAAGTCTTGATAGTGAGTGGAATTCACAGTGAGTTTTACATCTGCCTTAGAGAATCAGAACCTTTCTTCATTTTTACATAGTTTATAATTTGTTACCCTTCCTTCCTTCCTTCACTTCCTTCCTTCACTTCCTTCCTTACTTCCTCACTTCCTTTCTCCCTCACTTCCTTCCTCACTTCCTTCATTTGCTGGACAAATCACCAGGCAAGATCTTTTGTCCCTAATTGCTAACATGAGGGGTTTCAATTACAAAGTGAGACCAAAGTGTGGTACCATATTTTAACCTGCTTAATAGGCATTAAAAGTAGTATATGTCTAGGGACCTGCTCCTTAGACTTTCTTGAAGAACAGCTGAGCCCTTTCTAAAGCATGAGTCTTTTACTGTTTCCAAACAAATCTAAAATTACCTAAGCTAGGAGGTATAGTTTGCAATTTTTTTTTGAGAAATGGTTAATTCAATTCTGCTGACACAGAAAAAAAAGTCACCCCAAGTAAGACGTTCAATGTTTTAGCCAAACATCTGAAGTCTGACCAAGATATATAAACCAGGATACTTTAATAGAAAGCATTGGACAGCCTCAGTTATATCAGATTATGAACAAAAATTAATCCATTGATCAGTGCTGACTATGTTTTGACATCTAGTAATGGGTTTGACAGACATATGACTCAGTGGATTAAGAACTGGCTTGATGTGGCTGTCAATGGGCCTGCTTCCAAGTGGAGTCCCTCAAGGATCAGTGTTGGGACCAGTCCTGTTTAACATCTTTGTTGGTGACATAGATGGTGGCATCAAGTGCACCCTCAACAAGTTCTCTGATGACACCAAACTGTGTGGTGCAGCTGACACACTGGAGGGAAGGGATGACATCCAAAGTGAACTTAAAAGGTTGGAGAGGTGTGCCCATGCCAACTTCATGAATTTCATCAAGACCAGGTACAAGGTCCTGCATCTGGCTCAAGGCAATCCCAAGCACAAATACAGGCTGGGCAGTGAGTGGCTTGAGAGCAGCCCTGAGGAAAAGGACTTCGGGATGCTGGTGGATGAGAAGTTCAACATGAGTTGTCAGTGCACACTTGTAGCCCAGAAAGCCAACCAGATCCTGGGCTGCATCAAGAGAAGAATGGCCAGCAGGTCAAGGGAAGTGATTCTCCTCCTCTACTCTGCTCTTATGAGACCCCACCTGGAGTACTGTGCCCAGCTCTGGAGCCCCATCACAAGAAAGTCATGTTTGTGCTGGAGTGTGTCCAGAGAAGGGCCACGAAGATGATCAAAGGGCTGGAGTACCTCTCTTATGAAGACAGACTGAGAGAGTTGGGGCTGTTCCATCTGGAGAGAAGGCTTTGAGGATACATCACTGTTGCCTTCCAGTATCTTGAAGAGGGCTTGTAAGAAAGCTGATGAGGGATGTTTTAGGATGCCAGGTAGTGATAGGAGCAGGGGGAGTGGATTCAGACTAGAGGAGGGTAGAATTACATTGGAAGTTAGGAAGTTCTTCACTATGTGGATGGTGAGACACTGGAAGAGGTTGCCCAGAAGGTTGGTAGAAGTCCCTTCCCTGGAAGTTTTTAAGGCCAGGCTGGACAGGGCTCTGAGCAACCTGATCTAGTGGGAGGTGTCCCTGCCCATGGCAGGGGCATTGAACTAGATGATCTTAAAGGTCCCTTCCAACCCTGAAAATTCTTAGATTCTATCCTATCAATATAAACATTTGCTCTTGAGGGTTCATCAATAACTCAGTAGCAGAATGACTTGGTAAGTAAATTTTTTTAAATATGATTTTTAAAGTAGATGACATTCCTTTAGAAATGAGGCTGCAAGAAAATATATGGAAAATGATATGTTAACTTAAAGAAAAACAAATGCCTCTTGATTGAGTCTTAACATTTCTATCAGAAGAAGGGCTGATTTAATTAATATACTTTATTAAGTGAAGTGAAATATAGCTGGTTTAGTATATTGAGACAGCACTAGGAAGATGTGTACTGCATAGACACAAAGTTTTAAGGATGGAGATTAGATTATCTTTCTGCCAAGATAATATATTAGAGATCAAAGTCGACACTGACAGCTATGGGAAAGTGATAACATACTTAAACATCTTACAGCAAAAGATGTGAGCAATAGGCTCCTTTGTCTCTCTTGCCTGACAGTTTCTGCTGAAGGGCATTTAAAGTCTTTTCCCCTGTTACACTTGCTGGTGGAAAGGAATTCCAAACACAGGCTCTGTGGTCTTTCTCCCTCAGTTTCCAGACTGTGAAGGAATTCTTCATTCAGCCTTCCCAGTCACCGTACTTCTGTTTGAAAATATGCCGAAGTGCTATCTACTATCATGTGTAAATCCCACAGGATTTCTTCAGTTAGTCTGGGCATATATTGAATTTGAAAGCAGGAAATTACGAGAAAATCAGGCAATAAATACTGATTAGTCTCTCTGTGATACCTTTCTGAAATACCAGAGAAGAAAATGATAACAATACTTTTGACAGACAGCTACAAGTGAGGTTGGCAATCATCTTCCTTTAAATGAGAGGGAAAATGAATTTTATCCCTCTGTGAAAAATCATTTAAATATCCCATAGTCAGTTTAATTTGGGGACATTTTTATCCATGAGTCTTAAATAAGATGTATCCATGAAAAACAGAGAGCAAAAATGTATGTCAATATATTTCTATAAGTGTGTGTGTATTGGTGTTCAAATTAATAAATAGTATATTCTGGGTTTAATATTTACTGAACTCATGGGAACCTCAAGAGAGAATTCAAGTTTTACAGGACAAGATTAATAAGGTACTAAACAGTGTAAGGACTTTTTTGCTGATGGAAATGGAGATAAAAGTTTTTTCTTGTAGAGAGGGGAATGAGGTGCAGAAAGATTATGAAAAGGTAAATACCATATATAGCAGTGAAAACTGGAGTCTTCATCTTAAGCAATACTCAGAAAAGGTGCAAAAAAGTAGGAGTCCAAAGCACAAATTTAGTCCAGAGCAGGATTTCAGACCAAGTCTCTATTTACTTGGGCAAATTCTGTCTGTTCTGGATTGCTGAGTAGCCTCAGGGAAAAACCCTTTAACCTTTGCTACCAAGTAATCCCTGTTTGAGAACTCTGAGCAGGGGACAGAGGTTTGTCACATGTTCAGCTTAATTGTTAGGATGTTGACTTCGAAAAGGAAACCACTGTAGTCGAAGATCATGATCAAAATTTTAACAGTATTTAACACAGAACAATGCAATTCCGAGAGCACATACTACAAGTATCTACACCAGAATAGCCAATATGTGGTGGGTAGGACACTCTTAGGAAGCAATGCTTCAAACAGTTTATTAGCTCGAAGGTACAAAACAACACTTATAATTTTTGACTCTGTGCATTCAAAGAACTATCTTGCAGATGAAGCTGCAAATTCTGATTACATTTGTCAAGAGGAAACCAGAGAAATGTTTTTCAAGAGATACCAAATGAATATATATTAAAAAATTATGTGGTTTCTTCTTCCAAAGAAAACAGAAAAAACCCAGAAAAAATACACACAAAAAACCCCAAAACAAAACAACAAAACCACAATCAAAACTAAACAAAAAAAGAAAAAGAAAAAAAAAAAAACAAAAAAACAAAAAAAAACCAAACCACAAACAAAACCAACCAACCAACCAAAAAACCAAACAATAAAAAACCACCACAACACCTTCATTTTCAACATGGCTGAGTGCTTGTTACTTCCAGTCACCAGTCTTTGTCACAGTTTTTTTTAGGTCTGTGGAGAAAGTCATAGATGGCACTTGAGACTGTCAGACTAGTCCCTGTCTTAAGAAAGAAATAGATTGTTTTTTTCCTTGACAGAATGACATACAAAAGTGAATTTAACAATCTTGAACAATGGGGAACATTTCAAGTGAAACTAACAGGTATTCAGAACCTGTGCAGTTACTAAATGTGCGATTTACTACAGAGCCTTAAATAGTTGCTTTTCAGTGTTTTTTTTTGTTTGTTTGTTTGTTTGAATACACTATTGTCTCTTGTTACACAGGTGTACCTCAGATACCGTACACACAATTCCCCTTCAGATACACAGATGGTGAGCCCAGAGATGTAGTCCAGTTTCACTCTTCCTTGCTTACTGATGCAATTCAATGCAGAAGTTTTCCATCACATCGGAGTTCTGGTCTACTTACAGGCTTCCCTGTGTGGTGTGAGGTATGGGGCTGGCTGGAGCTCTGCAGCTCCACTGGGACAGGGCTTCCTTCAGTCCTAGATCTAACTGAGGAAATGAAAACGGTTCCTGCCAGGTCTATATGTTCTTCTTCCTTATATAAAGAAGATATGGACTTTTGGCAGTATTAGAAAAGGAACACAATGTTATTAGCTGCAGACAGGTGTGCTTTGCCCCACAAGAGTCATTGTGATAGCTTATATGTGACATATAACCTGGATACAGGGGCCCTACTTATAGACCCCCTTCAATTTAAGGCTGTTTACTCCTTTATGCACCTCTGTCCTCAAAGGCAGCATAATAAGAAATGTATTAATGAGAAGTTTTCTTAAATTACTGGCAGAGGCACTAAGGTGCAGTGAGAACCTGGTCAGGTTGGATTCAGTGCTCAGCAGCATGCTAATATCTCAGTTACGTTCTGGTATTCATTCAGCTTTTTGCTGCTGTTGGCATAGTGTGAAAAAGAGTGCAAACTACTGAAGAACAATAATAAGTAGCTCTCCTGCATTTTGTTTCAGTGAATAGATATATCACACTGTCTCTAAAAATTTTCTTCAGTCCTGTTATATCAAATAAATGTATTTGGTGGTGTGGTTTTTGTTTGTTTGTTTGGGTTTTTGTTTTGTTTTGATTTTTTGTTTGGATTTTTGTTGTTTGGGTGTTTGTTGGGGGTTTTTTTGTTTGGGCTGGGGTTTTTTTGAGGTGTTTTTTTGTTCGGTGTTTTTTTTTTTTTCATAGTCAGCTTTTCAGCTTTCACCAGCTGAGAAATCTGATACTCCAGATGGTTGTATTGTCACAATATAGTTCTTGTAGAATGAAATAATGAGGAACAAATGAAACCTTTATATCCTAGCTAAAGAAAGTTACAATGGAGATTTAAATTTCCAAAGAAAATTTTGACTTTCATAGGTAGCTCCTGGCTGCTTATGGGCAACCAAGCTACAGTCAGTCAGTATTGTTTCAGAGATGAGGACAACGGTGAGTCAAGACAGCAGATGAGTCAACACACCTGTACCCACAGTCAGATCCCCAGATGGCCGGGTGTGTTCCTGTGAGCCTCACTGGTATTATTCCTACCTGTGTGGGTACCTAATCTCTCCCTCTTGACTAGAGCAAACCATCTAAACACTGCCCTGTTCAAAGTTTTTTGGGTTTTTTTTGTTTGTGGTGTTTTGTTTTGGTTTGTTTTTTTAAGCCTTTGATTGGACAGGACCAAAGAACTCCAGTGTCTGTCCATGTTCAGTTCTGATTCTCACTTGCTGGTCTGTTCTCTCACAACTCATGATTTTTTATGACTACTGTGTTTCCAAGCATAAGTATACTTTTAGACAACATTCTTAACTTTTTGCCCAGTCTGCTGTTTTCTTTGCCCAGTACAGTGTATCCTTTCTGACTTTATCTTGGCCTTAACCACTGGTCATGAATTATTACATATTGATGAGGAGCCCCAGTCACTGCCTTAGCAGTGAGACCAGACAGTAACTGGGGGGTTTTGGATTAATTTGTTTCAATATCTCAGAAAAAACTAAAACATAAGAAAACATATCTCCAGACCAAAATGTCAATGCAGAGCTAAAGTTTATCCTGAGACATTTGATTTTTAAATTTTCCTAAGAAATAACTCCTATTTTAATATAAATAATAACATTCATACTAAACCATTAACATCACCTTTAAAGAGCAGACAGCTGCAGAGACATACTTAATATAATCCATATAAAAAGCAGAAGTTTTGACTGAAAGTTAATTATATTTTCAGAGTAGTTTTCAGTAGCATCTGGAAAGTCTTTCCTCATGTTTCATTAATCATGCATAAATTGCTTACCTTCCTGTTGTGTTGCCTTGATGCAAGAAGGAAACAGGATTCTGTAAGAAGAGTTCCAACATTATTGTACTTCTGAAACTACTGAGATTTCTTCAGCATTTTATCATCTTACCAGGATTGAAGCTGACAATATAAAACCTTTTATAAACACTTGTTTAGCCATTGCTTTATGGAGGTGAAGTTCAGTGTCTATATGCATTGTTATCTGTGAGTAACCTCTGTAAAAAAAGTTCTAGAACTTCAACATAAGGCATTTTTTAGTCTGCAGAAGTGTATGGATCTTTAGGATTTGCAATACAGTCTTACATAGAGTGGATGGATTTTTAAAGTTAAGAATCAGAGAGGGAATTAAAAAAAAGGAAAATCTAATTTATTAGACAGGAATATATATGTATGTGTAAAGGTATGATGGTATAAAGTTTTAATTCTTTAATTATTATAAGAAGAAATAAAAAAAGACCCTCACTGCCAAGAAGTCAAACCTAATAAGTTGGTCTTAATTTTACAGTGATCAGCTCATTTGTCTCTCCTTTTTTTCTCTTGTTTGACATTGATTTTGAGTACAGGTAT